>NC_044982.1:131663247-132024850 GCF_008728515.1 Papio anubis
AAAAAAAAAAAAAAAAAAAAAAAAAAAAAAAAAAAAATAAAATTAAAGGAGCTAAAAAAAAAAAAAAAAAAAAGGAGTTGATGCAGGAGGCTCAATATCAGAATAATATGAGTTTCTTAAAAAAAAGAGAGAGCATAGAAAAAAAAAGTGAGCATTTACCAAAGAAGTAAAACAAGAAAACTTCTCCCAAACAGAAATCTCCAAACTCCAAAGGTTTGTCAGATGCCTAATGTAATGAATGAAAAAAGGATGGGTGAACATAGCATGCAATTTCAAAACACCAGTGACAGAGATAATCACTAAAGTTTCCAAAAAGAAAAAAAGTAACCTAAATACCAAGAAACTGGAGCAAGACATGCATTAGACTTAATAAAAATACTGGACATAAGAAAATAGTAAAAACAACATTTTAAAAACTGCGTGAGAATTGTTTTTATATACTTCAGCCAAATTATCATTCGGATAAATATATTTTTAGATATTTTTGGACTGAAAAAAAGATGCACACCTTCTGAGGAAGCTAGTAGAGGACACAATTCATCAAAATGATGAGTAAGCCAAGAAATGAGGAATAATTCACGGTTCAGCAAACAGGACATCCAACACAATAGAGTGGCACAGGATAATCTTGACGTAACAAAACTAAGCACAGGCTTAGAGAGCAACTAGTTTAAGTTGAGGTGGGGAGTCTGGGAGGAGATCCTCAGACCCCTTCACCCCCCAACAATTTTTTTTAATGTGTGTGAATACTGGAAAAACTATTTCCAAATATTAGAGAGATAAATTGCAACATTAGAAAAAAATACAGCATTAGGTACACAGAAAACTAAACAAACAAGTAAAAGAGATATATATTTTTAACTCCAGAAAAATAAAATAAGGTATAGAAAAGGAAAAGAAATCATGGGGTATTTTCTGGCTCAGCATAACAGTCTCAAAAATTTTGATGTAACTATTTTGCAATCAGTGCTATACCAAGCCATATTGGAGCCTGAGGCAAAAGAAAAAATGAATGCCCCTATAAGTTTTGCTTTGTGTGCGGTGTGTTTTTGTTTTGTTTTTTGTTTTTAGCAACAGGGTCTCACTTTGTTTCCCAGGCTGGTCTCTAACTCCTAGACTTAAGCAATCCTCCCACCTCTGTCTCCAAAGTGATGGGATTACAAGTGTGTGCCATTGTGCCCAGCCTGTTTTTGTGTACTTAAAAAAATTGTTTTCTAGAATGTTAGTCAGAAAAATATTGAAAAATTTAAAAGTCGGAGAATTAAACTCATATTAGCTTAAATTTAAAAATTTTATTTATGCCAAAAACAGTATTATTTTATTCTCCTGGCTAATGGAAGCAAATGCATCAATAGTACATTTTCAAATCTAACTCTTTTCTTATTTTGTTTTCAAATGAGCAAACTGTCATGTACAACAATTTCTCTTGAACAAGTGACAATCATTAAAAAATGTTATATTAACCTCAGTTTACAGTAAGCTTCATTTGCAGGATTCCACTGTGGCTGGAATTGTTTAAAATTTCTGAATACCATTTCCAAATCTCTTTAAGATTGCACTAAGCAAAATATGTTAAGAAGATTTAGAAGACCCAAACACAAACTTGATTGCATGTTACTGATATCAAATGCTGCTTTAAACTATTTCACATAGAATTTCTACAGAATTTAAATTGTCAGAATATTTAAGTGCAAACTTAGTGGCTTGTTTTTGTAAATCAGATGTATTTATACAAAACAACTTTTCTCCAGTTTAGAAATTCAAAATCTGAAAACATTTCACTGAATTTTTTTTCTCTATATAAAATATGAAATTAGGGCATTTATAATCTTCATTTCTATTTAATAAGCACTGCCCTCATAATTATCAATACTCTTCACCCAGTGATTCATGCACTTCTCATTTGTTTACTTTTTTCATTTATTTTCAAATTTGAGAAGAATATGCATTATCTCTTGCTCAAGCTTTATGTTCATCAAATACGCTTTCAAAATTACCTTCAATTGTAAGCAAAGGGATAGGATTTTTATTAAGTGTGTAGCTTTATATATAGTCATGTTTACTGACTGTAAAGCCTTAGCTTCTTCCACTTGGCTCAAAATATACATACAGACAATCTGCATAACAATCTGTAATCTATTTGTACCAATATGCTTTCAATTTCAGCATAATGTATTTTGTCATTTGATATTATATCTCTTAATATTTGATAATCATCTTTGTGTGCAAAGTGTCTCAACTGCATTTATCTTGATGTCCATAAGGTAAGTATATGTGATTTTAATGTCGTTTTTAGACCAGACAAGAATATCCCGTTTGCTCACCAAATCCCCCTGCCCCTAAAATATATATCCTTTGTACAATACTAAAAAAGTTGATCATATTTAAATTCACAGAATACAGCATTTTTCCTGTTAAATTATGATGAGTTAAACAAGGAACAAATTTGGTATAATTATTTTGGGGGCAAACATTGGCTTGTATACCCCTGTATACACCTGAAACATTTGCTCCATTATATCCCTGGCCAGAATTTTTAATGTAAATGTGATAAATAGAAATGAAGACTACATAAAGAAATGAAGAGCACAGGAAATGGTAAAAATAAACGTAAATATAAAGCTAATTTTAAAGTTTTTAATTGCCCTAAAAAAAACTGTCTAAAGTAAAAACTGTAACACTGCATTCTGTGTATTTACAACATGTTTAAAAGTAGAATAAACAGTAAGAATAGAAAAAACACACAAATTGTCAATATCAGGAATGAGGGCATATCACTGCAGATTCCAAAGATTACAAAGACAATAAGGGATACTATAAGAAACTTTCTCATTATACAAATACATAAGATTATAGAGTTCAACATATTAGGTAAAACGAAACAATTCCTCAAAAAAAAAACTACCAAAACTCCCTCAAGAAGAAATAGATTTTTAAAAAACCCTGCATCTGTTAAAGAAATTTGTAGTTAAAAAATTTTTAAACAAAAAACTTCCTATGGTACAAAAGAAAGCTGCTTGGAAGAAGGCTGATACTTCTGTCTGGATTTCACTTATATTATGCACCATTCAAGACAAAGTCTTCAAAAGATAAATGCCAAGTCTACCTCACTTCATTACACTCAAAAAGAGGCAGTCATTAAGTAATAACAACATAAATTGACATCAAGAAAGCAAGTAGTTCAGCAAAACTATTTCTACACTCATCTATTAGACTGTTCGGTAAATAACATTTATATGATAATTCTGAGTTTTGCATTCAGAGTACTTGTTCAAGATAGCTAAAATATATTTAACATACATTCAAAATATTTCTATTTTAAAAATTAGTTTAACCTTTTGACAGTTAAAAATTATCCCAGAAAATTAAACCTGGAAAGATTAATTTTTCCAGTGTGCCAAATGACTGACGTTTTATTGATCTGAGGATTTTTAATTCATAAATTTATCTCCATTACTCACTAGTTGAACTAAATAACAGGCAAGTGAAATAAAAGATGTCTTTGTCAAAACAAGAATACCTTAAAATTTTACTTAGGGCTAGACATTTTTATATGTAATGAAAAATTTTAAATTTCAATTTTTTTCTTCCTTACAACATCCCAAATATTGTTGATGTATGCATGCTGAAATTGAAAAACATTTTTACATCATACCAATAATACTTTCAATGTATAAACCTTTAAGGTATAAAGTAAAACAAACTTTACCTTAGACACAGGTTCTTGTTCCTTTGTGGGAGCTTCTTTTTTTAATCTTGAAAACAAGATAAGTATTGAATATTTTATTTTATACGTACGATGGTAAAATATGAAACAGTTCTTTCTCTGCCAGCCTAAAATAATTAAAATGTAGATCGAAACTAATGTACATTTTATACTTTAATAGTAAATTGACCTCTGTAAATGTCTTAAGGTAAAAGTTAAACGTATGAGACTAAATAGTAGATTCGATAAATGTGCTAAATCAATAAAGACATATATTTCCTTGTTCTCTAAAAACAAGGGCACTTAAGAAATGTTCTCTTTGCTAAGTACAATTTAAAATAAAAGACATACATATTAGTAAAACAGCTTCAAAAAAAGAATTACTCTTTAAAAATTAAAAGCAGGTTATATGCTTTATAAGTAATATGCATCAGTATTTATGATTACAGGACTTAAAAAGTGAAAAAAGATAAATCTTTTATCTATTGTGAAATTCAACATGATAATGCCACTTAAATATATATTATAATTAACTTACTCCGGAGGCAGTAAAATCACAGAAATAATTAGAATTTTGAGGAATATATTCTCTTTAAAACTTCCATAAGCACTGCTCAAATATTAAAACTTATTGATTTCAAAAAATATTAATTATAACTTATTAAAACATTAACAAAGGTATATGCCATCCAGAAAATCTTGTAAAATAATCAAGTTAATCTAGGAGCTAGCTTATCCAAAGGATCTTTGTTTTAAAACCTGCAGAAATGACTAAATATTATTTGTGATATTATATATTAAACTCAATTTTAATCTGTGTAAGTAGGGTACCTATCTGATGTGAAATGTCATTAATCAGGAGTTAAGTGATACATAATTTTATGAAGGCTTAATAGCTATACCTAAGGAATAATATATTTAACATAAGCAACAACTATATTATCTTAAATTTCATTGACCAAAAAAAGATATCTAATAGGATAGAAATGTCAGTCATCCTAAAAGCTATCCTTATGGCTAATGAATGACACAGACTTGGCAAAACCCTCCTTCTTTATCCATCCTTTGAGGGCACAGTTTTTAAAATTAGGGCTATAAATGTTAATACTTTGCTAAATATTAATAATTAACTATATGAAATTACTTATCTATATTTTAGTTATTAGGCAAAACTGCTACTTAAAATAGATTATGTCCTTTGTAAAACCACTATATTGGCAGTGCACTACAATAATTTACAACCAACTTGTTAAGCCAACTGAAATGAGTAAAACTTGCACAAAAAATTGACAAAAGACACAAATGTCAATCATTTTGGGGGCTAAAGATTTTGTAATTGTCTCGAGTATTTAATTGTGCACAATACTTATAAAGATGAGATCACATCAAGTATACAGTATAACTTCACTGGTTTAAGGAAGTATAAAAGGAAAATAAGTTTTAAGAATAAAATTAGTTATAAAGTAGTAAGAAAACGTGAAACATTAGTCTAAAAAAGCAAAAAGCATGAAAAAGCAAATTAATGAAGTTTTGAAATAAATGTGTATATTACAACTCATTTTTATTTCTATGCATTTAGTCATTTTAAATTCAGTTTGAAAAACAAATTGGTCATAGAACAGTTTAAATATTTCATAAAAGATTTTTCTCCCTCAGCTTATCGTTGTAAATGTTATCAAAGTAAGACCTTTTATATTCTTATAAAAGAAATATTACCATGCTAATCATTTTAGCATACGCCTATTATAATACATTAATTGTATGCAGGTATTAAAACGAGCCCCATTAAGTATGTTCATTATTGCTGGCATTTCAACAGAGGAAACGCAGTCCTCTTGCTATCCCTGCGATGGGGGTTGGTGACAGAGGTTTTTATTACTCTTTATCGTACTGGCAAGAAACTGGTAGGTGAGAACACAGTAAGTTATTGAAATAACCTGCATTAAGAGGCCTATGATTTCAATCTTGTTTTGTGCCTTTTACCTTATTAGTACTCTCTTTAAGGAACAGAATCGTAATAACTAGTGAACACCTTCAGAAAAATAAATCTTAAAAATATTTAGAAAAACACACAGTAAATTTTAAATTATAAAATGCATCACTAAAATGCACACTAAAATTTTGAACTATAAAAGTATACTTTAAGATTAATAAATTTTAATACAACTACTAACACATCATTAATACTTTTAGAAAAGAAAAATTGTCTTACCTATAATTCTTATTTACTAAAGATACCTGCTGAAATAGTCATTATTTTAGACATTCAATTACTTTGGTAGAAGACAGTGAAATTTGCTAAGCTCAAAGTTCTGAGCTACTGACCCGTCATTAGGTAATTATACTTTTCACCTGTGAATGTTACAGTAATTTTTAATAGAAAAATATAGTGTAGTATTTATAGCAAACACTATTTAAAATTTAAATGCAAAGAGAACAGAAGGACTGACTGGTGATCAATTTCAACATCATTAGTGATCAAGATTGCAAGTAAATAATTTTTCCCCTCTATGAAAACCTGCTGAAATAGATCTTTCTGATGTATTTCTACAGGATAAGCTTTTTCCTCTAAAGACTAAAATAGCCCTATTTGCATTTTTCTGCACGTCTTAGGAGCAATCCATACAAAATTTTTGTTTTGTTTTGTTATGGAGACGGAGTTTTGTTCTTGTTGCCCAGGTTGGAATGCAATGGCATGATCTTGGCTCACTGCAACCTCCACCTCCCAGGTTCAAGCGATTCTCCCGTCTCAGCCTCCAAGAAGCTGGGATTACAGGAGCATGTCACCACGCCTGGCTACTTTTTGTACTTTTAGTAGACAGAGGGTTTCATCATATTGGTCAGGCTGGTCTCAAACTCCTGACCTCAGGTGTTCCGCCCGCCTCAGCCATCCAAAGTGCTGAGATTACAGGCATGAGCCACTGCGCCCAGCCAATCCATACAAAATTTAACATTCTGGCTCACTTATAGTGGTATGTTCCTTTGAAGTTTCATTCACACCATAAACATACCATGGGGTAAGGGGAAGAACTGTAAGGGGAAAAATATTCAGATTCATTTCAGCTAGGCCACATTCTTTCTTTCTGATGACATTTAAAAGCCAAAAATTTCAATGCTAATGTTAGAAATGTAATCTTTAAGAATATTTGTAAGCATACTAACAAAGTTGAAAAGAGGCTGTAAAGCAACCAGTAGTAAAGTCAGCTAGTAATCATGACCTTCCACTTAGCCCAGGCATGGTGGTACATGCCTGTAATCCCAATGCTTTGGGAGGCCAAAATGGGAGGACCACTTGAGACCAGGAGTTTGAGACCAGCCTGGGCAACATAGTGAGAGACCTCATCTCTACCAAAAAAAAAAAAAAAAAAAAAAAATTAAAAATTAGCCAGGCGTGGTTGTACATACCTGAGTCCCATCTCAGTCTCAGGAGGCTGAGGCAGGAGAATTGCTTGAGCCCAGGACTTTGAGGCTGCAGTGAGCCATGACTGCACACTGCACACCAACCCCCTGGCTTGAGCAAAACAGCAAGACCCTGTCCCAAAAACAAAAAACAAAAAACAAACAAACAAAAAACAGCAGAATAAAATAAAAAGATTATTCACTGAGACATTCAGGGACTAAATTTAATATAGTAATCATCAGACTAAGAAATAACAGTAAAACATCTACTCTACCATTTCTGATCATTTGTTCTGAGAATTATCAATACATTTATATTTGGAAAGGATGCCTGAGCAAAACATCTATCAGGCTGTACATATTTCGGTATTGTACTAAGTGTTCCAGTCCAAAGTTAAAAAAGACTGTCTCTCCTCTCAAGGAGTTCACTGTCAAGAAAACAAAACGAAGCAAATGTTTACATTATGAAGTTTTGGAAGAGACATCTTTGTTCAGAGAATTAAGCCACTATGAAAGGGAAAGAGGCCAGGAAGCAGTGAAGATACTACAGTGAACTTGGATTTGCAAAAAGAGCAGGAGTTCGCAAAGCAGAGTAAGGAGATCCAAGGCAGAGAAAAAGCAAAGAAGTATAAAACAAGCAAAGAAAGTATGAAAAAGCAAAGAAGTATGAAACAAGATGTAGATTTGGCCATCTAAAGCTATTATAACAAAGATAGAGCAGAAAAATCATTTTAGATAGATGGAAGAAAGAACTAGGTAAAGACAGAGAGACAAGAAATAAAAAAGACCAAAATAATCACGTGTAAAAATGTGAAGAAAAAAATAAGACCATCAATGTAGGCAGAAGATGTTAATGACAGTCTAGGACTCTATTTTATTATTTTGGTTTGTTGGTAATATTGAATTATACCCTGGATATTTAATTTATAATCTATAAGCACCAACCCTCAGGAACCAGAGACTGAAAAAAATGGTAGTAACCTCAGAATCACTGGTACAGATTGGCACAGTTTGTCCTAAATGAAAGACTACACTAAAGTTTCATTTATTTTTCCATCTCATAGGGTCTCAAATTCTCCCTGCTTATCAGATATCAAAGGCAGAAGTCCAAACTGCCAGAAACCACCACATCTTGATGCACAGGTCCTACCTACTGATTTGCAATTACATACCAGGAAGTCTACTTTGAAAAGGAAGAACGATTTCACAGTTCCTAAACATCTGGTTTGAGATATTAATGTCCATGGTAGGATAAGAGAATCTAGGGGCTACAATCCCAGTCCCATTTCAAAAGTTTAAAGGAAACAAGCCCAAAATGAACTCAATAGATCAGTTTGCTTTTTAAAAAAAATCTTGCTAAATAAATGAAATGAAGACTCCTGACAATTTTGAACACATAAGAACTACAGAGTTATAATTTAGGATTATGACCAGAGCCAATAATTCCTCCATGTAAGTTCAAAATTTCACAGGAAAATAATGGAATCAATCCTTATATATCTTCAGTGGTCACAGATTCAATGACAGTAAGTATCTCTTAACAGAAATAATATTTTAAAACATAACATTTATAGAAAAAGGCTGTCATTCTGTTCCTAAGAGTTTACTTACTGCTTACATTTATGAAAGATAATTAATGACTTATTGGTTTGAGAGTGGCAGAATAAAGTGATATTTCACCTTGAGAATAGGTCCAGATTCTCTCCTGATATAGCATTTCACAAAAAATCCCATAATGCAATATATTCATGATATTAATGGTTTAACTGATTACAAAATCAGTTGACTGTAGGCCCTGTAAAAAATGTGGATTCAGTGTCTACATTTCTAATTCCCTTATTCTGTAATTGCTTTGGTGCTATAAACCATGTTTTATTCATGTTTCCATTTCCAACACCTGACACAGAATCTTGCACACATAAAAAGTAGGATATCAATGTTCAGTGACAACGAATATATGGGAGAGTTATCTATATCATACTGTAAATGAGCCATGTAGTTGCTACTGGTGCTAAGTATAAAGTTCATTAAATTAGGGGGATTTAATAAAGTAAAATACACATATTAACATCTGTAAAACACATTTTACATATTTCTAAGATCTTCAAAACAAAGATATTTTCAACCCCATTTCACAGAAAAAGAAACTGAAGTAACTTTACCTTAAATAAAGCTAGTGAGGCAGTTGGGTCCTTTAACTCTAATATTTTGGCGATCAATGTCTTTCCCATTGTACTTTGCTTAGAATAAACATGGATGTCACTCAGAGAACTAAATCAACTTTTAAAATATCTTCAAATTGTGGCTTTTAGGATATTTGATTCAACAATAAAATAGGCAACCAGTTAAGTAGCCTAGTTTAGCAAGCTTGAGTTATTATGTATTTACCACAGATTCTTACACTCTCCAGATCTGTTAGAGGAAATTATCATTCTATTCTCAACTTTTTGTCAAGAAAAATAAACTTACAAAACTCAAACCTTTACTTCTATTTTGTTATAATTCATCCATCCAGGTAGATATGGGAGAAAACAGAGAAGGGGAAAAATGGAAGTAAGGGAGAAACAGAAAAGAACAATTTCATGACTGAGTTTGACTTTGCCTGTTTCATGTCTTCACTCAAATGTCATCTCTCAGTGAGGCCTCACTAAAATAAAAATGGTAGTCTTCCAACTCCTACCCCATACTCCTTTATCCCCCTTCTCTGATTCATATTTGTCCATAGTATTGATCACCATCTAACATATTATATGTTTTATTTACTTTTTATTGTCTTTCACAACTATAGTGTAAGTTCCATAAAAGCAGAGATTACAGTCTATATTTCTAGCACCTAGGACACTGCCAGGCACAAAGTAGATGCTCAATAAATATTTGCTGAATATATGACACCCAAAGAAGCAAAGTGTTTTGCCAAAATGTGACAAAAATAGGGCAAGAATCTGAGCCTCTGTAGTTTAATAATTATTTTTCTAAGAATGGTGATGGACTCAAACTGAACCAATCACATATTTTATTCAACAGTAACCAAAAAGCACATATGCATGAAATGGCTATCTGACCAGATGAATAAACCAGAATAACATGATGGTAAGGAGGGATTAGACTCAAGCTAAAACTCATTAGCACCAAACTGAAAATTCAACTAGTTGCTTACAATAAGCAAACTCTGTACTGACTGCCAAGTGATTTATTTGAACCAATTTTTTTAAAAAATGAATTTACTGGTGACAGAACTTTAAGAGTTCATACTTTAAGAAAATGAACTTGATATATACTATAAAAAATAAAATTTTATATAAGACCACAAAGCAGTACAGTCATTCCCTGGTGTTGGTAGGGGACTGGTTACAGAAACTGCCCTCACCCCATAGGTCCCCGTACCTCCCCAAACCTCCACCAGGAATAACAAAATCCTCAGATGCTCAGGTCACTTATACAATGTAAATGCTATGTAAACAGCTGTTAAACTGTATTGTTTTTATTTGTATTTTTTTATTGTTGTACTGTTATTTATTATGGTTTTTCCCCCAAAATACTTTCAATCCATAGTTGGCTACATATGTAAACATAAAACCCAAGGATATGAAGGATTGACTGTACTCCTAAATTACTATATTAAGAATGTGGCTTATCCTATTTTCGACCTATGACCAAGGTAAGGTGAATATCTGTAAATGAACTAATGTTAAAAATGGAAAAAAGTTATTGTTTCTGGATGAACTTTTAAAAACTGGGTAGAGAGAGTAGATAACCAAAATTCCTAGAGACAAATAAGGAAAAAAAAAAAACACTAGTATATCACTAAGTCCACTACTAAGAAACAAACCACTTGTGGAGATTTTGGAAAACCTTTCACTTAAAATATAAATTAGTTTGGAAATTCAGAACTATTAAACTCTTTTGATAATTGCAAGAAACACATCATATAATAAGTGGTCATCTAAACTGGCTTTAACTGGTCATCTAAACTGGCCTGCCTATCCTTATGGCTATTAAGATCACAAAAGGCACTTTACTAGTCTTTAAAATTTAAGAAATTAGTATAGTAACCTTTCCATTGTGCTGCAAGAAAAAAAATGCAAGGTATACTAAGTAGATATAGCACTGTCTGCAGCCAAGTAACAAGGCTTCCATATAACAATTAGAGCAATGTTCCTATTTATAAGATAAAATCTACACCCTTTATTCATCAGCAAATAATTCCTGAGGCACTTAAACAATATAATTTTTATTAAAAGAATAATAGTATCAAAAGTGTTCAGATCTATATTCAATGTAACTAAAATAAACACATGACAAATTTAAAATATATAAAGGAAAGAAATACATGCATTACTGGTTACCATAAGTATGTTTTTTAACATGTTACCTTTACCCAAAGGAGCTACATTAATGGCTAAGTAGATATTACATCCTAGACCCACAAATATGTAACTTTAAAACTGGCTCTTAACGTCTGCAAGTAGTACTGCCAATTCTTTACACCTAAGAACTCACAATTAAGGTAATATTAATAATAATCCCAATAGGACAGAGTATCTAATAATGTCTAATGGGCTGAGTAACAGCCAAATTTAAAATCTACAAATAGGCAGCTATATAAAATCTGTAGAGAATTCTAAGAAATCTCTTGGAGTTCTTAAAACAAACACTAAACAAATTTTAAATAATGTAATATAAAAATAGACATCATAAAATAGACATTGATAAATTTTGAGAACATAAAACCAAGCTATTAAAATTAAATTAATTTTTAAAAAATCAAAATGCAAGAATTGGTATTGTTAAACAAATTACAGAATAAATACTGGTTAAAAGATTTTATATGTCAGTAAAAATAACTGCAATTTTGGAACATAATTGTGGAGACCTGTTGTTCCAAGGATATGAAAGTAGCCATGGTTTCCTAACAACTAGAGTTTTTATATTCCTTGGACTGCATTCATGCTACAGAAAGATTTAAAGGCAGCAGCCAAAATGACTAAACTTCAACTTGGATGCTGAAGCAGTGATATGATGGGCTTTTCTTGGTCATAATCGACTCATAAGCTTAAGATCATAAGCCAAAGCCCCCAGTGGGAAGTATGCTCAATTTGGTGGGCCTTAAAGCCATCTCTGGCCAAACAGCATCAGCCTTATGGGAGGCCAGCCATGTAGAAAGGGAGTCACCCCAAGATCTGATTTCTTGAGGCCACAACCTAAGAGCAGGTCCCACAGTCAAATTGTTCACATTCCTTGGAAAGAGAGAACAGGCATCAGTTGTGTCCATCGAAGGGGGACACTGTCCAGGTATACCCTGGACATTTTTTGAAATCTCTGGGCTGCTTCTGCATCTGAAAAATAAGAAAAACAGCACAATGACAGACAACGAATGAGGAAAAAGACAATTATCTGGCCTAAAACTTAAGACGTATAAGAAATTAAGAAAGCAGACAAATAGACAAAAAGACAAACAGCCATATAATTTGGAATCTATTATTCTGAAGGCAAGTACAGCAGAGAAAAACAAAAATTATTGTAAGCAAAGAAAAGACCATAGCAACAAATGTTATTTTTAGACAGCGTAAACTGGAGAAAAAAATATGTTAAGATATGTCAACCTGACACAAAGATAAGGTGGAATAAGAATCTAATCCCCTTTGAAAGCTGAAAAGAGCTGAATAATGAGAGCTAGTGTCATGAACTTGGCTGCTCAACTGCCTTTGTGTAAGAAAACATCTCAGAACTTTGAACTTAGGAAATTCCAACTTGTCTTGCACCAGGTCACGAGCTCCATAGAGCAGGAACCTATTTCAACAAGCAGCTTTAAAAAAAAAAAACAAAAACAAAATACTTTAATACTTTTCATTCGTATTAATGATACATTTAAAAATGCAGTAGTGCTAAAATCCATCAAAGTAAAATGCACTGAATAAAAAATAAACTTACTCAGAAAGGTGCTCAGAAGTTGGGATACAAACAGAAACTGAAATTAGAAGAAAAGTTTTACATTTACAACAGCATATGAAATATGATGAGTGAGAATAACGATCTAGTAAAGAGACCATATTGTGGATGACCAAAAATACTGGAATAAAAATCAAAAATCTAAAGTAGCACGGTTACATATGACATACCTTTCTGCATTACAACTTGGCAAGTATGAGTTTTATGTTGACTTAAGTGTGTAGCCATATTATCTAAGCCAGAAACATCACTTAGGAAATCACAATTAAGGCACACTAGAGTAATGCCCCTAAAAAAAAGAAAACAGCATTAAAAAATATTTTTATTTTTTACGAAAATCCATGTATTTTCGATGATTATTTTTCCATAATTTGCTTTTTGTGTCATACATAATTATAACTTCCCATTTTTATTATATAAATTTGATATAAACTGAAATTATTCTCTGGAAAATGACACAGCCATGTCCAAATTATGCTACCATTTATTTACAGGAAGTATTTGTTTTATACTTTTACCTGTCATACCAATTGTTAAAAGTTAGGAGTCAGAAGACCTAGAGTCAGTCTTGGCTCCACAACCAACTTGTGTAACTTAGGCAAGTCACACTCTATTTGTTCTCCCATCATCTGCAAAGTGAAGACAGCATATTCATTCACTTGATATTTACTGGAGCTATTTTTATACATACTGTACTACTAGGTATTGTGAATATAATGGTGAACAAAAAAATAGTAATGTCTATGCTCAAATGGAGCTTACTTAGAAGCTGGTGTTTTATTTAGTTGGAGATAAAATCAGAAGAAAAACGGGAAGGCTTTAAAAACAGATCATGTTATAGCCACCATCAACTGTACATTATGTGTCAAGAGTTTTCCCATGTATTATTTCATCTGATTCTCGCTATAACCATCAAGGTTGGTATTATTCTTATTTAACACTGAACTAGCTAAAGTAGTTAATAAAATACTAAAGTCCGCAAACTTGAGTTCCTCATCATCTCAGCACTGTGAACTAGGGAGTCTCGCTCTGTCACCCAGGCTGGAGTGCAGTGGTGTGATCTCAGCTCACTGCAACCTCCACCTCCTGGGTTCAAGCGATTCACCTGCCTCAGCCCCCTGAGTAGCTGAGACCATAGGTGCATGCTACCACACCTGGCTAATTTTAGTATTTTTAGTAGAGACAGGGTTTCACCATGTTGGTCAGGCTGGTCTCGAACTTCTGACCTTGTAATCAGCCCTCCTCGGCCTCCCAAAGTGCTGGGATTACAGGCATGAGCCACCGCGCCTGACCTGAGTGCTGTAGTTCTTAAATGAAATGTGTAATTATTATAAATTTTTAAAGAAGTTAGGAAACAAGTCCTTAGTTATCAATACTTTATTTTTGGGTACAGGAATAGCTTTTGTCCTCACTGGATCTAACTGTTTAGCATTTGCTATTTGAAGTATTTGAATATACTTGACATAAAGTACATTAAGATTCTAATTTAAAATGCATTTAGACTTGTGTGATTTTTAGCTGAAAGGTGTTTTAAAATATTAAACCTGTAAAATACTTCAGAGAACTTAGCCACTATATATTTAATTTCTTATAAGAGTTAAGCACTTGGGAGTTTGTTACACCAAGCATTTGAAGTGCTACTTAAAAGAAAATCAATTATGTTAAATGTATAAATGATGTTAAGTTGCCTAAAGTAATTTAAATTATAAAACAGAACTCTTGAAAAAAATTTAGTCTATTGAACTAGAATGCCCCCGTGCCTCTTCTACCAGTAGAAACAATACCCATCCTTTAAAGCCAAGTAGGCCTAATACCTATCCAGATCACTACAAGAACTGTAATCTTTTTCCTCTCTGAAATAACTCTCATTGCACTTATTAAAATTCATAGTTATTTATGTTCAGACCTTAACTCCCACCCAATAAACTCTACTGCACATTCCCTGAAGGTTGATTCCAGCACTGCTTTATCACTGTTACCTTTACAGGACCTGCTACTTTATGTGCAAGATAGATACATAAAAAATAGTTACAGTATGAATAGTCCATTTCAATAAGAGTAATTACATTAATTAGTATCATATAGAATTATAAATATGCTAAGCTCCATTCACAGAAATTGAACAGTTTTCAATTTGAGACTACCCAAGTTAAGTGAAAAAACATCCCAGATCTTTAAAATCACATAGTCCCCATTGAGAAACTAAACACACAACTGAGCTTGACAACAATGAGGTAAAAATTTAATTAAACTCTCATTCTTAGCATGCAATAATACCATATTCACTCTTGTAACTGTTTTTAGTAAAGGTAACATCTAATGTACCTTAATTATTTCCCCAGATTCAGTAAATATTTTAAAAATAGTACTAATATATTTTAAAAATTGAATGAAATGTTCTCTCCCTGTGAGCTACTAGTCTAACATCACAGATGGGACCTATTTTCCACATACATCATTTTTCATATATACATTAATTTATTCAAGAAATATTTACTAAGTGCCTACTATGTGCCAGGCATAGACAAAAAAAACCAAACCACACACAATGTAGTGAGAGAACAGAGGCAATAAGCAAGTAAAATAAAAGTATGTTAGATGATCTAGAGAAAAGTAAAACATAAAAAGGAGATAGGGAATGCTGGGATAAAGCAAAGGGAAGAGGATACAGTTTTAAATTTTGTAGTCAAGGAAAGACTCACTCAATCAATGCAGAGGCCTAAAGGAGACAAAAGAGCTAACCATACAATATCTGGAGAAAAGCAAACTAGGCATAGGAAATAATAAATGCAAAGGTCCTGAGACATACCATCCCCTCTTCTACATTTTCCACTAATCCAAAGCATCAAAATAAGTATTGGCTAAACTTATCTCTACAGATCAGCTTGGTGGAACAAAGACACTGACATTTCAAGGAGCAATGGCAACATACAATGAACAAACAAAGTCCAAGAAATCACAAGAATATGAAACAATAGTGCTCAGTGGATTCTAAGTGTGTGGTATAACCAAAGATAACTATCAATGCCTTTAGAAAATTTTATCAACAGTTCTTTCTGTATAGTAATAAAATTGTATAATTCTCTTTATTTTCAAAAGAAAATAAAAGAATTATAAAAATCATATACTGATTTCAAGAATTCCAGTGGTTAAAGGAAATTTACTTCAAAACTAAAAAAGTGTTCATTCCTTTATTAGATAGCTTAGCTATCTTTTAAATATTCAAATATTGTTGGAAAGTCTTATTTTTGTTCTCATTTTACAATGTAAAAGCATCAAGGTTTCCTCTGGACACCACCTTTCCACTGAAATAAATTCAGCAAGAGAACAATGGCTAATCACACTTCTGGTCTAAGAATACAATGAACACCACTCTCTAATGTCCAGAAGCAATCAATTATATTTTCAAATTAGGCACCTAACATCAGGTTTAAAAAAAAGTTATAGCAAACCACAATGAGATACCACTTTATACCCATTAGGGTAACTATAATCAAAAGGAGATAATAAAAAGTGTTGGCAAAGATGTGGAGAAACTGGAACCCTCAAACACTGCTGGTGGGAATGTAAAACAGTGGAGCTACTTTGGAAAACAGTCTGGTAGTTCCTCAAAGGCTCAGCATGGAGTTATCAATAATCCAGCAATTCCAATTGTAAGTATATACTAAAGAGAAATAAAAATACATGTCCATACAAAAACATGCACACAAATGTTCACAGTAGTATTATTCATAAGGCCTCAAAATGAAGGCAATCTAAATCAATAAACTATGATATATCTTTACAATGGAATATTATGCAGCAATTTTTAACAACGAAATACTGATACATGCTACAACACAGATGAATCTTGAAAACATTATGCTAAATGAAAGAAGCCAGTCACAGAGGACCATATCATGTATCATTTTTTATATGAAATGCCCAGAATGGGCAAATATTACACAGACAGAAAGTAGACTAGTTGTTGTTTAGGGATGGGGAGAGCCAAAGAGTAATGGGAATGACCACTAATAGGTACTGGGTTTTAGTACTAAAACTAACTGGTGATTGCTGCAGAACTCTGTGAATATACTAAAACCTATAAACATGTAAATTGTATGGTATGCTAATTCTACCTCAATAAAGCCGTTGTGTTAAAAAAATTTAAGTCATTACAATTTTTCAATAGAGTAAAAAAAGATTAACTAGTTACCTGAGATTTTCTGAATGCTTCTTAAAAATACAAAATCTTTTGCTTGGACGGTTACTATGAAAGCTGGAGAAACAAAAGAGATTGTAAGAATTTTATTATACAGTAAGTCTTAATTTATATTTCAAGTCCATACTTAAGTTTCTAGTTTTTAATAAAAGATTATAATGTAAGTAATAAAATGAAAGCCCGTTACTTCCATTTAATTCAATATTTTACCTTATATTCCATCTTACCTATTATATTCTAATGACACTATTTTCCTAGGCATATTCTTAGATGGTTAGCACTGTACCTTACCATCATATTAAAAAAGGAAATACTGAGAATTAAGAAAATGTGAAGAGCGTCAAACTAAATATGTAAAGAGCATCAAATTAAATATTTTGATTTACTAAGAGTTGAAAACAATTCTAAATTTTTGTTAATAACACGTGTGCTATAATATGAACAGTTATCAATAATAATTCTTTTTTATTACTCTCCAATCTTAACATGTTTGTGTAGGGGGAGGGAGGTAGGATCCAAATGATCTGGGAAGTAAACAGAACTTGAGCTAAATGCCACTGTTTACCATCTGTAAATTCAAACATTTACAGTGTTCCTTGTAATTACTAGTAGACTTTTTTTCTTCTTCTTTTGAGAGATGGATCTCACTATGTTGCCCAGCTGGAATCAAACTCCTGGACTCAAGTGATCCTTCTGCCTCAGTCTCCTCCGTAGCCGAAACTACAGAGGCAGGCCACTGAGCCTGGCTTTCTAGTACAGGGTTATTTAAAAAAAATCAAAAAAAAAAAAAAAAAAAAAGAGTAACTCATGAGTTAAAACAAAGTTTCCTCTCAGCACAGAAAAGAAAACTAACCAAATTTTGTAGCCCATGATAATAGCTTCTATATACCCTTTTAATTCCAGTAAGGAAAGTTTCCTGTACTAGAAAGCCAATATTAGACCAACAGCGTAAACATCACCTCACAGCTTACAGCTGTCCCTCCTCATCGCCATTACCCATGTTTCACTTTCCGTGGCTTCTGTTACCCACATACAGCAAAATAAGATATTTTAAGAGACAGACTACATTCATATAACTTTTATTACAGTATATTGTTACTATAATTATTATATTATTGTTAATTATGTTACTGTGTGTAATTTATAAAGAAGCCTTTATTATATGTATGTATGTATAGGAAAAAAAGTATAGTACTTTTTTTGTATTAAGTACTTTTTTTGTACTTAATACAAAAAAAGTATATATATAATTAAGTGTATCTCTATGTATTAAGTACATAGAGCTTAATACTATCCACAGTTTCAGGCATTCACTGGGGGTCTTGGAATATATACCCCAGCGGATAAGGGGGACTACTGTATTTCAAAATGTAGTCTTCCCAGTGTGGCGATTCCTCAAGGATCTAGAACTAGAAATACCATTTGACCCAGCCATCCCATTACTGGGTATATACCCAAAGGACTATAAATCATGCTGCTATAAAGACACATGCACACGTATGTTTATTGCGGCACTATTCACAATAACAAAGACTTGGAACCAACCCAAATGTCCATCCATGACAGACTGGATTAAGAAAATGTGGCACATATACACCATGGAATGCTATGCAGCCATAAAAAAGAATGAGTTCATGTTCTTTGTAGGGACATGGATGTAGCTGAAAAAATATATATACATATATATTTTTGTCCTACCCATCTATCTGCAGCTTTCCTTCATGCAATCACAGACTCTGTATGTGTCACTAGCTGTAATCCCCAGAAAATATCCTCAGATTTCTAATAGTCATTTCTTTAACCTAGGAGTAATTACTATTAGAGTTTACAAATTTAAGATGGTATCACAAAAACAGTTTTGTTAGAAGAGTACATTGGGAAGTTGAGAAGCCCTGAAATTATATGCAAAAACTTGTATACACAACTATATTTCCTCAGAGAAATAAGTCTAAGATTTTGTTTGATTACTGAAACACTGAACCAAAATAAGTTATTTTTAAATGAGATTTAAAAGCTCTTTATTCTTTCTCTTCCAACAAGCAGACTATTTTTGGTTTATTTATATATTAAATGTAAGAGGAGAGAAAATATTACAGTATAGAGTCTTTTGATAGCCTCTACATCTGTCTACAACTTATACCAGATCATAATGTTGATAATTAAAAATTTTTAGTTGCCTGAATTCTGTTTTAGAGTTTCTCATCTATAAAAAGGGATTTCTACCATCTATTTGATTTATCTCTATTTAATTCCATACTTACAGTTTTGTGTATCATAGGAAGGGAAAAGTGAATTCATAGCTCACAAATAAAAAGAAAAAAAAAATACTACCCTTCTTCCTATTAGCTCTCCATAAAGGTAACAGCAATACAGAAATAAATCTAAGAAATGTTTTTTATTACAATATAGTAAAAATATAATGTTAAAACCTAATTTTTAAAAATCCCTTACCTGGTTAGCTGACAGTATATAATTATCAAAACTCATTAAGCAATTCTCTAAAAATAGTTGAATTGTATTGTGTATAAATTATATCTCAAGAAAACTGAGGTCAAAAACCTCCTTTAACCGTATTTTCTTCATAATCTTGATTCCATATAAATAACAACTTTACTTTCTAAGAAACATAAAAGGAACAATTTCCTTAACAATTTTAAGACACTAGACTAGAAACTGATGATACAATAACAAAGGCAAGCTGCCTGCCCTGGAGCTTATGGTTGGTTGAGGGGAGTGTTTGAGGGAGAGAGGGGCCAGCACAGAATGAATGCCCAATAAATATTTGCTAAATCAATGAATACATATTCATAATTAACACAAGATAAAAATCAATAGTGACACATAGAGAGTTTGTGGTTGCATGAAGGAAAGCTGCAGACAAATGAGGTAGAAGCCAGCTAACAATTAGGAGTTCACTGCAGTTAGAAGGTTCTTACTGCTTCACTTCCGGGCAAAGCAAAGAGTAACTGGAGATACAGGAGGATTTTCAAGAGAATAAAAGGAGTTGAAGGAGTTGAAAAGTAGTTAGGAATTTGATATGGAAAGGTATTATATTGTCCAGAAAATCTGAACTTCATTCTATCAATGTTAGGAAAGGATTTCAGGCCAAAGAATGACCTGCCCAGATTTGCCTATGGTAAAAGAAAGGAGGAAATGGAAAAAAGAGGGAAAACTGTAGGCAGAAGACCAGTTATGATGTTATCATAATAGTCTAACTAGTCCTATGATTATCATTTAGTGTCAATAAATTTATGTAAAATTTATAATGAAGCCAAGTAGATCTTTTTAAAATTCAGTACTCTGTCTTACCTACTGCATAAGAAACAGATTTTTATACCAGCTTTCTTTTTCCTTGGAAATTTTAAAAATCATCCCTCAAAGCCTAAGTGAAATTTACAGAAAATCTTCCCTTACTTCTTGTTTAAAGATTTCATCTTTACCTCCTTTGTACTTTCATAGTCATTTGGTTATCACATTAAGCTAGGTAAATTTATTTCCCCTTCTAAACTGTGAAAATTACAATCAAGGACTCCCCCAATCCTAATAATGACAACTTAGAAATTAATAGCTATCATTATTTGAATATCTCCTAAGTGCAAATTGTTATTAAGCACTTTAATACAGTTTTTCTAATAATCACAGTAACTTTCTTTTCAAGAAACACAATCTGAGAGTCAGATTAAGTAACTTGTTCAAAGTTCCACACATACACAGTGAAGGTTGGATTCAAATCCAGACTTGTTTGATTCTTCACCCCCAGCTTGCCATACTTCTTAGCAAATTTTATTAAATACCTTCCTAGTAGGTACATAATGAAATACATGAACCTGGTTGAAATAAAACTCTGCTACAAAAAAGAGATACTACTTATGTATGTTAACTTAATTCTCTTTTATGTAAAAAAAAATGCTTCTTATACATCATTTTGAGGAATAATAGCAGTATTATAGAGTAATTTATGTGCATTTTTTCAGATAATTTCTATTACTACCTAAAAGCTATAAGCAAATAAGGTACAATAATTTAAACAACTGAACCTAAAAAATGCTGCTTAAAAAAATTAAAAATTACACATTTAATGATGCTTTTCTTTGAAAGGATCTTACTCCAACAATACTTCAACTGCTTCAAGATTTTTGAACACCTTCTTTTGAGATTTTATTTGGGACCTTTTATAATTAAAACAAATGATGACTATCATCTGCAGTTTGTAATGTGCTAGGTGGTATGATAAATACAAAGACCCCCTTCTTTTCAAGAAGATAATGCAAACACAAGTAAATACAATAAAAGGCAAAATAGGGCAAGGCGCGGTGGCTCACGCCTGTAATCCAAAACTTTGGGAGGCTGAGGCAGGTGGATCACCTGGGTGAGAGATGACAGAGCAAGACTCTGTCTCTAAAAAAAAAAAAAAAAAAAAAAAAAAAAAAAGGCAAAATAGATGAATAGTACACAATTATTCAAAGAAAGTAATGGTTGTGGTGATCAGACACTTGAAAAAAGAAGGTAAACTGAGAGGAAAGAACAGGGCATTCTGGGAACTAACAAGGAATACAGAAAAGTCACTGTAGAAAACAAACATGTGGCCTGGCGCAGCAGCGGGGGCGGCGGGGGGGGAATCCCATCTCCACAGAAAAATGATCTGGGCATGGTAGTGCATGCCTGTAAGTCCCAGCTACTCGAGATGCTGAGGTGGGAGGATCACCTGAGCCCAGAAGGTTGAGGCTACAGTGAACTGTGATGGAGCCACTGCACTCCAGCCTGGGTTGGAGTGAGACCCTTTCTCAAAAAAAAAATAAAAAAAGGAAAAAAGAAAGAAAATTAATATGGAAGAAACTATACTCTGTGGAAGATTAACCAACTTACAGGGATGGATTGGGGCAGGTATGAGACCAGAGGGAAAAAGACCAATTGAGAGGCTACAGAGTTAGTACGGGATAGGAATTAAAGGTTCTCGTGCTTTGGAGAAAATTAGGCTTCTATATATATAAACCTCAAGCTTCTAACAAGAATCAACACTGCAGAGAAGAGTTTGCCATTCAGTGGGATGCACCTAATGCAATGAGGGAAGCAAGGGTACCAGTGAAGTTGAGAAAAAGACAAAAAGACCTACCAAACCCTAAGAGTGGCAATGGAAGCTTTTAGTTCCATATGACACTAAGAGCTGTGTGTGATGACAATGAACAAAAATTTCCTGTATACTGCAAAATAATTAGAAGAGTATATTTTGAATGTTCCCATCACAAAGAAATGATGGGCATGGTGGCACACACCTATATAGCTACTCAGGAGGGTAACGCAAGAGGATCACTTGAGCCCAGGAGTTTGAGGGCGCAGTGAGCTTTGACTGCACCACCTAGCACTCTGGGGTGACAGAGTGAGACCCCATTTCAAAAAAATAAAAAGAAGAAATGAAGAAATGATAAACATTGCAAGTGATGATTATTCTGGGTTTATTACATATTGTATGCTTGTAACAAAATATCACATGTACTCCACAAGTATGAGCTAGTCTCTATAAAATTTTTTAAATTAATTAATTTCACATGGCTGTCAGGAAAATTAAACAAATTAAGTTTTAAAAAGTGAGTGACACCAATGTCAAATACTCTAAAGAAGTCACAGAGGAGTAAGAATGAAAAACAGTGAGTAAATATGGTGATATGTTCATAACAGATAATCTTTAAAAGGGGAATGTTAGTTGGTAGGTGGGGGAAATACTCAAAGGGTAAATGAATCACAATAAAGCTGGTAGCAAACACCTTTTACAGATGTTAATAGTAAAAAGGAAGACAAGAAATAAGGAAAATAAGTAGTTGGGACAAATTGTCCTCTTTCAAAAAATTTTTTAAATACCTGAAAATGTTTGTAAGCAGAAGGAACCATATAGAAAAAAAGAGATGAAGATCCAAGTTAACTGAATATGGTCGGTGAACTGGGGGAGAAAGGACAGTTAATGGGGAAGTGGGACATGTTAGATTTTTAAGATTAATATCTGATTGAAGGTAACAGGACAAATATGTGGGGTTGAAAGAGTTAATTTTAGGAAAAATAAAAAGGATGACCTACAATTGACTAATTAATAGGCCAGGTTAACAACTGAGAAACTAAAATAAAATCTTTAGGGTACTGAAGAAAGATTAAACAAATGTTGAAGGTAAAAATAAAGAGGTCTTTTAAAAGAAAAAATAAGACCTAATCAGAATTACAGTTTTTGAAATCAGAGTTGATTAAATCAAGGACCGTTTGATAGTTTAGAAGTGAGCACAGAAAAAGTTCAAAAGGGAAGAGGTTCAAATCTTACCTTGGCCTTTATGCCAAGTGAGCATGACTAAAACTGTAAAGGATTCTAGGACAAAAAGCCGCAATCAGAACAGATGATCCTGAGAGTGAGGTTGACACAAAATTAGATGGGTGCTACTAGGCTGCAAAAAGGAGTCAAAGCCCTGAACATCATGGGGTAATGGAAATCCAAAAGGAATGCACAGTTTATAGGAAGAGATTTAAATGGTACTGTAGTTTCAAGAAAAAAAAAAAAAAAGACAATATATGAACTTAAAAGTTGATGTGAAATTCTGGCACTAAAGAAGCAAGATACCATGAGGTCAGGCCAATCATCAAGATGTGGAAAAACTGAGAGAAGTGCTGAAGCCACCAAGAACGGTAGGAGAATCCTCGAAAGCAGTAGTTGATAATGACCAGCAAGTAACAGAGAAGTCATGTGTAATCCGCAAGAAAGTCACTTATAATACATTAATCCTAATTTTTAAAAAATTGAACAAACTTACTTTGAATAAGCAAACTCTCAGATTTATATCTAAACAATTTTTGCCTACTTAAAAAAAAAATACAGACCCATTCTGAAGGAATAAAGTATTCCCCCAGTGAGATCTAAATGAAAGTAACGCAGACTCTGAAGGCTTTTCCTAACATAGTGTAAATGGTAAGTACTCAAATAATCTAAGTTGAATGAATTAATGAAAAAGAATTCCAAAAGTGGCATCATGACCAGAACGGTGCCTCATTTTCACTGAATGGATGCAAGTATAGATGGCCTGACAGATGGATAAAAAGACAGTTGGAATACAGAAAGAGAAACAGACTCCACTGAAAATCTTAAAGTCTCTCAAAGTGACTGCTTTAAAGAGGATGACACTTATGATTTTACAAATATTTATCCAGTTAATATATTTAAAAATTTAAAATTCTGTTGGAAAATAAACACCAATAGGGCAATAAAAACTTTCATGGAAAAACTATTTCCCAGCCGGGTGCAATGGCTCATGCCTGTAATCCCAGCACTTTGGGAGGCCAAGGCGGGCAGATCACTTGAGGTCAGGAGCTTGAGACCAGCCTAGCCAGCATGGTGAAACCTTGTCTCTACTAAAAATCCAAAAATTAGCCAGGCATGGTGGTACACACCTGTTGTCCCAGCTACTCAGGAGGCTGAGGCAGGAGAACTGCTTGAACCCAGGAGGCGGAGGTTTCAGTGAGCTGAGATGATGCCACTGCATTCCAGCCTGGGCAACAGAGCGAGACTCCATCTCAAAAAAGTGAAAAAGAAAAACTATTTCTCTAACAAACCTATTCCAATTTCATTAGCTTAATTTTTCTTACAATTTTAGTCCCATAATTTCTAGTTACTATGCTGAGAAATAGGACCAGGCAATACCCTAAAAGTTCCTTACTGTTAGATCCTTTCAACTCCTTGAAGAGGAGCTTCTAATAGGCTCCTTGGCTTCTAATAGGATAACTTTGTTTTCAAAACAGAAACTTGCTGAACTATAATTTTCATTGGTAATTTACACATTTAATTCATCTTACCTCATCATATGATTTACATAGGCTTTGCTACAGCTAGTGTTGTATCTGCAAAAACTACAGTGGACGTACGTAGGAAAGTGGTTTGCAAAATCTTTTATTTCGGAACAACACTCAATGCACTTGTGAATGCCCCGACGATACCTTAGGGAGAAATAAAAAAATGATAAAAATATATTTTAAAACAAAAATAATAAGGAAGAGCCTTATTAATGTTCTGTTAACTAAAATACAAGTTTTTATACTTAAGTTTAAATTATATTGTATATCAGGAATAAAAGATTACCTTAAATTCCTCAATGCTGTATTGACTTTACTTTTTTTATTGCTACTAGCCAATGTGCTTTGTTTCTTTTGCATATGAGAGATTTTTGGTTTGTATTTAGATTTACTTCCATTAGGCTTACTTGTATTAGGTTTACTTGCGTTGGATTTGATTGTATTAGGTTTACTTGTATTAAATTTTGCAGGATTTTTAGCAGTTATATTTTTAGTCCTTGGAGGTGAAAGCTGAAGGGTAGAAGCACTTGCACTAATGGAAGGTGCAGGTGAAGCTCCTGATTGCAGAGGTCCAACTGAAGCTCGAATAGTAACCTACAAAAATAAAGATAAGATTTGCTTTAAAAGATTAATCATTACATTAATATTAAAATATCATGGTACCAAAAATAGTTAAAGATCAAGAATTTTGAAAAAAGCACATATAAACTATAATCAGGTAAGTCTCCCATTTATTCTAGATGTTCAAACCATTAAATGATATTAAACTTGATATTAAGTTGTAATATTACATCTTGTATTGCTATCAGTTATATGTTAACACAGTTATCAGTGAATAATTAGGAGTTAATACAAATTATATGAATATACAAAGAGCACATTCCATAGCTAGTTTTATGCCCTGACTTTAAGAAATTCACAAACATAGAGCTCAAAATTTAAATCTCAAGCCTGAAAAATAATTCTAGAAAGGCCTAAATTACCCTTTAACAACTATAAAAGAAACAGATCTACAGTAAATGTGATCTCCTCTTTCCAGGGGCTCAGTGCCCAAGATTTATGCTTACAAATGTTATAGGAGGAGTTACATCAAGTTATTATACTGCGTAGAGGGCTAAATAATATTTAGAATTTTCTTAAAGTAAACTAATACAAAGTTCATCATTTAGTATTCAGAATGAGAAAACGTTTAATTTTATCTGTTGGTTGACAATGAAAAACACAGTGCCTACCAACATTCTGGTTAATCATTTGACTATACCCTCCTGTATTTGAGGAACAGTCAATAAGGAAGTCCTATGACATACATGTGCTTGGGTAACATACAATAGCACTGGACCAGGAATCAAAAGGCCTTCCTAGCCACGTGACCTTGAACAAGGAACTTATCCTCTCTATGCTTCTTCACATCTATAACATGGGGTAATACCTGCCTTATTAACCTCCGTGGATTGTGGTATGAATTAGACAATAAAATGTATGAAAAAGTACACTGAAAGTCTAATTCTAAGGTGCTATAAAAACATTTAGTATCATTATCATTAATATTATTATTATTATTAAGGGAAAAAATGAGAGAGGACTGCACTGCTTACATTAGTGTTCTGCATGTCTAGTCCCAACATGGAATGAATGGATTGCAGGGAAGGATGCTGGATAGCTTCTCTTGCTATCATGTCTTCAGAGCATGGCTTTATATTGTTTTAGTTAATTCAAATAACAGACATACCCACATTCAAAGGTAAGTACCCAAAGCCAAAAATAAATGTTTTGGGGATTATTCACTTTGGATTATCCATGCCTCTGTTTCCCTCCACTGGAGCAAATATTCAAGAGCTGACTGTATATAAAGAAGTCAGAGAAAACAGATGTATATAAGGCAAAAAGGGAAAAGTAAATTACAATCATCAGTATGCAGTCAGACATGTGTTTGCTCACTTAAAACACAACGCTATCCAGCAGAACTTGCTTCTCAGAGTAAACTCAGTAATAACAACTGCAACAAACATCTGAGAACCTATGGCACTCTAGGCACTATACCTGATGCTGGGGACACAAAGATAAATAAAACATGATTCCTGATCTCAAGCATCTTATAGTTTAGCAACGAAAGTCAACATATACTTTCAACTGAAAGCTCAAAAAAAGCCTATAGAATATTGAGAACAACCCACTGACCCAGGAAAAGTTAATTGAGTTGTACTTTTTAGAAAGGACTACTACTCTAACCCAACAGCTATCACTGAACTCAAAACAATGGTTAGAAGTTTTTCTTTCTACGCATAAAATTAAACCCTAAAATTAAAGTCTGAGCAAAAATCTGAAGTCATTTAAAAATATATTCAATAGATAAAGCTGGGCAGGAGTTAATTTCTATTATCATACAAAATGTTAAAATACAACATATTTTAACTCACTTTTGTTCCAGGAGGCAACCCTTCTAGTTGTTTAGGTTTTATAAATGTTCGATGGTGTTGAGCCTTATGATCCATTTTCTCCTTGCATGTCAAAAACTGCAGCCTGCATTTTGTACAACGATGTATTCCTTTTTTCTGTTTAGAAAAGAAAACAGAAAAAGGGGGGAAAATAATTTCAACAACTACAAATCCTGTGTCCTGAAACTGCTCTGGCTTAATTTTAATGATACCTAAATAATGTAAAAACTTGCAGTTTAACATCTCCTATCATAAATAATATCAAAATGCCTCATTTTTAAAAAGTCATTACATTAGTATTTGGGTTTCAAAAGAGTTTGTTACTATGTAGGAACTGTACATGAAAGTTCTATCAATAGGTTCTAATAAAACTTCTATTAAGTGTGGTGAGAAATCTCAATTATAAACTTGAAGTAAACACATGATACTGTGAAAATGAGATGTACTACGTTTTCATCCTAGAAAAAGTAAATTATTTCTAATTTTTGCTATTTCTAGTTGGTTGAAAAGTTGGTAAAATAAATTAAACTCTCTAAAACCAAGTAAATCTAACCAGACATTTCAAAGAAGTTTATAGAAATGGTTATATAAACCAATGCTGTCCAATAATATCTCCTATGATAAAGAAATATTCTAGAGCTGTACTGTCAAACACAGTAGCCACTAGCCACATGTGGTTATTGAGCACCTGAAATGTAGCTACTGTGACTAAGGAAGTACATTTTTAATACTGTTTAATTTTAATTAATTTAAATCTAAAAAGCCATATGTGGCTAGTAGCTACTACATTAGACAATGTGGATGAAGAGGCATAAAACAGAACAACTGAACTTACTGATTGAGAACCCCTTGACTGACTCCCTCCTCAAACCCAGTCCTATCATTATTCTACAGATGGGAAATGGGACCCGAAAAAATTCTAAGGCATTTCCCCATAGCTAGTTAGTGACATTACCAGACCCCTGATCCAGTATTCCTTCTATTACAGATTATCAACTGCAACTTTTACCCTCATTAATATATTTTATATATATATATAATGGATTTAGAGAAATCACTCCTTTGTAGTTATATGTAGTTTTACATATATACACACACATATACACACACACATAATTATACAACATATAAAGGAATGCCTTCTCTAAAGCTGTATCTCTGCCAGATACATCACCATGTCCATTAAATACAACTAACTGTTTGTTTGTTTGTTTATTTATTTATTTATTTATTTAACTTTTAAGCTCAGGGAACATGTGCAGGATGTACAGGTTTGTTACACAGGTTTGATACACAGGTAAACGTGTAACCTGGAGGCTTTTTGTATAGATTATTTCATCATCCAGGTATTCATTAGTTATTTTTCCTGATTCTCTCTCTCCTCCCACCCTCTGCCCTCTGGTAGGCCAAAGTATGTGTTGTTCCCCTCTATGTGTCTTGTGTTCTCATCATTTAGCTCCCACTTATAAATGAGAAAACGAGGTATTTGTTTTTCTGTTCCTGCATTAGTTTGCTAAGGATAATGGCCTCCAGCTCCATCCATGTCCCTGCAAAGGACATGATCTCATTCCTTTTTATGGCTGCACAGTAGTTCATGGTGTATATGTACCACATTTTTTTATCCAGTCCACCATTGATGGGCATATAGATTGATTGCATGTCTTTGCTATTGTGAATAGTGCTAAAAAGAACATATGTGTGCATGTGTCTTAACAGAACAATTTATATTCCTTTGGGTATATATGCAGCAATGGGATTGCTGTGTGGAATGGTATTTCTGTCTCTAGGTCTTCAAGGAATCACCACACTATCTTCCACAATGGTTAATTTACACTCCCAGCAACAGTATAAAAGCACTCCTTTTCTCCACAACCTTGCCAGCATCTATTACGTTTTGATCTTTTAACGATAGCCATTCTGACGGGTGTGAGATGGTATCTCACCGTGGTTTTGATTTGCATTCCTCTAATGATCAGTGATGTTGAGTTTTTTTTCATATCATTGTTGGCCACATGTATGTCTTCTCTTGAGAGTGTCTGTTCATATCCTTTGCCCACTTTCTAACAGGGCTGGTTTCTTTCTTGTAAATCTGTTTAAGTTCCTTATAGATGCTAGATATTAGACCTTTGTCAGATGCATAGTTTGCAAAAATGTTCTCCCATTCTGTAAGCTGTCTGCTTACTTTTGCTGTGCACAAGCTCTTTAATTAGATTCCATTTGTCAATTTTTGCTTTTGTTGCAATTGCTCTTGGCATCTTCATCATGAAATCTTTGCCCATGCCTATGTCCTGAATGGTATTGCCTAGGTTTCTTCTAGGGTTTTTAGAGTTTCAGGTTTTACATTTAAGTCTTTAATCCATCTTGGGTTAATTTTGGTATACGATGTAAGGAAAGGGTCCAGTTTCAATTTTCTGCCTATGGCCAGCCAGTTTTCCAAGGACCATTTATTGAATAGGGAATCATCGCTTGTGTTTGTCAGGTTTGTTGAAGATCTGATGGTTGTAGGTGTGTGGTTTTATTTCTGGGTTCACTATTCTATTCCACTGTTCTATGGGTCTGTTCTTGTACCAGTACCAAGCTGTTTTGGTTACTATAGCCCTGTAGTATAGCTTGAAATCAGGTAGTGTGATGCCTCCAGCTTTGTTCTTTTTGCTTAGGATTGCCTTGGCTATTTGGGCTATTTTTGGTTCCGTATGAATTTTGAAATGGTTTTTCCTAGTTCTGTGAAGCATGTCCATGGTAGTTTAATGGGAATAGCATTGAATCTATAAATTACTTTGGGCAGTATGGCCATTTTCATGATATTGATTCTTCCTATGCATGAGCATGGAATGTTTTTCCATTTGTTTGTGTCATCTCTGATTTCTTTGAGCAGTGATTTGTATAATAATTGTCATGGCAGGGATCATTCCCTTCCCTTGTTAACTGTATTCCTAGGTATTTCATTCTTTTTCTGGCAATCGTGAATGGGAGTTCATTCATGATTTGGCTCTTGGCTTGCCTGTTATTGGTATATAGAAAAGCTAGTGATTTTTGCACATTGATTTTGTATCTTGGGACTTTGCTGAAGTTGCTTATCAGCTTAAGAAGCTTTTGGGCTGAGATGATGGGGTTTTCCAGATATAGGATCACGTCATTAGCAAACAAAGATAGTTTGACTTCCTCTCTTCCTATTTGAATACGCATTATTTCTTTCTCTTGCCTGACTGCCCTGGTCAGAACTTCCAATACTATGTTGAATAGGAGTGGTGAGAGAGGGCATCCTTGTCTTGTGCTGGTTTTCAAGGGGAATGCTTCTAGCTTTTGCCCATTCAGTATGCTATTGGCTGTGAGTTTGTTATATATGGCTTTTATTGTTTTGAGGTATGTTCCTTCAATACCTAGTTTATTGAGAGTTTTTAACATGAAGGATACTGAATTTTATCGAAAGCCTTTTCTGCATCTATTAAGATAGTCATGCGGTTTTTGTCTTTAGTTTTGTTTGTGATGAGTCACATTTATTGATTTGCATATGTTGAACCAACCTTCCATCCTAGGGATAAAGCCTACTTGATCATGGTGGATAAACTTTTTGATGTGCTGCTGGATTCAGTTTGCCAGTATTTTGGTGAAGATTTTTGCGTCGAGGTTCATCAAGGATATTGGCCTGAAGTTTTGTGTGTGTGGTTTTTTTTGTTTGTTTGTTTTTTGTTTTTTTGCACAACCAATTATTTATAAAAATCAAATGAAGTAATATATAGGGAAGTACCTAGCACAGTTACTGGCATACAGCAAGCACTTCATAAATGAAAGTTCTTTATAAAATTCAAAGCAATATATAAATATGTGTTACAATTCTATTAAAAGCTGCATCTTAAGACTTTTTTTTTTTTAACACAAGGTCTCACTCTCTCAGCCAGGCTGGAATGCAGTGGTGCAATCTTGGCTCACTACAGCCTCAACCTCCTGGGCTCTTAAGACTATTTGACAAGTGTGATACACCGGATTACATTATAGGTACAGGCAATTTAAACAAATTCGCTTATATGTGCTCAAGGAAGAAGAGAAAGACCAAGAAATAGATAGCAAAACAATAGAGCAGGTAAAAAGTTCACTACAGTTGCGTTCCCAGAAATCTTTTCTCTATCTATAACCACTCAGTAGGTTATATCATCCAGTGTCATGGTTTTTAAATACCATCTATGCAACTGCCTACTTAACATTACTGCTTGATGTCTAATATGCTTCCCAAATCAACCTGAACCAAATTGAACTCAATATTTCCTTCCTTTATCCCTGTCCCCTTCCTCCAAAAAAATCTGTTCCTTATTCAGTCTTCCTCATATCTCAGTATATTAAAATTCCATTCTTGCAACTGCTCAAGACAAAAAATTTAATCTCTTTCTCTTACATCCATTGTCAAACACATTAGTAAAACCTGTCAGCTCTACCTTCAAAACCATTCATAATCTTTCCACTTCTCATTACCTCATTCAACCGTTGCTACCATACTGGCCCAAGCCACTTACCGGGACTGCTGTAAAAACTTTCTATCTTCTCCCCCTAATATCCTTTATTCCTTATGGACTTTTCTTTCCATAGCTGCCAGTAATAAAAACATGGCACATCTTTTACATGCTTAAAAATGTCTAGTGGCTTTCCAAAGTCTTGGCTGTGGCTTACAAAGCTCCACATGAATTGGTCTGAATTCTATTGCTATAACCTCATCTCCTATTATTCTTTCTCCTATTAATTTACTCTACTCCAGCCACACTGGCCTCCTTGCTATTCTTTGAGCATCCTAGGTATATACTCACTTCAACCCTATATAACGTTACCTTTCCCAGGTAATTCACAGGGCTTACTCCTTTATATCTTTCAGAGAGGGCCATGTTTGAACAGCGTTTATACAACACCCTTTTTTGACCTCTACTCTACTCCTACCACCTCCCCAATCTTTAGCACTCCTCATCTTCCACATTTTCCTCCCACAGTACTTACTGCCAGCATATACATTCTAACACACACATACACAAATGCATTATCTTTCTCTACTATAATGTAAATTCCAGAGGGCACAAACTTGCTTTTGTTCACTGCTATATGATACCTAAAGCAACCCCTGGCACATACGAAGGCACTCAGTAAATATTTCTTAAATGAATAGTGAGGCAGAAAGAAAGAGACTAACAGAGAAAATGCATGAGTAGCATGTACAATTTAGTTCAAAATATCTGCCTTTTCATTCAACGAATATTTGTCCAGAGTCCTGAGGTAGAATATATTAATCTACTAGTCCCTCAGTTGGACTCACGCCTTTACAACTCTTTTATGCATGCATGCATTTCAATGCACTAAGGGTGATGAAGATAGAGTACTTTTTTTTATAACACTATGTTCAACAAAAGAAACAGTGATCTATTCCAAGCATTAAGAAATAAATATCTGTATTAAATTCTTTTATAAGTACACTATATTGTTTGGGATACTTGAGAGATTTATAGGTAATTCTTACTATATGTAATTCCTACCTTTAGACCTAATGCCAATGTGAAATCCAACTCTGGTAGAGCAGTAAAAGCTTGGATGCTGAAGTCAAATTTATTAGACAATGTGACATTAGGCAAGTGACTTTCTCTAAAGCTCTGTCTCCTCATCTATAAAACTGAAATAATAATATACATCTAGTGGTTGAGAGGATTAAATAAGAAAATGCATGTAAAGTACCAGCTGCTCCCATAAGGTAAGTAATTAGTGTATGTTAACTGCTTGTTTTATTAAAGCTCTAATGAGAGTATTTAACACATCTGGAATTGCTATCAATATTTCTTAAAAGTCACACAAACTGGGTTATTAACTCTAAAATCACTAAAGACGTAGTAAGATAATCTTTAAAAAAAACTTACAACTGAGTTCTTCAAAGACAATAAAATGAGGCATGGAGTCAACTACTCTGATTGTCTAATACTTTCGTAATAATGTCATCTCAATTACAAGTTTATAATCCCACTCAGCTATGGTTTTCCAGCCTTGTAAATAATTACACAAATTGTAAATACCTTCAAGGATGCCCGATGACTGTCCTTATTAATAGACTGCCCCCTCTTTACTGCTGGCTATCTACCTCCCAGGCACTCCAAACAGAAAAGAAAATTGGCAGCCATGGCAAGTTAAAACATACAACTCAGGGCATAACAACTTGCTTATAAATCCCACAGCCCACATAGTGGGTCCCCAAATCTCTACCATAGTTATTATTCTTCCCACATCTCTATTTCACTCTATAGTTTGGCAAAGCACCTGGGAAATATCACGTTTAAAAGCCCCATCATGAACTAGAGCTACTGCTTTATACCTCATTCTCCCTTTCAAAATTAAAGTCCAAAGATGAAATACAGGGTATCAAGAATAGTGTTTCCCAAACTCTGTTCATCAAAAAATATTAATAGATACTACGCTAAAAAAGAAGTCAATGGTCAAATAAGTTTGGAGAATGACACATACTATATCCTTTCTTGGAGATTTACAATGTCCACTGGCATATTAAAAGCTCTGAGAAGTCCTGTTTTAAAAAAAAAAACGAAACTGCTTGATTTTAGAAATCCAGGCATTTAATAAATTTATTGACCAGTGACGATTTGGGGGAAAATATCTATTAACACCTGATGGAATACTGTTGGAGAAACCCTAGAAAAGATCTTGCCAGAAACTCTCAAGGATGTGTGGCATCCCAGTCACAACACAGACGATCCCAAATTGATCTGGAAATTCTACTTTCATGATCTTCTCCAACTAAAAACAGCAAGTCAATTTCATGATTAACTAACAACTGAAAATGACAGCAAAGTGAGCACCAATGCTGAATAAATTGGCATGTCAATTTTATCAATAATAAGAGAATGCATTGAGCTTTGTAGTGAGTTGGCAAAATTTGATTACATGATCAGATTCAGTAAATCCATTGGCTACTAATTTTGGCAAAGGCACTGTTGTTCTTTCAAGCACTCAAGAACAAGACTAGTGCTGCATCAAAATTTTTAGCCCAAATAAAAGATGGTTTAATTGCTTCAGGAAAAGAGCCAATAAGCATAATATCAGAATTCAAGGGAGGGGTACAAGCACGAATATTGAGTTCCAAAATTATATAGCAAAACTGGTGGAAGCCATCCAGGGAACAAGTGATGATCTAAATACGGTTCTCTGCCAGAGTTCATACATTGATCAGTAAGTGTCATTACTATTCCCATGGTCACACAACTATAAAAGACAACTCCAGGTCAATGACAACATGTCTTCTCATAATGATAAGAAGTTAGAAAGTGGAAATAAAGTTTGAAGAGCAAAAGGAAAAATAAGATTATAAATCCTCAATCTTTTCTTCCTCAGTTCAAACTCATTTTTCCCCTTGTCCTGATAACTCCCTTCAAAATCATTCTCATATCTACCTTTAGACCCTGAAATATTCAATCTTTTGGATATTCCACTCACTTTTTCTATTTTCTCTCAATCCTAGGCTTCCTATTCCTAGCTATCTTTCAGAATTTTCATAATTTATGACCCACACTATCACCAGAAAGGAAGTAAGGAAAAGAAGTGGAAGTTTCACAAGCAATTCAACATGAAATGTAAATTAATAGTGTCATTTGGAACAACTCTGCTTTTCTTGAAGAATAAATCTAAAGATTCTCCAAGTCATAATCAGTTTTTTCACTAAGACAACATAAACAAATAAGAACTGGTAAATCTCACCTGATGCTTCATATAATGATGCATATATGGTGTTGCAATTTTAATAACTTTGAGGCAAAACGGGCATAGCAAGTTCTTCGTATTTTCATGGGATGTTCTAAAATGAGTTTCTACATCACAAAATGATGATGATCTATAATTACAAACCTAAAAACAGAAAGAAGGCTTAGTTTAACTTGAAAATTTGTAACTGATACGCAATTACAAAGTAACAACGATGGATAATTTGTCAGGAGAACATTATATGCTACTAATCTAGCTCTGATGCCTTTGCAACCAAGAATCTCACTCAGGCAACACCAAAAGACCATCTTTGAGACATTAAATGTAGCTTTCAAAGTTAAGGGATACATCTCAAAACACAACTAGATCTCCTTCTCTTTATCAAATCTTTTTGTCTGTCACCTTCTGTCTTGACTTGAAGTTTCAAGCTTTGGCACCTCTTGCCCTATAAAATGTTTTTCTGCTACATGAAACAGCATTCTCCTTTGGATTGTTAACCTCCAGGTTTATGGCAATGGCAATTTATCTTTTCCTTGCTTTCTTCTTCCTTCAAAATCTTCTTCTTTGGAAAAATACTTCTGCCAAAGCATTTGGTAGGGTTCTTTGTATCTAACAGCACTTTGTATTTCCCTTGTATGCCTACATTCTTCCCTATATAGCACAGTAAGCCCATATGTTTGTTTTTCTACATACAACAGGGCTCATCCTTGTCCAGTACAGAGATAAGCAAACAAAAGTCTGTGGACCAAACCCAGCTTGCTGCCTACCCCTCATATAATGTATAAGTTATGCCAAGTTATGCATAAGTTTGCTGACCGCTGGTCTAATAGGCTTAAATTTTATAACCGAAACAACAAACCAAACATGTAAGAAAACAATAAAATGTATGTGTACCTGGCAGACATATGGCATTTCACCAGGTTTATGATTGTCCTTCATGTGTTGTAAAAGAACATGTTCTGTTTCAAATGACAATTCACAGATTTTACAAATAGCTAAATGTGGGAGAAAAACAGTATTACAATATTTAAGATATTAATATAAAAATTCATATATACCAACAACAATAACAGTAGCAGTAGGGACAGTTGTGAACAGTTAAATAGCTTGTTAACTATGTGCAAAGAATAGTTCTAAGCACTCACATCACCTCACCTACATTAACTCAACTTCTATTAACAACCCTATAAAGAAGGTATTTCTATTATCTGCATTAGTCAAGTATTAAGTAACTTGGCTAAAATCTTGTAGCTATATTAAGAGGCAGATCTGGGATTTAAAACCAAGCTATTTTGCTCCAACATCTGTAATTTTCTTTTCTTTTTTTTTTTTGGAGACAGTGTCTTGCTCTGTCACTCAGGCTGGAGTGTAATGGCGCAATCTCGGCTCACTGCAACCTCCGTTTCCCAGGTTCAAGTGATTCTCCTGCCTCAGCTTCCCAAGTAGCTGGGATTACAGGCATGCAGCACCACCATGCCTGGCTAATTTTTGTATTTTTAGTAGAGACGGGGTTTTGCCATGTTGGCTAGGCTGGTCTCGAACTCCTGGCCTCAAGTGATCTGCCCACATTGGCCTCCCAGAGTGCTGGGATTACAGGCATGAGCCACTGCACCCGGCCTGTGATTTTTAACTACAACTGTAGTTCCCTTTCCTATTAAAGTTTAAATGAAGAGCACTTATTTCATATTTTAAAACTATGATACTAGGCTTCTAATTTAGTCCCCAGCATATAATGCATAGGTTATGTCAAGGAAATTACCATACTGAATCATTTGTAAGAGGCACTTTAATATTAATAACTAATTTTATTTAAAAGTTTATCACAGTTAAAACTTGGCCTTTCAATTGTGCCCTCAAATTCCAAAGTCTATTTCTTATTCTCATTTTTCTAACAGACTTAAGGTTTTCTCACAATTTATATTGTTGAAATCAATAATATGGAATATTTAAATGTTTTGGTAACTTACTAGAAAATTCATGGGGGGTATGTGTACTTTCAATGTGGCACTGCAACTGAAATGGTGTGGGAAACTGACGGTAGCAGTGCTGGCAGGTGGTATGGTTTTCCCAGCTCTCACTGCTCTGCTTCTCAAGTTCCAAATGGTGTTTCATGTGGTTCATAAACCTATAAATGGTTGTCAACAGGTGCAAAACTTGAGATTTAAAAACAAAAAGGATATCTCACAAACAATAATCTGAACCTAAATCTTAAAAATATAGATGTTATTACTCAAACTCTCAAAAGTCTTAAAGTTGTCTAGGAAAGTATACACTTTTAAATAATCACTTTCTTTAAGTGGCTAAGTAAACATCTTTTTAATCTTTGCTTTAAAATAATTCATTCATGTAATTAATCTGAAAGATCACCACTTTGATACAACTCTTAATCATTTCAGATTATTTTTAAAATTTTTTTAGATAAAAGAGCAGGTTCCTGATCCATACTTGAAATCCTATTTACATTTTAAAATGAAATACTAAAAGAAAGGAAACCCTATCACCAAAGGCAGCTACAGAGTCAGGAGGAAATCTTTTAAGGCCTTGAAAATATGCAGTAGATTCCAGCTGCTTAAATGACAAATTACTGGTATTTTTACTTGTATCTTGCTTTCTAAATACATGTAATAGCAGTTTTAATGCCTACAATTACAAGAACCTTTTGTTTTATTTAATGATACTGGTTTACTGTTAGCACAGACTGTTCATCTTAACTTGCAGACAGTGCCCTTTGTAGGCAACATACATTTTTCAGTTTTACATACCGCTACTTCAGCTTCCTTAAAAGGCTTCTTATGAGCAAGAACTACGACCTTCAATGGCAGAAGGTACAATACAAATGGCAATATATTTAAAAGAGCTTACTAAAGCTTTTTGCTGAATTTGAGAGTAAAGTTATTCAATAAAAACAATAATTTTTAGACTAGGTTAACTGTTAACAATTATTCACTTTGAATCCCTAAAAGAAATTATCTTGAAACTAAGTGAAAATGTCATCAATCTGGATAGCAATCATCATGAGGGTTATAATATACACCTCTTTTCACAAATTTACAGCACTACTTCTCTTTAGAATGGGCTATGGTACACCTTGAAATATCTTTTGCTCCTTTGGTTTTAAAAACAGCTCTACAAATGCTTACAGAAAATCCTGGTATTGGTTAAATATTTACATATAGAGTAAAGATAATGAGCCATTAAACTTTCAGCTCACAGCTTTCGGCGCTTAAAGTCTAGTAACATAAAATGTTCCCTGGTTCCAATTCGCTTTTTCCCAGTTATATGAGTTCCCATCAGGAGCTCGTACTTCTCAAACCAACAGAAATGAGGGAAATAGCAAAACCTCTTGCAAGGACGTTCACAGAACAAGATAAATCTAAATATTTTTAGTGACACTCAATATAGGAAAGAAACACCATACCACAATATGTTGACATGGCAGAGAATAGAAATGAAATGTTGACCTATCAATTTTTCATCATTCTCTATAAATATCAAGTTGCCTTCCCAGTTTTTACTGTTAAAGTAAAATATTATATAACACATTTAACTTCTTTGTTCATGAGGTGTTTACCATTAAGGTTACATTTAATAAAAGATCAGTATTTTTTAAAATACTCAATTCCTGGATATTATCAGATATAATTTTCTTAAAATCTGTAAATATTATGAAAATCTAGACATATGTAGCTCGTCTTCATAAAAAATTACCAAAAAAATGAATTTTTCATTTTCTTTTTGAGACTGTCCTGGGCTGCTGCCCAGGCTGGAGTGCAGAGGCACGATTACAGCTAACCGCAGCCTCAACCTCCCAGACTCAAGCGATCCTCCCACCTCAGCGCTCCCCAAGTAGCTGGGACTACAGGTGCGTGTGACCACGCAGAGCAAACTTTTGTATTTTTTGTAGAGATGAGGTTTCACCGTGTTCCCCAGGCTGGTCTCGAACTCCTTTGCTAAAGCGATCGTCCTGCCTCAGCCTCCCAAAGTGCTGGGATTACAGGCATGAACCACCATGCCCAGCCTCATTTTCATGTTTGATATTAAATGGGCTAATCTTAAAGGAAAGGTCAAAAAAATACTGCTGAAATAACTTATAACCTCATATTTCAGTACAAGAAATTAAGTCAGTGAACCACATTGCTTTGCATTTTACCCTATTTGCTAACATGATTTCCTGATGTTGGCATGACATCAGAAATAGGTGGTAGAGTTCTACTGCAACACTGTTTCAGTGTTTTATCTCAAAATACACTTTCCCTTTTGTGAAACTACTGCAACCATTAGCTATTGATGGCCCTTAAAACTTGATAAAAGGAGGTAAATAAGAAAACTCATATAAAATAAGTTTAAAAACTTTGAAAATTATAAAGCACTATCATAAAGAAACCACTAATAACTGTTATAGGTGTATATCACAGTGTATTTCAGGATTTTAATATATGCTTCTTTTTGGACCCAAGGACTCACAGGAAAACAAATAAATGCTGAACTCAGAAGTAACTACAGGTGCTTTGAAATGCTAATTACAGATGACAGTTAACAAGAACACAAAAGGCATATGTATATGTATATGCTTGTACACACATGCACAAACATATTGCAGATCACTTTGAAATGCACCAAAAAAATCAGATAGTTCTAAGAAGGATGAAGAGATACATAATAAAGCAAATATAGTAAAATGTTACTGGTAGAATCAAGGTAGTTAAGTGTACAAGGGTCCAATGTGAAATTTTCAAAACTTTGCTTAATATTTGAAAATTTTTATAGTAAAGTGACAGAAAAACCCTTATCTAATATAAATATCAGATATTTAATGTTAACTGTTAACAATTATTCACTTTGAATATCAGGCTACATAATCAACAAATAATATCATTCAATTTCTTATTACTTTTCTCTTCTTACTAATTTATATAGAATAGTTTCAAAGATTACAACTGAACGATTAAGAAATGCAAATTTCCAGTATTTAAAGCATTTATATATTCCACTGGGAATTAAATCTCTAATTTCGAAAGGTGTTAAATTTTAAAATCAAAACAGACATGTTTCCTATAACTGATACATCTCCAAAACAGGTAACTTTTCCTGCAAGATGAATGTTCTAAAAACTGTAAATATAAATTGAAAAATTTGAGCATTACATAGATTAGTATGGAGGAGCTCAACCTGAACAAACATAAAGTGGCTCTTCTTGTAATGTGAAGAAATATAAAATTCAAAGGCAACTAGAAAATAAAAAATGTCTAATAAAAATTCAAAGAGCACTACTAAAACAGAAAAAAGAAGTTCATTTTGTCTTAAGTTAAAATAAACTGTCCTTTCTTAAGCTATGTGAAAGAAATACAACTAACTGGATCCAAGAGTCAAACTCCACAACACAAGAAAGAACAGAAGCTTTTCAACAAGAGAATCTGCCTCTATTCTCAGTAGAAAGTGTTAAAATCGCTTACCTAGAATGGCATAGAAAACACAAGATAAAAGTGTAACATTTTTATTTGCAGCATTTCAATTTTCAATAGAAATAAAAACAAGTATTTACATACCTAATATTATTTTTTAGAATTTTCAAGCAACTGAAGCATTTAAAGGTTGTATGAGTCTTCTGTTCTTCCTGGACATCTCCTTCATGTTTTCCATAATAAAAGTCATTAACTAACATGATCAATTTTCCTTTCTCTGAATCAATAGTTGTGTTTTTATTTACTGTACTTGAAAATTCTGTTTTAGCCAGTCCCAAAAAGTTATTTATCATGTCTGGACAACAATACTGAAAGAGAAAAAAAATATATAAGCCTTACTTATTCTTTAAAAAAAACATACACCAAAAGGTGATTGTGTGTTTACACCTAAGGCCAGACCATTAAAACTATGCTTGTAACATATCTAGAAAAATAGTCACCAAAAATTTGTGGTGCATATACACAGTCTAAAAATTCAAATAATAAACACCTATTATCTTAATATAAGAATTCAAAAAGATTTGAGAAACCCTAAAACCAAGACATGGCTGTAGCTCTAACAGTTTTACCCTTGCAATTTGCTTTTTTAGATGTAAATATTTAATAATAATTTGTTCCTTAACCAAAAATCATTCATCTCCTGTCCATGTCAAGATGTATAGAAAGGAAATGTTTATATGCCTTGATGTATATATTTAATTATCAAGTGATATACAAAATTTCATAAAGCCTGATTGGGGAAAAATTATAATATACAAAAATTATATAATATAGAATAGTCTCCCTAATTAGAAATTTCATAAAGCCTGGTTGGGGAAAAATTATACAAAAATTACATAATATAGAATAGTCTCACTAATTAGAAATGTAGATAATTTTCTGTCCCAAATGTAAAATTATCAAATTACATTGTAATTTATAATTACATTTGTAAAATGTAATGTCTATGAACATTGTAATGTAATTTACATCTGTAAAATGTAATGTCTATGAACATTAAAGATTACCCTAAAATACCTATAAATTATGATACCCATAATAGATGATAAATTACTTGCTGTTTTTCTATTTTTTTTTAACAGAAAAGTAGGATAGGATCAGATTTTTAAAATAAACGTATAAACTTTGTTCACAGAGTACCTTTTAAACATTTCTTATCTCTGTAAAAGAGCTGAATAATAAACCATTGACAACCAAAAATGGACAACAATGTGCAGTGAATTAGGGTGAAGGATTTAGTCATTGAGAACAGCAAAGTACCCTTTGCTTATCCAAAAAACAAATAAGCACCTTAAGAGATGAGAACCAAAGTTAGATTTTAGGTTTTATAGGAGGATAGAGTAAGCTATGGGGGGCATAGCTGAGCTATGGTACAATATCAACTGGTCATGTTTTATTCAGCTCTAGGACCTTTTAGTTTTATTAATAGATCTTCACTGCAACTCCTCATTTATCCCTTATTTTTGTGGGTTAAACATTCTGCAAATATTAAATATGTACTTTAATGCCGTATACTATAGTTTGACAAATACCAGACATCATCTATGTATCATTCTTATCTTTACTCCTCCCAGTACACCATGTTCTGTTGCTTTGTTAGTGCCCTAAAAATTTAGGTGCATTTTTTTGAGCAAAGGATCCTATTTTTATAGTTAAATAGGCCTTCTCATGAGAACATCTGACATCAGTCAACATTTTCCCCTTTTCCTCCTGAGAGTCATCTAAAAACCACACAAGCAAATTCCACACATTGGTTTATCACTGAAACTAAGGGTAGGATAAAATCCACAGACTCCATAATATATGAAAGCACTATTCAAAGCAGCCAACATCAGGCAGATGGCACTTAGCTAGAAGTAAACCAGAGAAGTAAAGGGGACCCGGTGGTAACAGATCTTAAAGAGTCAGTAAAAATACACATCTTAAAGGCGAAACACATATTCTGAATCACAAGGGTATATCCTTTGTTTGCAAAAACAGGTGCAGAAGCTGAGGCGAGAAGGATGGCAGGAGAAGTACCCCAGACCTGATTCAGTACAGAGAAGTAGAAAGGCAGTGCTACATAAAGAATCAGACACACAAGTCACAATGGCAGGAAGCCTTCTGCCCAGCAAAAAGCTGTTTAAACCAGCTAGCAAGCTGTGAGACTATCCTGGCAACCTATGCTTTCTCCTAAAAGAAGCTTGTATAACAACAGCTGGCCCAAGAAAATCCAAGTTGTTAAACACGATAAGCACTCACATCTAAACAAAAATACCATATAATAAAAGAAGGCAAATAACAGAAAAATGTAAAATTCTAACAAAAACATCAGAAATATGCTGCCATGGAGCAGATGCAGATGAAAACAGTAGCCACAAATTTTAAAAACATAATGAAGCAATTGTCTCTATTTGGAAGACCACAAAGCAAGAAAAGATGCCAAGACAAGACATTTAGAAGGAAAAAAAAGAGTGGCAAAATCAAGGGTGAAAGTATAGGAAAAAAAATAAAATCAGAGACATGAAGACAAATTAGGAAGGAATACAGTGGTGAGCAGACATTTCAAATAAAATAAAGGAAACATATTAGTAAGAGAAAAGTCCATTTAAAAAAAAATTAAGACATATGCCAGGGAAAGAAGATAAAATAAATTCATAGTGGAGATGAAATTGTATGGAATAAATATTTAAAAATACAATTCAAATAAACTGTGCTAAATCCAAATATACAGGTTGAAAGAACAAGAAGTATGCCAGAGAGGACTCAGCCAAAATTCCCAACACCAAGTTATATCATTATAAAATTATCCATCTTCAAAACAAAAACAATGTAGACAACCAAAAGGCTATAGACAGCCAAACAAAAAGATCAAACCACTTATAAAAGGCAAAATAATTCAGCTTGTCCCAGATTCCTCAACAGCAATATTGAATACTAGAAAACGGGAGCTACACCAACAAAATCCTGATAGTGGGATTCGATTAACTTTATATTAGATCAAACTATCTTTCCAGAATGGACTATAGTGAAATTGCTTTGAACATGAACGACCTCAAAGAAAGACATTTTCAGACTCCTCCTAAATGAAATTACTACAGAATGAACTTTAGCTAAACAGAAAAACAAATAAACCATGACAAAAACACTGATGATGAACACTGGATATATTTACTGTAGAAAAAGATCAAAACAAGTATGACACAAGGTCAAAAAAACCCACAAATGTAATGCCATGTGCCCTGACAATGGAAAAATAATACAATGAATAAAAATTGGAAGAGGATAAAAGGACAAAGAGTATGATCTCAAAAGTTCATAGACTGCCTCACATATAGTAGTAGTTCATAAAGGAATATCAGTTAGAGCCACCAAATAACACTAATATAGGTATAGGCATTTTAACAGCAAAGGCAAACAAATGCTCAGACAATACTGACTAAAATCAAGTAGTAAAAAAGAAGAGAAAGACAGGTGGGTTGAAAACAGGAAGTTTCATGCTGCTTTAATCCTTCCTCATAGAAAAGAACAGTAGAGAACTGCTAAAGGAATAGAAGACTAGTGGAGTTATACATTAAAATTAGAAAAATAACCAGGAGAACACAACTACAACTCTCTTAGAAACCCAAGCTAACCACACATAAAGCAACCACATTGTGAAAGTCTTTTTAAAAAAAGAGAAAGAAAGGATTAATGAAAAATATTAACAGAACTAAGACCAAAAAAACTATCACTTTGGTAAATCTAAACCCACTATTAAAAGAAGAGATTTTCATATAGGATCACAAAAGAAAAGTCAACTTTGCTCAAAGCAAAAGGCACACCTAAAACAAAGTAATTCAGACAAGTTGAAAATAAAAGAATAAACAAAGAATATCCCAGGCAAATGGAAACCATACAGGGGTTGTGACTCTAACATCAAAGTAGAATTTGGGCTAAAAGGCACTAACCATTAAAACCAAGAAAAGGATACTTTATTAAAATGCTAAAGGATACATTCACAACACAGTTTTTTATTTTATTCTATTCTATTCTATTCTATTCTATTCTGTTTTATTTTATTTTTGAGACAGAGTCTTACTCTGTCACCCAGGCTGGAGCGCAGTGGTGCCATCTCAGCTCACTGCAACCTCTGCCTCCCAGGTTCAAGCGATTCTCCCACCTCAGCCTCCCAAGTAGCTGGGACTACAGGCGCGTGTCAATATGGCTGGCTAATTTTTTGTATCTTTAATAGAGATGGGGTTTCACCATGTTGGCCAGGCTGGTCTCAAACTCCCGACCTCAGGTGATCTGCCAGCCTTGGGGCCTCCTAAAGTGCTGGGATTACAGGTGTGAGCCATGACTCCTGGCCTCACAATACAGTTATAAAAGCTAGATTCTTCTATATCATAAACAACAGCAACAACTTTGAAACAAAATTGCAATGTATGAAAGAAAATACTGGTAGTGAAAGATGTGGATTGAAACATGGTGTCTGTCAAACCAGGACAGACTAAGTGGACTAAATGGAAGCGAAGACACAGAAATATAAATATAATTAATAAGCTATATTTGGCTGATAAATATCAAATTCCATACCCCAAAGGAGAAATAATATACCTATTTTCAAGCTTCCATGTAATATTGAATACCCCCTATACTTTACAAAAAAAAGTATTTGTGAAAGCTTGGGCTTTTCCATTAAAGAAACTGAGTTTTGAAAGCTAGTTATGCCAGTTAATTGGTTATACAACAATGAAAAAAAAATCTCAAAGAATTTTCTAAGGATTAATGAAATAATGTATTTAAAGCTTAGTACTGTGTCTGACACATGCTCTCAGATAAATACATTTTTATTATTGTAGAATATTTGATATTTTAAATATTTTTCCATTGAAAGAAAACATTATCATGCTAATGTGCAAAAAATCATTCACAAATAATCTAAAAATCACATTCTTTTCAAAATGAAAGTTATTATAACATTAAAACTTTAGTTGATACATAAAAATACATAAACTAGAAAGTAAAAAGTTCCCACAGATTCAAACTTTCCCTTCCCAGATTTGGAGACCATTCTTTCAAGATTTCCTTATGATACAAACACATACACTGTTCATATTATCTTCAACTTAGTTCAGTTGTAAGACATACAATTTCTTAGAATGATAGAGATACTTTCCTTATTTAAAATGTCATATTGTTCTATTATATTAATATGAAAATTCTATGAAGTTCTGGTTGTTTCTACTATACATAATTACAACCATGAAATAACACATAAAAGCCACATTTTGGAGAATGTTGCCATTCTCTCCAGGTGCAGAGGTATATATAACATGCTACAATTTCTGTACAAAATAGAAAATAAGAACATTCAGGTTTACTTGTACGTCTAGAAAGAAAACCAGAGAGGATTCAAAACAAACTAATAAAAAATTATTTTCTTTGAGTCATACTAGGAACCAGGTAAAAAAGACACAGAGGTAAGATTCTTCACATGTGTATCTCTGTAGGCTTTTTAGTTTTGAATCATGTGACTGTATTGCTACCTACTTAAAAAATTAAAGAGATAAAGAACGTAGTCTTTTTTTTCTTCATTTATAACGCAAAACATAAAAAACATCAGAAATCTCACCAAAACATTACACAGAAGAGGAAAATTGAAAGTACTTCTACAGGATAATTCTCCTATAAGACCAAAGCATAATGTGCAGTTATCCAGGGCTATACTCTGAGAGTAAGGACAGACCAAATATGATTGTGTACATGAATATGAAGACTGTATTTATAATTTTTTAAGTTCCCTTTTTTCTACTTTTTTTGTAAAATGCTCAATTTCAATAAAAATGTGTCAATCTCTGAAACAGCAAAAACTTTTCATAAGTTACTTCTCTGCCGTTGCGCCCCTCTCCTTCTTTCTTTTCCTTATATAATCTACACTGCCTTTTTTCTGATCTCTTTTCTCCCTTCTTGTCATTTATACTGGGCACTCAAGGGGAGTACAGACCATCTCTACACAAACACAGGATACTATAGTATCTACTAAAATACTTTAAGTGTTACCTAAATCTCATACTTCATTAGTACTTTGGACATTTCTTAAAACCTAAATTCAAGGGCTTCCTGTACCAATAAAAAGCTCAAATTAATTTATACAATTATATGAACTATATTCTGGACTGACTTAAAACAATTATTTCATATGAAATACTCCAACATTTGGAGTTTATACCTGAATATTAAAAATTAAAATATAAAACTCAGATTTTCATTCTGACATGTACATGTTAACATGGACACAAAAATAAGGTAACAGAATTTTTAAGTTATATGCAAAAGTAAACATGTAATAAAATGCCTGTTTTATAAGAAGTTTGAAGAATATGACCAGATAAATAAAATAATCTGATTAATATGTTATTTTTATTTAAAATTAAAATACAATAAGCATACATTATAATATATACACATTTAAGTTTTAAAATTTGAGGATTTAGAAGGAATTTGAGAATCTATATAATCATTACGAATGTAAATTGTTACTTAAATGGATATACCGGTAAGATTATTTCTGGACAAACCATTAATTACTATAATCATCAGTATTTTTAGAAACGTGCAAACTTTTTACAAATTAAATTTCGAAAGAGTTTCACCTTCATGTGATTTTTCAAAGGATCCAAAAGATTGAAATGAATGTTGCACTTTGGACAGGCTCTTGGAAAAGGTGTTCCATTTTTAGATTGATTTGATGAGGTATTTGCACCTAAAATAAATTCAGAACTTTTATGACTCAAAATTCATCATTTTTTAACCTTAAATAACCACTAATAATACTTTTTAAATTTATAGCCACTTCTAAAATGTATGTATAAATACTATAACTTCTTTTTACATACCAGATTTCATATTTACCTTTTGCTAGCATAGCCTGGGAAGATGTCACTGAAGGAGATTTAACTGAAGGTAATACAGTTGAGGAATTTGCTCCAGAAACACTTTCACTGGGCTTAGGCTTCTTTGGATTAGCATTATTTACTTCAGAAGTAGAAGGACGTTTTGATAAAAATGAACTTTCATTCATACCTACAATAATTTAAACAGTGAGAAATATATTTTTAAAAATTAGAATATTACTTACATATGAGTAAAAATACTTTGGAGCTAAATTAAAGGTAATATAATTGAATTATCATATCATGACAATAATGATAAAACTTGATACGATCCAAACTCAAGGGTGTAAAGAAATTGCACATATATTTTCATGGACTACATATATTTAAATAATTTAAAAAAGAATCCCTCTATGAAAGAAAATTCTAAATATGACTTCAAATAAAAAAATATATAAAGAGCTATCATAAAGGGAGCCAGACCAATACTCCAAGCCAAAAAAAAAGTATACTATGAATAAGTTCTGACAAATGAATTATCTTTAGACGCTTAAGTGCATTGAGTACATTAGAGTTTGTAAAAAAAAAAAAAAAACAACAATTACCTGTTTCAAAAATTTAGAGATGCTCTTAAGATGCCTTTTTTTCTTTAACAACTTAAAATGTCTAATGGAAACTTAGTTCTTCCCTACCTAACAAACTGAAGAGTGGTAAGAGTGGTCTACTCATGGCTTTGAGTGGTATTACTCATTTATCGCTATGTACAAAGTGGAAACAACTAATCTTGAATGATAATACTTCATTCATTTATATGAAAGGACACATAATGGAAGTAGTAAGTATAATGATTTTCACACTATGTTCCCCAGAAATTAATGGGTTTGTTTTAGAGAATATATTGAGCATGTCTAACAGAGAAACTCTTTTTTGTTTTATTTATTTAAATTTTGTTTATATAAGGATTTCTTTCCTAAAAACACTTTCCCATTTGAAAACCAATTTGTTAAGACTAAACAATTTTAGTTTTATTTAATGCATTCGCAAGAGAAATGAGGATATCCAGGCTATAATAAGGCTCAGAAAAGTCTTATTTTGAAAATAACACACAACTGTACTTTGTAAAAGAGATTCTAAAACTATACATCCTATTTTAGTCCTCCCAACTATACATTAAAAGTAGAAATGGTAAGGTAACTATATTTGAAATATTCCAGGTTTTTAAGTCAGACAAGATAAGTTCAAATCCACACCTTGTCACTCTCTAGTTACGTATTCTTAGCTTAATTTCTCTAAGCTTCAGTTTCCTTTTTTATAAAATAAGTTATAATACCCTATTTTACAGAGCTGCTTTAAGGACCAAGTAAGATAATGTACTTAAAGCACCCAACAAAACATTTGGTACACAGAAAGCACTCAGTAATAAATTACAGCTATTATCATTACTAACAAAATATTTTATATTTAACTTACCTTAAAGGGGAAAAATATAATAGATTCACTTGTCAGCTTTTTAATAAGGGCAAACATTATAGCAAATTAAGAGTACTATACTACTTGGCTTCTCTGTTTCATCCTTTTCAGATAACATAAAAATGATTTTTTTCCATCTTCAAAATACTCGATTACTGATAGATATACTGTAGGTACATGGGAAAGATTCTGTATAATCACATTCACATTCTTGTGAGATGTTTAAGTTACCTGAAAAACCAACGAATGCTGGAATTCTGAATTAAGCATCTGATTATACAGCAGGCTAGACAGTAGAAACAGACTGCTTTAAGAATTTTTAAAACAAGAAATCTCAAGATTAAATAAAATCACTCTGTATTTGTTTTAAATTTTGATGCTTTAACTTATTTCTCTGTTGTGTTTGGCTTATGCTGCTCCCTACCCGCAACAGCTCTCTCTCTGCTGGTAAAAATCGTATTCTCATTCAAGATTTAGCTCAAATCCAGTCTTCTCCAAACCCCCATAATCTCCCTAGATGGTAGTCTGTTAATCACGTTACTGAACATGTGGCACATACCATTCATAATTATCATTCAGAATAACTGTGTTGTCAAGTCTTTTAAAGCTTATAATGTATTCTCACATTTCACTTGGATTTGGGCATTAAAAAATCCCTAAGTAGAGCAAGAATTAAAATTACATGTCCAAATGAATGGTTCCAGATGTGAAGAATGAATGCATTCTACAAGAAAAATTAAAATCTCCCTTTTAACAATTTGTGAAAACCAAAGTGGTTAGGTAACTTAACAGAGACTACAAAAATCTTAAGAATAGAGGATCAAATCATCCTACTTACTGCTCAGGCTAAAGTCCCACTCGCTGAAGTAGAACATTTACAGGAAGAATAGGAGTCATTATTTCTCTTTATTCCCAAGAAGTTTCAAGAATTTAGACTTTTTCTATGAATAAAGTCTATATGCTTTATGAAACCAGACTTTAAGACAACTTTTTTTCTCCCTGTTTTTTGGTTCTTAGCTATTTCACAAACCAGATTGTTACTAAATATGTAAGTGACACCCAGAGAGGTGAATATCAAATCAAGGATTATCAAAATGGAAAAAGAGTTTAAGTTTACAATACATTTAGTATTACCATTAAAAAGAAACTAGGAGAGGGTTTGGTAAATTCTCTGCACTGATTTGTTAGTAAATCTAAAAATTCCAAAAAATCATGTATACGTCGGTTTAGTCACATATTTGAATAGATACAAATCGCGAATATAGAAAGAATAACCGCCTTGATTATAGGGAATTTTCAATTAGATAAAATTCTTTTATAGTACACTAATTTATTTTAGATTAATGAAGAACTTTGTTATAGTATACAATCAAATAACTTTCAATGTTCCTCAACAGGGAAAGTTCATTAATCCTTCAACGTACATTAATGAGTACTTACTATGTGCAAATCACTATTTATTTATTGTTGGCAGTTTATAATAGCACTTTATAATCATATTGAACTATCACTCTGAAATAATTAGAACAGAAAGACACTAATTAGGAAATCAACTATAACCATATATTTTTCACACTAGTGTCCATAGAAACTAATTAATACTTTTTTAAACAGAGTATTTAGGCTACCTGAGAAGTTCTCTAACTCACAGATTATTTTAGTGTATCTCAGCTATGGTTAGCTCCAAGTGAGAATGAGTTCAAAGTTGGTTACTTACTTAATAGGAAGAAATAAAATATTCTGTCATTAAATAGGATTTTACAGAAAATTACCCAAGAAAGGTATTCAAGAACTACTAGTGATGTTCCACCTTACAATATATGAAAAACTTCACACAAGGGTAGGGGCTTCAAAACAGAAAGTCAATCTCATATGCATATTTATCAAGTTTCTTTTTATAATCTTTATGAAAAAAATACTAAAACCAACCTGCCATAGAAAGTGTTGGTCCCCCTTGGTAATGTGATAATCCTGTATCCTGGGTCAAGTCAAATAGTAACTCTGATGACTTATTAGACACAATTCGTGATGAGTTTGTTATATAACCCTGTTAAATAGTTCAAAGGAAAAATAATACATTTATTCAACAGTTACAATTATTTCAATATAATTATATATTATGTAATTTTACATAATTATGTAAGAATTTTATTTCATAGACATTTACAAAAGTAAACTTAATTGTATGCCCAATATTCTAAGGAAATCCTTTGATGACTCAATTATTAATAAGTTAAAAACACAAAGATAATTGCTACTTTGCCAAAATTATCATCTACTGAAACTGAAAGCAAGCTATTACTTAGAGCTGGTTTACTGCTGACTAGAAAACTAAAATGGGGGGCGTATTCTTAGTTCAACTTCTTCAAGGTAAAAGAAACATAAATCAACTTATATATCAATAAGATTGATACACTTTAGATGACTTCTAAAGATGCAGTATCCTCATTAAAGGGCAAATAATAGAACTTAGCAAAATCTTTGGGCATAAGCAAGGAGAAAAATAAAAACCATATTTACATGACCGAAGAAATTAAAAGCTTCTATGCCTCTAAAAACCTCACAACTGAGATATCAGGGCAAACAAACAGAATCAATCTGCAGTATTATGCATCAGTGTTAAGGATGAATATATCACATAATATGAATTTTGAAATCATCTTTATTGGAGAAATGTATAAGCTATGCATCAGAAGGAGAAAAAATGGGCCCCACACCCTTTCCATCATCCCATAGAAAGCCATGCTAGGCCAGGAATCTTCCGTCTCATCAGGCAAATATGAAAGCAAACCGGTCAGTAGAGTGAACAAATAAGAATGCCAGGCAGACACGGTTTAGAACAGAAGTTGTTTATAGGAATAATTGGGGCCAGTTGTCCTGCCCCTGGAGGCCTCGGGACTCAAAGGAAGTTTTAGCCCTTCCATCAGGAGAAAGGGTGGTCCAAACTAAAAGGAAGATCTTAAGAAGAGAGGAGTGAAAAGTATGAGATGCATGATAATGTGGTCAAGTATAAAGCAGTATAAAGTTATAACATATATGAGCATACATATATAGTGTACATAATTATGAAAAATATGGTCAATATAATTTAGGGACATACACTCCAATATTATTATACATTAAATATAATGATACATACACACACACACACACACACACACATTTACTCCAGTACTATTAATACATTTAAAAGATACTCATTGTGGACAGTCAGCTCTCAGAGTGACTTTTGGACCATTCTACATGTCATAATATATAACAAGCAAAAGTTTCAAGATTAACAATGATTAAAAATTAAAGCAAAAAAGACTATCACTTTAGGAAAAATATGGGCAAAGGCCATAAACAGAGAATTCAGATATCAAATACTAATGAACAACACATACGAAATACCTTTTTTCCAAATTGCTAGCCAAAGAAATGCAAATAAAAACAATAGCAATATTTAACTAATGAATTGGCATGTTACCATAATATCTACTACAAAATAAATTAATTAGCCACTACTCTTAAAAGTGTCAAGGTTATGGAAGACACAGAAAGAATGAATAACTAGAAAATATAAGGAGATTAAAAAGAAATAACTGCAAGGTGGGATCCTGAACAGGATACTGGGCAGGAAAAAAAACATTAATGGGAAAACTGATGAAATTCCAGGAAGGTCTATAGTTGGGTTAATGTTAATTACCCAGTTGTGATGTTAACATAAAGGGAAACTGGGTAAGAGGTATATGGGAACTGTTTGTACTATTTTTTCTGTGTCTAATATTAGTTTGAATTAAAAAGTAGTAACATTCATTATTGGCAAAGTAGAGCTTATATTTTAGCATAATTTTTCTGCATAAAAGCTTTCGCAGTAGCTATTGAAGGCTTTAAAAGGTTCACTTCCTTTGTGTGTGTGTGAAACAGAGTTTCACTTTTGTTGCCCAGGCTGGAGTGCAATGGACTGATCTCTACTCCCTGCAACCTCTGCCTCCTGAGTTCAAGTGATTCTCCTGTCTCAGCCTCCTGAGTAGCTGGGACTACAGGCGCATGCCACCACACCTGGCTAATTTTCGTATTTTTAGTAGAGATGGGGTTTCATCATATTGGTCAGGCTGGTCTTGAACTTCTGACCTCAGTGATCCACCTGCCTTGGCCTCCCAAAGTGCTGGGATTACAGGTGTGAGCCACTGTGCCCAGCCAGTTTACCCTCTTTTATCTAATTATTCCATTTTTAAGAATTTATGGTAATGAAATAAAAATGTTTAAGGGAAAATTAGTTATAACAGCAAAGCAATTATAACCTGTATGTCTAACAATGGAGAAATGGTTAAACTGATAAACTATTGTGCAAAAATTAACTTTTTTGTGTGTGTGACGGAGTCTCACTCTGTCGCCAGGCTGGAGTGCAGTGGCGTGATCTCGGCTCACTGCAACCTCCACCTCCTGGGTTCAAGCAATTCTCCTGCCTCAGTCTCCCGAGTAGCTGGGACTACAGGCACACACCACCATGCCCAGCTAATTTTTGTATTTTTAGTAGAGACAGAGTTTCACCATGTTGGCCAGGATGGTCTCCATCTCTTGACCTTGTGATCTGCCCACCTCAGCCTCCCAAAGTGCTGGGATTACAGGTGTGAGGCACCGCATCCGGCCAAGTTAACATTTTTTTAGGAAATGTTCCAAGTAGAATGTTCAGTGAAAAAACAGAAATATGTATTTGCATATACTATAGGGATCTGATATACTCTTTTCACTGTTCTAAACTCTGTCCCCAAATACATATTATTTCATAAGAGAAACATAAATGTTTTATTATAAATTAAGGAATATTTAAGTTTGAAGAATTTTGCTTTGTTACTAACTTTTCTATTGACACGGGTTTGTTAAGAAGTTATGGAAACAAGCTATTGATGTAACTCAAACTAATCCTAGAATTTGAGGCCTAATAGGCAGATGTAGGCATTTGGGCCTGAACATGTGGTATTTTTTTTTAATCAATAATGCCCTATGATTTAACAGTAATAAAACATATACTTCAAAGTAAACATTTTCTCCAAATATTTGTGAAAAAATGGGAAAGTTACTTCTGAGTTTCAAGTTATTCACCTTTCAAACTGAAATAATCACAATTGTTTTAAATGTACTTGCTCTTCATGGTACATGTATCATATTAAGCAGCTATCACAACAATACTAATAAAGACCTAATATTATTCCCCATTTTATAAATAGGTAAACTAAGGTTAGGTGTGGTCTAATAAGGCTCCCAGTACAGCCCCACTTGTTGCTGATGAAGCTGGAAATAGAATCCAGGTCTGACTGATTACAAAGCCCAAGCACTTAAGCTATATCACATTGACTTTCTAGGTGATAATAATACATCCCATCCCTGCCAACCTGAAAGCGATGTTCAGATACGACATTCCATGAAAAAGTAAAAACACACACACAAAATATGACATAAAAAACTACTAATTATAATTTATTAAAATAACTTCCAAAATTCAGAGAAAAGTCCCTTAAACAGGATTCTCAATTCATTCCAGAATACTCCTCTGTCATTCTTAACTTTAACTGCACAGTAGAATCACACTTGAAGAGTTTTTAAGAAGCTATCATTTCTGGGTTCCACCCAGACCAACTGGCAAAACCTCTCATTTTTAAAAAGAACCCAAGTATAGGAACCATCAACTGAGGTGCTTTCATTTAAAAACTATGCCCAAAACATTCTGAGTCAGAAAAGAATCTAATTCCTAATTCCTTTAACACCAAATGTACAAACTCTTGCTTTTATTTCTTTTTCCCCTCCCTCGGTCAAATGTTGGAAAGATTTTTGCCTAACAAACTATTAAACAATGTTTTCTTTTTCTATTTTTTTTTCCTCAAATGCCAAATAGCTTATAATAAGCATGAAAGAAACCACTGAGTTAATTTGATTCCAACTAACAGCAAAGAATTTTTACATTCTGGGTAGCCTTCCAGCTACCTTCAGGAACACCTTTTTTTTCCTTTTCTTTTCTTTTCTTTTTTTTTTTTTTTTTTTTTTTGAGATGGAGTCTCACTCTGTCACCCAGGCTGGAGTGCAGTGGCATGATCTCAGCTCACTGCAACCTCTGCCTCCCAGGTTCAAGTGATTCTCCTGCGTCAGTCTCCCAAGTAGCTGGGATTACAGGCACCCACCACCACGCCCAGCTAACTTCTGTATTTTTAGTAGAGACATAAGAGTTTTGCCCTGTTGTCCAGGCTGGTCTTGAACACCTGACCTCAGGTGATCCGCCCACCTTGGCCTCCCAAAGTGCTGGGACTACTGGCATGAGCCACTGCGCCCAGCCACCTATTACATTTTTTAAAACATTAGAAATAGCCTGTGGAACCTTGGATGATTCAAGACAGAGACTCAGCAGTCTCCCTTATTGTTCTTATTATTTAAAGAATATACATTTTTAGGAAAATTCACTACTATTTTTCTGAGACAGTAGTGCCCTAACTCTTTGGCTTCAGAACCATTTTATGCACTTTAAAATTGTTGAACCCAAAAAGATTTTGTTTACATTGGTTATGTCTATCAATATTTTCCATATTAGAAATTAAAACAGAGAATATTTTATAACATTTATTTATTCATTTTAAAATAACAAACTCATTACAGATTAACATAAATAACATTTTAATGAAAATTGACTTGCAAACACAAAAAAAAGCTAGTGAAAAGTGGCATTGTTTCACATCTTTGCAAAGCTCTTAACTATCTAGCTTAATCAAAAATTGTTTTAGCCTCTTATCTGCTTCTGCCTTCAATCTACTAGGACATGTTGTTTTGGTTGAAGAATATTATTAAAATCTGCCTCATAGGAATATATAACTGGAAAACGGAGTGTTTTAATAGGGTTTTAATTAACTGTGGATATACTATTTTGATACTATACCAAAACTGAACAGTTGGTACTTTCTTAAAGGTTTGTTGCAGTGTGAAATCTGAAACCGTATCCCTGTTCCATTAAAATCATTGATCTATCTTAGCTTTTAAATGGATGTTTTACCCATACATACTTTTGTAATATATATACTAGTTATGTGGAAAATACTGGTTTCACTGAATTATACAGGTCTTCCAAATGGTGACATAGTTCATTACACAATATTTTTTAAATCATTATTTATGAACACCACCACTCATCAGAAAACTCTTGGTATTCAAAAGCTGCCAAGATCACGGTGGCAAATGAGTTTTCCAAAATTCTAATTTTTGCTTGAAAGTTCAAATTTTACCATTGGCAAGAAATATTACTATCAATTGTTTTTGTTGAAGTGAGAGGTTTGAGGAAATGTTTGCCAAACAATCAAGATTGAGTAAGTGTGTGGCAGACAGACTCTAAATTGGCCTCCATGTAAATGTCATTACCCATAAACCCCGGGTCCTGGTATTCATGTTCTGTATAATTCCCTCCCTTTGAGTGTGTGCAGGACCTCTGACTTGCTTTTAACCAATAGAATACAACAAAGGTGACAGGATATATATGATTTTTGTGTACGTGATTATGTTACCTAAGACCATAAGGGCATCTTGCTAAGGACTCACTCTCACCTGCTAGCTTTGAGGAAGCAAGCAGTCTTATTGGGAAAACCTACCTGCCAAGGAGCCAGCCAAAAGCCAACAAGATACTGAGATTCTCATTCCAACGACCCTTAAGGAACTGAATGCTACCAACAACCATGTGAACTTGGAAGCAAATACTTCCCCAATAGAATTTCAGATGAAACTGCAACTTCAGGGACCATATCTTGAATGCAGCCTTGTGAGATCCTTAAGCAGAAAACCCACCTAAGCCATGACTTGATTCCTGACCCACAGAAACTGTGAGACCATGAGATAAAGAGTATATGTTGTTTTAAGCTCTGTAAGTTTGTGGTAATATTGATACACAGAAGTAAATATCTAATACACCATGGTATGTCAGTCATTCTTTCATGTAAAAATGGTGCTCTATTAACAACAACAACAAAATCAGGTAGTTTACCTCACAATTCAATCACACAAGTGCTTTTCCTCAAGACAACCATCATACTTCAGACACAGAGGTACTTTATGCATACTACCCATGTCATCACACAGAATATTTTTAAAAACACATATTCAAGTGTAGAGAGTTAACAAAACTAATAACATTTTAATACTTCATCAGGGAAATTGGGTATAACTGAGTAATACTCAGTTGAGTAATATAGTTTACTGTGAGTGCATGGCAGGTGACTAATACAGAAACTATAAGTACACTTCGGTGGCACTACCTTGATTCACACTAAGGTACCAGCAGCTTACCCACCATTACTTCAGCATCACCAGTGCAAATAACAACACAGTGGAAAAGGAAAACAGTCTGTGATTATAATGACAACACTGTTGACTCTCAAATCTCTGAAAGGGTCTTGGGGAACCCCAGAGGATTGCAAAATACAGTCTGAGAACTGTTCGACTAAGGCAATTCTTTCATGACTAAAAAAGTGTACATTTATATACAACATATATGTATGTATGTGTGCATATACATATAAACTATGGGTTAGGCTGGATTGAAATCCCAGATCCCTCAACTGCCAACTTTGGGATTTTGAATAAATCTTTCAACCTCTATAAGCCTCAGTTTCCTCAACTAAAAAATGAGGATAATTATAGTGTCTACTTCACGGGGATGTTTAAGAACTAAATGAAATGAATTTACCTATGGCATTCAGCACAAAGCCTTATACATATTAACAGCTCAATGAATGCTAACTATTACCATTTTCTATTATTTTTTGTAACAAAAAAAGTGGGAGTATTTTGTAATAGGAAAAAAACATTTGTTTTTTTTTAACTAACTGAACTATATAGGAATGTTTTCAGAATAAAAAGCTATGATGGTCTCTTGACTGTTTTCCCAATTAAGAATACCTGGCCCAGTTTGCAATCTTAAATATTTGTCATTATGCAATATTTATTACTGATTATAACTTTATTCACATTTTGATAGTATAGTTTTCATTACTGTACCTATTTAGGCATACTGCCTGTTATTAACAGGTTGGGTAGTTAGCTCCTTCAGTTATTACTTGGGGTACTGCTAGAGTTACCAAAAATATGGTGACATTTTCTGATGCTAACTATGCTTCTACTGGATGACTACTTATGACAGTCCAGAATTTTAACTGGGTATTGTTGATATTGATAAATAACATCCAAGGGATCCCTGAGCTGGCTGTATAGTTTTAGAAACACTTACAGGTTTAGAAAAAGGCTGAACAATAACAGAACTATCTGAAGATCTAGACTCAGGATGAAAATTTATTGGTGAGGCAGGCACTGGATTTGATGTTGGATTCGTGTAGTGTTGACTTGTAGGCTTGAATGCAGCAGTAATACCTGTATTTTAAAGTAACACAATATATTGAAATTATTTGTACATAATCAATTTTGTCAAAATACTTCACTTTAAAATTAAAATAGTACAATAATACTGTACCTCGACTGAGTGCACCATTCTTTAGTCCCCTTGAATATGAGCTGGGGTTAACTCTGTTCAAAATATCTATAAAAGATTATATTTATTTATTTTAAAATTCATTGTTTGAATGAAATACATATTAAGATAATAGAAATCATCAATTGAAAACATTTAAACAGATTTATGGAAAGAGTATATAACTAATCACTGATTTAAGAATATAGCTCATTTTAAATACATACATCTTTATCTACTAAAGAAACAAAAGAAACAAGATAACTAGGCTTTGTTTTATAGACTAAGAACAATCTTTCTCATTGTAACTCAAAATCCAAAAGCCAGAAGTAAGGGAATGACAAATCTGACTACATGTGACTCAAAACATTGTGCTTGCAAAGAAACATCACATAGTTAATAAAAATTTTCCAAAAATATATTTATATACAACCTATAATTTAAATGTATATCTTTCTTTGCATGATGACAGGGCTGTACGTACAGTCAGGTTCCTATGATTCAAAATCAAATCCTTGCCCAACCTCTACACTGTATTCACTCCTCTAAAAGCCTTGAAGTTTCATTACGGAAAATCTCATTGGATTATCTACTATTAGTTTTGAGTTAAAAAAGAAAAACTATCAGAGATTGCAGACTAAAGTGAACCAACAGTTTATAATAGCATTTTATTAGTTAAGAAGTTTCAAAACTACCACTACACCAGAAGTCAATCTGAGCCTGCCATGACTTTGAGGATCAATTTAAAGTTCCTCATTCTTGCATGCATGTAAACTCTGTAACTTCTAGCTAATCAAATTGTGGTTTGGAAGCATGAGGATTTGCCTAAAATTGCTGGTTAGAAAAAGGTAAAAAGCACCAAAAAAAAAAAAAAAAAAAAAAAAGAACCCACCAAATCTCATAAAAATTTCTTTTATCTTCCTCACAAAGGAACCAGATCCCATTAAGTAATTCTATAAAATAATGGTTCAAACAGAAATATGGTTGTTTTCTGATAAGGTCAATGCAGTGCTCTGTAATTAAACACTACAGAAATCTTATTACAGAAAGTTCTACTCAAAGAACTTGAAACTGTTTTCACTCAGAAATTCAGGATTAAATATTTACTCAAACCATGAAAGAACTATTGCTGTCGTACTTTTTAGTGGGTGTAGTCTATGGATCACAAGTTTTTGACCTCCTTTCTTGCAGTTTTATACAAACATTTAACTCATGTTCCATACATTAACATATTTTATGGCTTACACATAAAATAACAATGAAACCATTTAAATTATTCACCTTAACATTGTAGAAAAGAAATTCTATTGGGGTCAATCCCTTTCTTGATGGAATTATTTTAAAACCAATGTACAATGTTCTACTTGAATACCATGAAGAGTCATCTACAATCAGTATAAATTCAACTTGAATCTTAACTGTCATGTTTTCGGTAAGAGTTTGAATAATTTTGCAATATAACATTTCAATATAAAACAATAATCAAGAGAATATGTTCCACTATTACCAACAATGCCATCATGCGTAATACATTTTATAATCCAAGTGGCACTCCACTTAGCATTCCATGAGAGATGACCAACGTGCCACAGGAAATGGTACTGAAAATCCGATTGGTGTAATTACTCTAATAAAACTGAATAAAGGTGCCAATCCGAGTTTATAGGTAAGTGAAGCAAGAACTAGGCTTTCAGAAAATTTTAGTCTCTTAATCACACTTTGAAGCACTACCATGGTTAGTAAACACACACACACTAGTAAACTGGGTACATAACATTCTTTGGTAAATTCTCCTGGCTTCAAACAAACAAGTAAATGAAATGCAAAAGGATCTATTTTCTCTTTCTCCCTGAAATTTGTACATTATTTCTCTGCACTGTCATACATTTTTGAGTGGACATTTTAACAAATGTCACAGTATCTGCACATTAATATTATAACAATGTCAAGACCAATTCTCTAATTCAAAGCTAATAAGCCACAAAGGTACCAAGTTGTTCTGCCCAAAAGCCTTAAGGATTTAAATGTGCTAAACGCTACATCATCCAAGTAGAGTGGCTGAGGACAGCGCCGTTATCTTTCATGAATATAAAAAGGAGTTACTGGAAGATGGATACGGTCAGAAGCTGCAGCTTCTATTGGTACACAGGCCAGAGACTGTGCAATCATTCATCACCTATACATTTTGTGGCCATGTATAGATGACACTGCAGTGAGGACTGGATGTGAGAAGTCCCATTTGAGACCAACAAAAACTCACTTAGTATATTCTGAAATTTTAAGCAAAGCATTCCAAATATTTTATTTTATTTTCTCTGGGTTTGAAAAAAATAAAAAAGAATAAACAGATAAATACGTTACTTAAGGCCAGGTGCAGTGACTCACACCTACAATCTTAGCACTCTGGAAGGATGAGGCAGGTGGATTACTTGAGCTCAGGAGTTCGAGAGCAGCCTGGGCAGCATGGTGAGACCCTATCTCTACAAAAAATACAAAAATTAGCCAGGCATGGTAACACACGCCTGTAGTCCCAGCTACTCGGGAAGCTGAAGTGGGAGGATCGCTTGAGCCAAGGAGGTTGAGGCTACAGTGAGCCGTGATTGTGCCACTGCACTCCAGTCTAGTGATAGAGTTAGACCCTGTCTCAAATAAATAAATAAATTAATTAATTAACTCCATTAAAAATTACGATTTCTAATCTCAGAAGACCTCCAGGGTCACCAGCTAATCTCAGTCCATTTCTCTTTTCTGACATCTGATATTTAACACTCTTACCTCCTTCCTCAAGTCCCCAAACACATCGCCATCCTGATTCTCAAGTTCTTACTGGCCTCCCACCCAATCTCTCATACCTAACTCTTTACAGTGGAACATGAACACCAAGTACCTATTAAACAGTTCACAAGTTTTTCTATTAGAAGTAATACCTTATAAAGTTTGGTTTCACTAAAAGTAAATGCTTACTTGAAATTGCTGGTTTTGAACTTGATATCTCTCCAACAAAGATTGGCTCATCATCATCGTCATCCTCAACTTCTTTTACTTTCTTCTGCCATGGTTCCAGCTCCTCTTCTTCACATTCCATAAACAGTTCTGCCATTTTTGAATTACCTAATTTTCAAAAGGAGAGAAGTAAACCTCATTTTTGAAAATAAAAATAAAAACATTTTTGTAATACATAGCATTAAATTTAAGATGTACTTTAATAACCCTAATAGGAATTTCTGAATTGATATTTGTAGTCAGTATGTGGTAACAACAGTGAGAAGTGCAGAGCTTACTCTCTAAAATGTTAAATAGTAAAATTTAGATAAACAGATCATTGATGACAGTAGTTATTTACAGTAGACAGAAAATCTGGAATAGTCAAATTCAGTGAAAGTGAGTTTTAGTCATATACATAGAATATGATTATCTCTACAAAAAGGATTATACCCACTGTCTTTTTAAAAATGTATTCACAAAAGGCAGATAAACTAAGGTTAAGAGGCAACAGGTGGGAGATAAACGGGATAAACTAAAGCAGATTCAAGAATGCCAGGCAGGATGGGAGAGGTGGCTCACACCTGTAATCCCAGCACTTTGGGAAGCCAAGGCAGACAGATTGCTTGAGGTCAGGAGTTCGAGACCAGCCTGGCCAACATGGTGAAACCTCCATCTCTACTAAAGACAGAAAAATTAGCCAGGCATAGTGGCCCGAGTCTGTAATTCCAGCTACTTGGGAGGCTGAGTCAGGAGAATCGCTTGAACCTAGGAGGTGGAGGTTGCAGTGAGCTGAGATCATGCCACTGCATTCCAGCCAGGGTGACAGAGTGAGAGTATGTCTTTAAAAAAATAAATAATAACAATAATAATAATAATAATAATAATGCCAGGCACAGAACCCAGCAGGGAAGAGACGCTAGAATAGAATATGGAAAACGAATTAGGCTTATTCAATTAAGGGCAAAGTAGATATTTCTCACAGGAAGAAAGTCACAAATCATTTTCTAGTCTAATGTTATAGTGTAGTCCACCTACCAAAAAAAAAGGCCTTCCCATTTTCCTAAATGCCATCAATATCATGAACCTTTTTTTCTCTAAACTGTACTATTTGACTAATTATACAGAGTTCTTCAAATCTAATAATTAAAAATACTAATTTTCATTGGCAAGTCATAACTTAGCATTTGTGTTTTTTAAATACTTGAAACACCAGCCTTATTGTGTGTTTCAGAGCTATTATTTACACCACTTCTTCTACCTAGAATATCCTTCCTTCTCAGCTCTAGTCTATATCACTCCAGTCTGCAGCAAACACAGCAGAGACTTGATATCAAATTGAGTAATTCAAATCTGTATTCCACTGTTTATAATCATATGACTCTAGAGAAGTTACTTGAACCTATTTTCCTCATCTATAATAGAAGTATGATATCTACCTAATAGAAGTATCACATAGATTCAAGAAAATGCCACATAAAGCACCTAACATCAAGTGAATATTCAACAAAATATTAATTCCCTGGCCCTCCTAACTCTTGGTTCAATTATAATTCCCCTTATAAACCATTAGATTTTACTTTTCTTCAAAATCTGAACTACATTGATAATCAATATCATGCAGTTCAAGATTTAACATATATGATCTCAAACTGCTATTTTTTCATGTGTGTTAATTTTATATGTTCAAGGTCATATAGGAATACATTCCCCCCTACACATTAGAGGGGCAGTAGGCACATAGCATATAACAATATATGGACTAGGCAAAGTCAGAAAATGCATAATTTTAAATAATTAGGGACACTCGTTGTATAGTAATAACAAAAGTATCATTTACATCCAGTTGTTACATGTATAGGCTGAACTGCGTTTTCTCAAAATTCATATGTTTAAGTGCTAACCCTCACCACCATAGAATGTGACTGTATTTGGAGACTGGGTCTGCAGAAGTAATTAAATTAAAATAAGGTTAGTAGGGTGGGCCCTAATCTAGTATGACTGGTGTCCTTAATAGAAGAGGAGATTAGGACACAGACACAAGCAGGAAAGGAGATCACAAGAAGGTATAAGAAGAAGATGGAGGATGCACACAGTGGCTCACACCTATAATCACAACACTTTGGGAGGCAACACTTTGGGAGGCCGAGGCAGGCGGATCACCTGAGGTCAGGAGTTCAATACCAGCATGGCCAACACGGTAAAACCCAGTCTCTACTAAAAATACAAAAAAACTTAGCCAGGATTGGTGGCGAGCACCTGTAGTCCCAGCTACTCAGGAGGCTAAGGCAGGAGAATCACTTGAGCCCAGGAGGAGGAGATTGCAATAAGTCGAGATCGAGCCACTGTACTCCAGCCTGGGTGACAGAGTGAGAATCCGTCATTAAAAAAAAAAAAAAAAAGGAGAAGACGGCCATCTACAAGTCAAGAAGAGAGGCCTCAAACCCCTCCCATATGGCCCTCAGAAGAAATCAGTCCTACCAACACCTTAATCTTGGACTTCTAGACTCAAGAATTATGAGAAAAATTTCCACTGTGTAAGCCACCCAGTCTGCGGTACTTTGTTATGGCAGTCCTAGCAAACTCATATAGTATACAAAGGTCTTCCTTGTTCTTTTTAACAGGGCACTGCCATTGTTAATATACCCAGGATATATTTTTGAGAAAAAAATATTTTAAGGCATAATAGCTTTATAACTTTTTTAGAAACAATTTACTTTTTCTCTATGTACAGAAGAAACATGTAAGATTATATGTACCAAATTGGTAAAAGTAGTTTCTTCTGATAATGGGGGAAAACACCTCTATTTTACTCACTTTTTTATTTATATTATTTGTTTTTATGTGAACATTTGTTACTTTAACAATTTTAAGCATTTTTTTTTAAATGTCTCCCAACTTTCATCCTTTCTCCTGAAGTAAAGTGATACGAAAGTCACATATACTAGTATTAGTCGTGGCAGCAACACTTACTTTTTGGTTGAAAAGGGTTGTCGCCCATCAAGCTGCAGAGATGACTTTCTGTAAATTGTCACCTAAGTACTGACACATGACATCAGTCAATTTTATGAGTCACTTTAAGTAACACCAAATATTGAAACATGAAACTTGGGATTCACAAATTATTGGATGTAACTTTAATCTCTAAACTCACCATGTGACTCCAGACAAGGCAGCAAGTTATTTCTGTTTTCCTTCCTATAAAATAAAGATACCAACTATTAGTGTGGACTTCATTAAATTAGACATATACATATTTAATCTTTTCTCCTATACAGAGATCAATTATGTTTGATATATTTGATATACACATATAGCTCATTTTACATAACTGGTTCATTCCTGAATAAACCCAAATTTAATAAAAACATGATTATTATACTCAGCACTTAATACTTGAAGAAATGTCATGATTCATAAATTACAAATAATTTTTTAAAGTATTATTTAGTAAAAATGAGTAATCACCTTACAATGTATTGTTATTGGAAATCGAACTTTTCAAATGCTGAGTGACATTAACCTTTAACTGTTTATCTTTTCTTTGTATTTCAGAAATACATGTAATTATTTCTGTAAGAAAACACAATTTTAAATAAATTTTAGTTTATATCTTTCTGGTTTTTTATCAACTGAATGGGAACAGAAAATTCACTGGAAATATTTCATCATAGATTAATTCATTCAAAAAATAACTACTCAAGGCCTTCTGTATGCAAGGTAATGTGCTAAGGTCAGGGGAAAACAAAAATGAGTAAGTCACATTCCTAGACTTCAGAAGTTTACAATCTAGTATGTCAATAATTTATTTGGCTTTAAAAATGCTGTTAGAATACACATTTTTTTGGGAAAAAAAAACTATTTGAATTGCTTTATTCAAACTGAGAATCTGTTTTTTGAATTTCCATGCACACGCAATAGCATAAATTTTACAAAATAAACAAGCTTTTATAAAACTGAGTTATAAAGCAAAAAATGTCAAAAATTAAACAATGGAAATCTAAAACACTGGAATACACAACTAATTCAACCTTCACTTTCCTCTTTATCCTTAGGCTGACAAAAGCAAGCTTTCCTACTTTTCAAATTCCAAATTATGTGCACTGAAATAGCACAAAGGAAAAAATTATTACTTTAATTCCAGAAGTTATTAATTCAGTTATTCAGAGTTACTATCACAAGAGACTCTAGTGAATCTTGTGTTTAACTTAATATCCCCTACTTCTAAAGTTGTACTATTAAAAATCTCTTTAACTCAATTTTTGAATAGCTGTAGTTTGTCCCACTAGCAACAGTATAATGCTTATTTCAGATAAAGACATGATAATTCTTGCTTCACATTAAGGACTTACCAATACCAGGAACACAGAATATTTTTAAGATTCACAATTACATATCCTATGGACTCATATATAATGTTTTTAAGTGACCACATAAGTATCTACTGGCTTCAGAATTTTGTTGGTAAAGCACAGAATTCTATGAAACATTAAATCTGCTGCCAGAGAAGTGGTATATCCAACAAAGATATGCAACGGGGACGTCAAAGGCATCAGCTCAGAGTTGGCTCTTTAAGATAGCCAGAAAAGGTCGGGCGTGGCAGCTCACGCCTGTAATCCCAACACTTTGGGAGGACAAGGCAGGCACATCACCTGAGGCAGGAGTTCGAGACCAGCCTGGCCAACACAGAGTCAAACCCCGTCTCTATGAAAAAATACAAAAATTAGCTGGGTGTGGTGGCACATGCCTGTAGTCCCAGCTACTTGGGAAGCTGAGGCAGGAGAATCGCTTGAACCCAGGAGGCAGAGGTTGCAGTGAGCTGAGACTGCACCACTGTACTCCAGCCTGATAGAGAGAGCAAGACTATGACTCTCAAAAAAATAAAATAAAATAGCCAGGAAAAAAAAAAAAAGGCGGGGACTCTCAAGTTCAACTACTAACTCAGGTACAGATTACATGCCCATATTTAATATACTGTTTGTATGGGGGAAAAATGAATTCCAAGTAACCGACTTAAAATAAAATCCATTCATTTATGGATACTGCCCACATAAATAATTATAATTCCTATTTTATAAATTTTTGGTTTCAGTTTTTAACTAAAATTAAACGATATCTTTTTCTATAAAAAATTAGAAATCAATGGTAATGTGGGTCTAAGTATTTTCACTATCTGAAATTTTCACTTTCATCCATTGATAGATATCACCTGATGTAATGTTGCTGTATTAAATAATATTAATACTGTATGTGATCTAGTACAGAGCACATACTACGAACACAGGTGTGCTATATACTAGACATAGTCCTCTTTACTCTCTGATAAGAAAAAAATTAAGTAATTTCACAAACTACAACTACAGTGTATGCACATTTGAAAAAAGAATACCACACTAGAAATCAGGAGAACCAAGTCATAGTACCAGCATGGCCACAACTTTCTGCCAAGTCATCTTCAATTCTAGCTCTCAGGCTATACTATAGTTCAACTGAAAAGATTCTGGCTTAATTCAGCTCAAAATCTATTGTATACCTTAAACATTCAGTAACCATGAAGAGTAAAACATGGTGAAGAATGAATGCCAAATTCAAATTCTGACTCAATCACTTACTACCCATATGATGTTGGACAAGTTAGTTAACCTAGTGCCTTGTTTACTGCTTTTTATATATACATTTACCATTTACATATACATATAAAATAAAAATAGACTTATGTCATTGGATTATAATGAAGATTAAATGAGATAATATATATAAAACACATCTCTGCCTGGCACATAGAAACCACTTAATAATGTTTAACTATTTTTAACTCTGGGATAAATCCCATTTTAAAGAACTCTAGGCCGGGCACGGTGGCTCACGCCTATAATTCCAGCACTTTGGGAGGCCGAGGCAGGAGGATCACTTGAGGTCAGGAGTTCAAGAACAGCCTGGCCAACATGGTGAAACCCGGTCTCTACTAAAAATTAAAACATTAGCCGGGCATGTTGGAGTGTGCCTGTAATCCAAGCTACTCGGGAGGCTGAAGCAGAAGAATGGCTTTAACCAGGAGGCAGAGGTTGCAGCAGTGAGCTGAGACTGCACCACTGCACTCCAGTCTGGGCGACAGAGCAAGACTCAGTCTCAAAAAAAAAAAAAAAAAAAGAACTATTCCCAATTCTATTATACTGGAATTTATGTGCTATCAGCTAAGCATTTCTTAAACTAATTAAAATATACAAAAAAAGCATTTCTAAACTAATTAAAATATACACCAAAAAAAATTTTACCCTCATATAAACATAACACACTGTTAAATTATATACTACTAATCTAATAGAATAAGTATCCCATTCAAAAGTACCAATATATAAAAATTAACATTTAGATAAGGTATCTTTATGCCATTTCTATTAAGAAAAAGCATTGAGGCTGGGCATAGTGGCTCATGCCTATAATCTCAGCACTTTGGGAGGCCGAGGTGGGAGGATGGCTTGAGTTCAGGAGTTCAAGACCAGCCTGGGTAACATGGCAAAACCCTATCTCCACAAAAAATACACGAAAATTACCGGGAGTGGTGGCACATGCCCATGGTCCCAGCTACAAGAGGTCAAGGCAGCAGTAGGCCGAGATTGGGCCACTGCACTCCAGCCTGGGTGACAGAGTGAGACCCTCACTCCAAAAAAAAAGAAAGAAAAGGTAAGAAAAAGCACTCATTCTACATGTATCTTAGTATTTTATTTTCTAAAAAAAATAAATAAATAAATAGCTAGTAATTAAAACACAAAAGAGATTATGAGGAACATGGTGAATGGTTAGCTTTTTTTTCTGAGATGGAGTCTTGCTCTGTTGATCAGGCTGGAGTGCAGTGGCACCATCTCAGCTCACTGCAACCTCAGCCTCCCAGGTTCAAGTGATTCTCCTGCCTCAGCCTCCCGAGTAGCTGGGACTGTAGGCGTGCACCACCACGCCCGAATAATTTTGTATTTTTGGTACATTCAGGGTTTCACCATGTTGGCCAGGCTGGTCTCACACTCCTGAACTCAAGTGATCTGCCCGCCTTGGCCTCCAAAAGTGCTGGCATTACAGGTGTGAGCCACCATGCCCGGCGGAATGGTTAACTTCTACATCTTCCCCAATCCCATAAATTCAAGATATATAATCAATGAAATAATCCAAAAAATCACATTATAAAGTTAATCTTTCTTTTTGTCTCCCCATCGTAAAAATGTTTTAATTGGGGATTGTATTACTAACCAAGAAGTTGGCAACACCAAAAAAAACAAGATATGATCAACTTAACAAAAAAACAGGTACAAAAAAGAAAACCATTTCAAATAGCAAAAATTTATATGCAAAATAAGTATTGCACATAAAAATGAACTTCAACTAACTCATAAAGTTAGCTCAAGATAATGTTCTATCTATAAAAAAACTAACAATTTACTTATATACTTAAAATGAGTTTTTCGGTGGAATCATTTAGATGACACTGGCTTATTGGTTCAGTAAAGTTTGATCTTTCATTTTTTACTCTCAGAAATTTTCCAAGAAATCAGGCATTTAAGTCATTCTACTTAAATCAGCTTTTGTTTATATTCTATTTCATTTTATAAGCAATTCTTTAGTCTTTCTGTCACCAATGGCATACTGAAATGGAGGACTATCATTTTTGAATTCTAATCTCAAATGAATAGAACTTAAAGGATACAAAGTGAATTCTTAACTATGAATACCAATCTAGTATTTCAAACCCTGATTTTGTGATCCCTCAAGCACTTCCAACTATCTCAAGAAAGTATTTGAAAATTAATTTTTATTTAATGTTCATCACCTTACAATCATATGAAATCTTTTGAGTAAAAACAGCAATTTTTAAAACTACTGTTGTATATTCCCTTACTATCCATTGCCTGTTGATTCCATTATGGAAAATTGGAAATTACTGTAACAGGATTAGAAAAGCAGTGAATGATGATATCTACTTTGGCACTATCTGTGTGATAGAAAATGTAAATCATAAGCAATAATAATATAATTAAAAGAGAGACCTATGATTAAAATGATTTTATAAAATTTAGGGATTTAGCTATGAAATTTTATAAAGAAATTAACTTTTATATTTTTTATTTACAACCTTTAAGCAGATGAAATTTAAATCAATACTTTATTTTGTGCCTCAAGCATTTCTTACAAATGTTTTAGTGTTAGAAAACTAAGTATCTTTTTCAGAATCAGTCCAGTTGTTACTGTTAAAAACCAGTCTTATTCTTGAAAAGGGCACATTCGAACCACACAAACTTCATTATTAAAAACACCTGATCAGCAGTTAAAACACTAGAGACAAAACACTGGATGATTATAGAATCTTAAGAGACTTCAGAAGATAAATCTTACTCAGTTTCTGAAAGATTCTAATTTTTATGAAGAATGTTGTCTCCTGATAATAAGCACTCTAAGGAAGAAAAGATCTTTAAAAAGGGAATATATGGATACACCATAGTTTTTATTTTTAAAACAAACCAAAAATATCAAATGTTATTTTTAAAAGATTACATATTTGAGAATCTTAACAATGAACAGGCAAAGAGAAGGGAAAAGGTTGGAATTCAGTCTTGAAAAAAGTGGCCTTCAAGGCGATCAGGACTAGAACAGGGAAAATTCAGGTCCTGGAAGAGGCTGCTCTTTCCAAGAAAAAAAAACATAGAGCAATGAGGCCAGCTTTCCCTGCCCATCTCCTCACTTACACAAAAAACTTCGTTCTCTGAAGGTAACTTATCAAATAATTAGCACTTTAATTCTCTGAAATTAAGATAAATCCAGATGGATTCCTTAAAGCCAAAACAATTCTCCAAGTTAGTGAGCTCAATCAGACTTTGAAAGGACAATAAAATACTTAATAATATTAACGATTAAGAATTTAAAAAATAATATCCTTAATTGTTTTCTTTCTAATGCAAGGTGCAAATCGCAACACTTTTTTCATAGGATATGAAAAGGACCCTATCTCAAAAAGCTACCTATTAGGGGGATTATGATGAATACATAAATATCTTATAAAAGAGGATATGGTTGCTATAATTACAAAAACTAAAAGTGGTACAGCAGAGGTTCTTGATAAGGTTTGGGGCACCACAGAAATATAAAAGTTAGCAAAATTTTGTGAATACTCAATTTCTGGAAAGATAAGACAGTGCATCAAATTCTCATAACAGCCTATGAACCAAAAAGTTAAGAGTTTCTAGGTTAGGAGTTTGAATAAAAGCAATCACACTAGCCAGGGGTTAGGAAATACCCTATCATGGAAGAAACATATACATTAATCCTTAAAGCAAAAATATTTTCATTAGCACTGTTTTTAAAAAAATAAAACATGTTTACTGAAAATGGTTCAAACATACAGAAGTATATAGAGTACAAAGTAAGAATCTATTCCCTCTCCTGCCCTATTATTCCCAATCCCACTCAGTAGTTTGGTGTGTGTGTGATGCAACAGATAGTAGTGATTGAAGACCGAGTTGTGGTTAAGGGGTAAAAAGGGTATTCTAATGCCTTGAATGACTTAACTAAGGGCAGTATTTACAGCAATAATTTGAAAAAAGCCTATCCTGTGTGCAGATTAAATTTATACATGAGTAGAGAGTGTAATACATATAAACAAGCAGAATGAGGCTTTACCCAGTCTGTCCCTGGATCGAAAAACAAATGAAGGAATATGTTAAATAAATAAATAAATGGAATGAAGTTTTAAAAGATCTCAATAAGAGAACGAATGGTAGTAACAGTTTTGTATTTGCCCCCCTCCAAAAAAATGAACAAAAATACAAATTGAAGATGTACTGTTGAAGATGTACCAGAAGATCTATAAGATGGAAGGTCATTTATTCCAAAAGTATACAATTGGCCCTCCCTATCCATGGTTCCACATCCACAGATTCAACCAACCACGGACTGAAATATTCAGAAACAAAACCAATAAACAGTAACAACAGAATAAAAAATGCAAATTTAAAAACATATAACAACAATTTACATAGCATTTACTTTGTATTAGGTATCATAAGTAATCTAGAGATGATTTAAAGTATATGAGAGCGTGTGTATAGGTTATATCCAAGTACTACACCATGTTATATAAGGGACTTGAGCATCCTCAGATTCTGCTATCCACTGGGGTCCTGGAACCAATCTCTCATGAATACTAAGGGACAGCTGTACTGATTGAACATGTACTGTGTGTCGGGTAGGAATACAACAATGAACAAAAATTAATACATAGTTATTGCATTCATGAAACCTGTAGTCTAGAGATAGGGACAAACACTCATACAAAGGGATGTAAAATGACAATGGTAAGTGCTATGAAGGTTATGAATCTGGAATTATAGCCAGTATAATCAAAATTGGTTTTGCTAAAAAAAAAAAAAAAAAAAAAAAAGTGATGATTAAGCTGTTATTTGAAGAAAGGGTTGGAGTTAACTAGGCAAACAGGAGAAGGAAGGGAGGATTCCATGAAGAAGGAACTGCATGTGCAAAAAACCTATGGCAAAAGGCAGGCCAGTAAATATGAAAAGCTGCAAAGAAATCACTGTGACAAAAAGAAAAAAAAAAGCAAGGAGTTACATGGGAAGAGATAAGACAACAGAGATAGACAAGAGTTAAGAGTTAAACAATGAAGCACCTATGGACTGTGTTAAGAAATTCTGTCCTTATCCTAAGAACAATGAAAAACCATTGAGGGATTTTAAGTGGGGACTGATATCAGATTTGTGACACAGTGTCAAAATAACAGAATTTGAGTATTAAATCAGAGAGAAGGTCATTTTACCCTATTCTATACTAATCAACACCCCCACTTGAAATACTACATATTGGTTATGATTCTTTCAACTATAAGTAACAAAAACCCAACTCAAACTGGCTTATGCAAAAGGATATTTATTGGCTCATTTGTAAAAATAACTAGACATAATTCAAACAATATCATGTGAATCTGGTTTCTTTCTCCATTCCTGGGCTTCGCTTCCTCTGTATTGATTCTATCCTCATAATCTCCATTGAGGATGACTGTAACAGCTCCAGTCTAACACTCTTCAAAACTGAAATCCAGGACAATGACAAGAGACCCAGCTATTACTGGAGTTGGTTTGCTTGGCTAAAATTACATGCCCTTCACTAAGCCAATCACTAAGGGAATGCTACGGCATTGTGATAGGTTTGGGCTTACATCACATGCTCTCCCTGGTACCAGAGGGAGAGTCTTAATCAAAAAGCACAAGAATAAAGATTGGAGGAAAGAATGGTTTTCCAAAGGAAAACCAAGTAAGGGTAAATAGATGCTGGGTGGCAAAAATAACAGATGTCCACTACAAGGAATTCAGAACTAGAGCTTTGTCTAGGTCAAGTTGAAAGGACTAAAGTCCTAAAAAACATGAGACTATAGGGTGGGAGAAGTAAAAGCTATTTACGGAAATTTTAAAGTTTGTCATGAGAAAGAAGGAAAGAAGGTGACTTGATCTTTGTGTGGCTCAAGTAACAATAACAACAATAGTAATATTTACTTGTTTTGAGCAAACTAGAGAATTGCTAGTATTGAGCTTTAACATTACTTCATTCCTTACATTCTACTATGTTACCATCATTATAAATTATACAATATAATGATAAATATATAATTATAAAATAATTGTAATTAGTACACAATTATTAACATTAGCTAACATTAAATGTATATATTATTTCATCTAATCCTCAAAAACTCCTATGAGGTAGACACTATCATCATCCCCTGTTTACAGCTGTGGAAATTTAGTTACACAGGGTAAGTACCTTGTCCAAAGTAACAAAACTTAGTAAAGGAGCAAGGATTCAAACCCAGGCACTTCTAAGGCCAAATATTTCAGATATGACACTATTTGCCTCCACCAGGAATACTGGAATATTTGGAATACCAAATTACAGGCAGGCAAACTTCATCTCAATACAAGAACAAAACAATTAGCAGTTAAAATATCAAAAACTAAGACGAACTCTAGGTGAGAAAGCTCACCAAAGAAAAATATGAAAAATTTAAGCATTATGTGATTGAAAATGTTCACTTTCAAGATCCCTTCAAGAACCCTTTCAACCCTAACACCGAAAATATTTCCATCTAGTAGAGGTATGTAAATTTCTGCCTAGACTGAAAGATATGGAAGATTTTTAATTATTTCACTAAAAAAATTATTCTAATTAGACATGTTGAATTATGAAACTTCATTTTTGAATTGGCAATAAAATATTTGGTAATCAACCTGCTACATCCAAATATTTTCTAGGACCTTGCAAGTACAATATAATGAATGAAGCAGTTAGGTTGAAGCTCAACACTGAGAATAAAAGTCTTGAGTTTATTCAAAACAAGTAAATTCTTTAAAAAAAGTAACATCCAATAATCTTAAATTAATTTCATTTTAATAAAGATGTTTGATGGCTTAAATCAAAACTCTCAATGAAATCACCTGCTTCACAGACACCGATTCAGATCAAACATCTCAAATATTATAGCATCATGATAACTCAACCTTTTAGAATTTTAACATTTTTGTAAACGCAAAGTTCTTTTAATATAATATTAATACATAGAAAGGCTATGCTTCAACAGACTACTTAAATCTACAAACGAATCTAAATCAGTATGGTTATTAAAAGCTTTGCTATGAACGAAAACTTTTTCACACAGGGTACAGGGAATCTCTTCATCACTTCCTCTTCACCCAACTATAACCTCCTGCAAACCTGATCCAGGTTGCAAACCACCTGCTCTAGTTACTGCTACCCACTTTGTCAGTCAAAACTGAGCTGAGCACAGCAGGGCAGCTATAGCATTATCTACTCTACAGTACTTTACTAAAAGCAAGTATCCACCTGAAGATCCCAAAAACCCTCCCAATAGCCAAATCAAATTACCTTTTCTTCATTTGCATTTTCCTTGTTTATCTCACAGCTATTTTAACCCCATTTCTTGAAATATCATGCTCAGTAATTTTCTATACACCAACAGTCCTGTGTACTCACCTACTCCTTTTTAACTCTTTACAGATTCTCCAGATTACTTCCACCTTAAATAATGTAAAAACAGGTTTTCCACAAAGTTTAGACCTCAGTCCTACATAAACTGTTCCCCCCACAGCAGATCTAATAAATTCCAGTCTCAGCTATCAATTCTCAACAGCAGCCTATATGATCAGAAAATAATCACCTCTGCTATAGTTTCAATGTTTGTCTCTCAAACCTCATGTTGAAATTTGATATCCAATGTTGCAGGTAGGGTAATGAGACGTGTTTGGATGGAAGAGACAAATCCCTCATGAATGGCTTGGTGCTGTCCTCACGGTAATGAGTGAGTTCTCAGTCTATTAGTTCCCACAAGAAATGGTTGTTTAAAAAAAAAAAAAGCCTAAGAGACCTTCCTCCTCTCTTTCTCTCACTTCTTCTCTCTCACCTTATAAATTGCTACCCACACAGCTTCCCCTTTGTTTTTCCACGAATGGATGCAGCCTGAGGCCCTCACCAGAAGCCAAGCAGATGCTGGTACCACGCTACTTGTACAGCTTGCAGAACCATGAGCCAAATAAACCTTTTTTCTTTATAAAATGCCCAACCTCAGGGATTTATTTATTTATAAGAACACAGACGGAGAAAGACAACCTGACATCTCATCTAAGTCACAGTCCTTCCTCTTTTACTACTGAAAACTGCTATCTAGATATTTAAAAATAATAAAAACACCTCAAATTCAGTACATGCACACCTTGGAGATATTGAGGGCTCTGTCCCAGACCACCACCACCACCACAATAAAGTGAATATTGCAATAAAGCAAGTCACATGCATTGTTTGGTTTCTCAGTGAATATAAAAGTTAGGTTTACAACTATAGTATAGTCTAAATGTGCAATAGCATTGTCTCTAAAAAACAACATATATACCTTAATAAAAACTACTTTATTACTAAAAAAAAGATAAAGCTCATTTGAGCCTTCAGTGAGTCATAATCTTTCTGCGCTAGAGGAAGGTCCTGCCTCCATGTTGATGGCTGCTGACTAATCAGGGTACCGCTTGGCTGAAGGTTGGGGTAGCTGTGGCAATATCTTAAAATAGAAATTATTTCTACAGCATTATTCATAAAAGCCAAAAAAAGCAGAAACAACCCAAATGTTCAACTAGTAAATAAAATGTGGTATATCAATACAATGTAGCATTATTTAGCAATTTTTTAAAATGAAGCACTGATACATGCTACAACATGAAGCCTTGAAAGTAAAAGAAGTCAGTCACACATTGTTTGATTCTATTTATATCTAATATCCAGAATAATGGGTAACAGGTTTCCTTTTGAGGAGTTGAAAATATTATGGAATTAGATAGTGTTGACAGTTGTACAACACTATCAATGTACTAAATGCCACTGAACTGTACATTTTTAAATGGTGAAATTATGTTATATGAGTCTTACCTTAAATTATAAAAGTTAGTTTTACTTTTGCATTTCCCTTTTTCTACTAATGAAACTGCCATCCTTCCGATCTTGAATCCCTGGAGGTTTTTTTTCAATGTCTCCCTCTTTTAATTATATCTAGTCAATTCCCCAGTCCTATAGACTTCCTTCAAAATATTTCCCACACCACCCTTGCCTCTCCATCCAATCAATACTTGGCCAGGCCCATAGAACCTCACACCTAAAGTGAAACAGATTTACTTTATAAGATTCACTTTATGCAGTTGCTCCTTAGCTTATGATGGGGTAATGTCCTGATTAAACCCATCGTAAGTTGAAAATATCGTAAGTTGAAAATGCATTCAATACACCTAAAATACCGAACATCACAGCTTAGTCTAACTTACCTTAAACGTGCTCAGAACCCTTACATTAGCCTGCGGTTGGGCAAAATCATCTGACAACATAGTATACCGTATGTTATCAGTTGTTTACCCTCATGATCATGTGAGTGACTGGTAGCTGCAGCTTGCTGTTGCTGCCTAGTATCACAATATGGTATCATACCACATATCACTGGCCCAGAAAAAGATCAAAATTCAAAACTTGAAGTACAGTTTCTACTAAACGTATACCACTGTCACACCATCATAAAGTCAAAAAACCTTAAGTTGAACCATCTTAAGGTGGGGACTATCTGTACTTGGTCTCTCCGCATCCAGATTTTTGCTTTCATCTCTTCAATAAAGAGCCCCCAAATTAACAATTTACTAAAATAATGCTTTCATTCTGTCATTTACCAATTCCAAATTCTTTAATAACTTCCCATCAACCTATACAGAGCTGGGTTAGGTTATCCTACTGCTAAAAGCTTCTAGGTGCAGAATAGGTCAAATGCTTTAGAAGCCAGCACTTCTAACAGTTGTTGTCACTGCCAGCCTGTAAGGCTAGCCTGCACTGTCTAGCCCAAATAGAAGAGAACATGTAATTCTGAGATAACAAGGCTGAGGGTGAAGTGAGGGAAAACCAAGGCACCATATCTTATAAAATGAATACACGGTATCTGGCACCCAGTATTATTCCAATGAATAAAATGAACTTTTTCTAAGACTTGATTTCTTCATCTGTAAAGGATGGATGATGATAACACCACCTTTTCCAAAGAAGTATTTGTTCTGATGATGGAATATGGTAAATGTGAGCATACCTTATAATCTTTTAAACACTACAAAAAAAGAAATCAAAGAATAGAAAGACATCTCTTGCGTATAACTTCTCAAATGAACAGACACTACAATGTAGTGTCACCAAAGTAGTGCCAGTTTTCTTATTTACCTTTTTCTATTCAATAAAGTTGTCAGATCTATTTTTTTTCTCATGGAATGTAAGAAAGCTATTTCCGTGTTGCATTTTGGTTATGAGGGCCTTTCTAGCAGCAGTCAGCAATCCTGTATAGCTGAGAGTCAGATAATCTTAAACCTTGAATAGGAAAAGCAGAGCAAGTAAAAAAACAAAGCAAGAGATACAACAGAGATTAGGATTATACCTAAAACCCCCACACCTCTCCCAAGCCCCTCCAGGCTTAGCTTAGACTTGCCAAAGGTAACCCACAAAATAAGGAATGCACAGGAGTGAAGCCTAGAAGCAAGAGGCAAATTAGTTCATAGACTAATCATCTTTGCTTTGGTGACTAGCCCTAGTCAAAATGCGTATCAACTGAACAGCATTCAGTTAATAACGTTAAAAAAAAAAAAAAATCCCAAATCTGACCAAAAAAAGATGTGTGGTTGACTAACCTTTACGGATGGAATCTTTGCCTGGGAGTCCACAAACCCCAAACCTAAGAAATTTTCTTCAATATGCATTCATTTACTTAAAGATGATAATAATGAAAGCATTACATATTTTTACAAAAAATAAGTGTATTTCTCAAAACAAAAAATTTGGAGAAGAGTGGTATTGTTTTACATTTTTGCTACATTTTTGCATACCTCATTAATATGTCTTAATAAAGATAGCTGGATTCTCTTACAACCTTCTGCATTCAACCTGTTGCACTACATTCTTCCATTGAAGTGAAGAAAATACAGCTTCACAAGAAAAGTATGTGGTAAAGGGAGGACCTGGTAGAATCCTTCAAAGTGTCTCAAGCCCAAGACCACATTTAAACAACTACTGTACTAGAGAAACACAAGTCAAAGCCCCTTTTAAAAAAGAAAGCTAAATTACTATACTGGCTGGTCAAAAATGTGTAAGTTACATAACAACCCAAAAAGTAAAGCAGTAATTTTAAACTGTTGGGGAATATTCAGGTGATTTAAAAAAAAAAAAAAAAAAACACTAAGAAAAAGTATTTGTTGAACATTAATTACATGTAAGGCATTGTATTTACAAATACAAAGAAGCAAAGCATACATCATCCCAAAAATCACTGTCTTCATCCTGTTATACAAAACCAGAAAAACAGGAATGTTTGCAAAGAAAATGACTGAAATGAAATACACTTTTGGTGTAATCCATTTAACCAAAAAGTCTAAATACAACACCTGATGTGCCAGGGTTCCAATTAATAATTTTTTATTATGAAAGGTCTCTGAAGGTAAAGCTTGGAAGAAAGGTTTAAAAAAAACAACAACAAGCTGGTAACAACAAAAAAACTTTAGAAAGAAACCTCAAGGAATAACTTTCTAGGTACTGCCTATATTCATTAGAGATGTATTAAAGTACAACAGGCTAAAAAAATCTATTATGGAAGTAGAAGAGGCTGGTAGGTTTAATGTGTGTCTTGGAGAGGGGTGGAACTCTAACTGTCCAAATTAACCATTGAAGTTCAGTGTACTATCAGAGTCCAAAGGAAACTATTTTAGCTTTTTACTTTCTTTCTTCAGCAGTTACTACTTAGAAAGACTGACATTTTATTATTCACATTGTTTCCTAGAGATCTTTAAACAAAGAGGGGAAAATTTACTTACTACTTTTAAATAGATTAAAACTCTTTATATCTTACAATTATTATGTGGGTCTATAACAGAATCCTTTTATCAATCTAAAATACGTTATGGGATGTTAGTGACTTTATTCTTCCTACATCTTGAAATATTTTGCTAACTCCATCATTCTAGGTATTATTTCACCATTGTTCATCAATTAATCCCAACTACGCTAAAAAAATAAGAAAATGGGACTGCCTAAAAGAATAATAGTGAAATAAATCATCACTAATGCATTAGCCTTCATTTTTCTCATTTATTTTCCAGTTTTCTTATAGTTTTGCAAAAATATTGCATCAACTTTCAAAGACATATAGAAAACTGAAGACATTTTTGTAGTCTATGTCAGGGAGGGAAAACAATTCCTCTATCATCTTTGGTTCAGTACCTCATGGCCTGTGAATTAAACTATGAAAAGACAGATTCACAAGAGAAGAAACATATGATTTTTATTAGTATTTACATGCACAGGAGTTCACAAAAAAGAAGTGAAACTCAAACAAGTAGTTAGACGTAGGGGCTTTTATACTATTTTAATTCCCCCAAAAAAGGGAACTTGGAATATCAGGGACAATAAACCATGGGAAAGTGGCTAGAAAAAGATGGGAGAACTAATGGAAGATAACGGTTATTTCAGTTAAGTTTGTTTATACAAACTCATCTCTGCCTTGACTCTCCATCTCAAGGGAAAAGAGTTGCTCTTTCCTCCCTGTTGCAAGAAGGAAATTGGCTGGGCGTGGTGGCTCATGCCTGTAATCCCAGCACTTTGGGAGGCCGAGGTGGGCAGATCACCTGAAGTCAGGAGCTTGGGACCAGCCTGGCCAACATGGCAAAATCTCCTCTACTAAAAATACAAAATTAGCCAGGCATGGTGATGCACGCCTGTAGTTCCAGCTACTCAGGAGGCTGAGGCAGGAGAATCACTTGAACCCGGGAGATGGAGGTTGCAGAGAGCCAAGATCATGCCACTGCACTCCAGCCTGGACAAGAGCAAGACACCGTCTCAAAAAGAAAAAAAAAAAAAAAAGGAAAGAAAAAAGATAGAAATTAATGCTCTGCTACTACTAGGCAAATAAGGGGAGGGCACAGAACTCTTCCTGCATCTATTGATTCTCACTTCCCTTCAACTCAAAATAATCCTTATGCTTGAGTGGCATATTCTGATCCCCTTCATCTGTTTTTAGTTTTCACTGAATACAGTTAAGAACTCAGACTTCATTTTCTGACCAAAATGGGAGAAGAAAATTAACAGAGGAAGGCACTTCACAACTATTAGATGAACCAGAAGATTAACACAAAGATGGATAGCACACTTTAGACTCTTAATGATGGTAGTGAAAATGAGTTTGTAAGGGAAATCTCAGACTGAGTCCTCAGATGAGTTATTCTAGACAAATTCTCTCAAACTTAATCGATGAGAGAACATCGTATTTCTAAAAACAAAAAGGAAATATGGCATTCTCATTCAGCGGGAAGAACTTCATCACACAGTATTTTTACATTAAGAGTATGGATCATGCTGTTCTGCTCAAAGAAAATGTGACAGTCTTTGATCCCTTACAAGTGTGTGCTAAAATTTTACTTAATACAATTTTGTTTTTAAGAGACAGGGTCTCACTCTGTCACCCAGGCTGCAATGCAGTGGCACAATCGCAGCTCACTGCGGCCCAGACCTTCCAGGCTCAAGTGATCCTCCCACCTTAGCCTCCCAAGTATCTGGGACCACAGGCATACGCCACTACACCCAGCTAAGTTTTTATTTTTTGTAGAGACAAGGTCTCCTTATGTTGCCCTGGCTGGTCTTAAACTCCTAGGCTCAAGTAATCCCGCCTTGGCCTCCCAAAGTGCTGGGATTATAGGCGTAAGTCACCACACCCAGCCTTGATACAACGCTTAAGTGCACAAGTATTGAATGCAGGTGTATGCAAAGGTGACTGGAAGGAAACAGAAAATGAAGACATTTTAAAAAATTCATCGGATTGATCATTCTAATTATTTATAAATCTGAAATTGAAAATATCTTGCAATTGTGGAGCAAAGAAGATAGATGTACTGTCTTCAACAAAATTGTGAACTATCAAAGGTTTCAAAAACTCTTCCAGTATCACATTTTGATGATGTACATGTAAAAAGGCAACCCAGAAGGAATGACAAGCAAGAACCTATTAGGGAAGCATTTGAAATTTAGAATCAGTATTCATAAGACAAATAGTTCCAGGGTCATGTATGAAAGGTGCTAAGTACAGACAGTCTCCAACTTAAGATGGTTCAACTTAAAACAATTTTTCAACTCTATCATGGTGTGAAAGTGCATTCATTACTTCAAGTACTCATACAACCATTCTGTTTTTCACTTTCAGTACAGTACTCAATAAATTACACGAGATATTCAACACTTTATTATTATAAGTTTTAAGTTAGATGATGTTGCCCAACTGTAGACTACTGTGAATGTTCTGTGCATATTTGAGGTAGGCTAAACCAAGGTATGATGTTCAGTATGTTAGGTGCATTAAATGCATTTTCAACTCATGATACTTTCAACTAATGATGGGTTTATCAAGGATGTAACCTATCGTAATTCAAGGAGCATCTATAATTAATTCCATTCAGATGATGTTGCCCATTTCAGGTAGAAATACCTTCAAAGGTGAAAAACAGGAAATGAAAATCTGAGCAACAGGTGACAATGAAATATGATAAGCTTGGACAATGTAGATCTACACAGAGATTTGGAAAAGGTATGAGAGCAGAATCAAGATTGATATATAAGAAATGCCAGAAAAATTTCAAAACTCTGTCAGACATATAACTTGTGACAAATTTTTTACAAATTTAGACTTGGCTGAATATCATACAGCATCAAACTCTCCTTGTTGGCACTCTTATGAAGAACAGCATTGAACTTCTATGAATTTTCACAAATGGAAAAGCAAAAGAAGTCAATCGCACAAAATCTGGATTTCGAATATACTTCATGATTCTTATTGTCCTAAGGAAAACTATACCTACCCAGAATTCTCAGCTCAATTCATCTCAACCATCAATGAATTTTAAATCCTTACATAAATTAACCTGAAGTGATCTGTATTACAAAAAGACTACAGGAGTGATACATTCAAAAAGTGGGTCAGAAACAATACTTGGAAGAGAATGACTTGAAGATAGCTTATGACTGGTATTAGTTCAGAGTATACTTTCATTGTATGGGAAAAGCTTCAGTTACAAAACTGTAAGTTACCAAGAAGAAATTCCTCATGCAACTAGGAAAATAACTTGCAGAAACTAGGAAGGGAATGTTGTCTTATCCTCTAACCAGAATGATTTTTGCACATATCTGAAAATGGGAAGAAAGGAAGATGTTCTTTGTATAGATACAAAAACTCAAAAAGGAAAAAAATGGGTGTTATTAAATAAGAATGTTTACATAAAGCGTTCAAATGTGATGTATATTTGTTGTAGGGGTGTCATGTAATTAAATGCATGAAACAGATATTTTGTTTTTTATTTTTCTAAGTATATACAAAGAGAATTGCTATATTTAAATTCTTATTAAAAGCTCCAATAAGTTGTTTTACATTATGATATATTTTTACTCCTACAAATTATACATAACTTAAAATGCAAAAAAGTAACAGTCCCTTTTGACCCAGATGATAATGATAATTGTATACTTTTCCTCCTATACTGAGGGTTAAGAGAATCCTTAAAATTGCTTTGGAGAAATGAATTAAAATTCTAAACATACAATTTTTGATACAAGGCACTAAGTAAATCAAGTCATTATTTAAATCACTATTTAAAGAAATCTGACTGAAAATTCAAACAGTTTTTTAATTCTTCTCTAAAGCAAGAAAAAAACTATTCAGGATTTATATATTTAATTAGTGAATATATCAAAAACATTCCTCATCTTCCAAAACTTGCTTTTGGAATAACAAAATATGTTGTCAATAGAAATTTCCAATTTCCTGTCACCTAAAACTACAGTTGACTTTTCATTTGTGAAAATTGCTATTTCAGTGAGCCAATGCTGATTAATAAAACACTGGAATGAAAAAAGACTGGATTAGTAGCCTAACTGGACAGATGTTCCAGTTGAAGCACTTGCAATCCTTCAACATCAAACTACTTCAGAACTTTTCTATTTACCATAGCTTACTACTGCTAAAATGGTCCTAAGGAAACTTTCAAAGAAGGCAAAGTCTTTCTGACATCTACTTTCTGCCTCCTCTCTCCTAGTCTCCCTAGGCTCTGATGCCGACACACAGTAGCATTCCAAGTTCCCTAAAGTAGATAGGTTAGCATTTCCTCCAGAATTGTCTCCACTCCTCCTTCTTCCTAACTTCCAAACCCATACCTAAGGACTGCTCCCAACTGTGTTTATCAGATTACTGCAGATAAATTCTCACCCTAATGCCAAAATATCACACCACAAATTACTTGCTAATTGCAGAAGGAAATGCTTACAATGGAAAGATAGCCTGTCAAATTTAGGATTATTAGTAAGACAAGCCTACTTTATGTGCCTTTGGATGTTGTATGCAATGAAGCATACTGCATGACTTACAAAGTATTCCTATCAAAAAAAAAATATTAAACCTGAATATATTCAAGCCTTTAGACCCAATTCCAAGTTTACAGAAAACAGGATAGAGGGAACAAATTTAAACACTACGAGGAGGAACTATCACTAAAACATGGAATATGGGTTATTCTATAAGACTACAGAGCTGGTCTCTCCAAAAGATCAATGTCACCCAGCGCTGTGGCTCACATCTGCAATCCCAGCACTTTGGGAGGCCGGGGCAGGTGGATCACTTGAACCCAGGAGTTTGAGACCAGCCTAGGCAACACTGCAAAACCCCATCTCTACAAAAAATACAAAAATTAGCTGGGTGTGGTGGTGTGCTCCTGGGTTCCCAGCCACTCAGGAGGCTGAGGTGGAAGGATGGCTTGAGCCCAGGAAGAAGGTCAAGGATGCAGCGAGCCAAGACTGCTCCACAGCACTCCATCCTGGGACACAGAGCAAGTACCTATCTCAACAACAACAACAACAAAACGATTGAAAAGGAATTTCGAAGAAATGGGGGGAAATGTGAATATATACTATACCACATGTTAAGAGTGTAAGGAATATTCTTCACTTTCTTAAGTGTGATTGTGGTACTGTTACACAGAAAAATGGCCTTGATCTCTTACGAAATACATACTGACACACATGCAGCATTTAGGGCTGAACTGTCATATCCGTAACGCACTTTGAAATGTTCGGAAAACAGAATGTGAGGGAAGTGGAAAACGCAAATATGGCAAAAAGGTAGCGTTAAAACTAGGTGGTAGGTATGGTGTTCAAATGGGCTATTTAACTTTTCAATATTTTCGAAAAAAATAACAAGTTGCAAAGTTAATAAATTCATTCGAAAATAAAAATATAAAAGCCAGGCTAGATGATGCACACCTGTAATCCCAGCTACGGAGGCTGAGAGGTCAGCTTGAGCCCAGGAGTCTGAGACCAGCCTGGGCAACATAACACCCGCATTTGAAAAGTAAAACATAAAAATATCAACGAAAGGGCAATTGAGTAGTATTTCTTAAAATCTTTAGGTGAGCCTCCTTGCCTATTCTCATCTACTTCGTTCCCACAAAAATGGTATATACTAGCGTTGAGCACTGGAGAAGGAGTCAGAAGACCTACGGTTCTATTAATATAATTGGCCTTGACTCTTCCTAGTTAGTGACCTCATTCAAGTCCTCTCCCTGAGGCTGTTTCCTTGCCTGCAAAATGATTCCCGCAACCTAGACCACTTCAAAAGGGTTTGCTAAGAGATACAAATCAGGGGTTATCAAAGAAACAAACAAAAGCAAGACACAATTACAACGGTATTTGTAATGATGTTAAAACATCAGAGGCACACAGCCCTAACAATGGTATAAGCAAACCAGTGCCTTCCCTGGTTAAGTTTCTGCGTGGAGACAGCTGGAGTTGGCACAGTAGTCCCCCAAAGCAGGACACCTTACAGATGCTAAGAGGCAGCTTTTGTGCTTTAAAACTCTCCTTCCAGCGTTCCATTTTATGTTTCATGGCACTAAAAAAGACAAATTCTGTCCAAACCTGAAAACAATAAAGCCAAATATTTAAGATGACAGATTTTTTTTTTTAAACTAACGAATCTTCGCAAACAAAGACTCTTGGCCAAAGGTCTCCCTTGCTTGCAGAAGCGGGTTCACCTTGACGTTTTTCCTCTCCAGCAGATTTCTCCTTAAAAGCGTTAAAACTTGAGATAAGTTGGGAGGAACTCCTTCCATCGCTGGAGCAGGCTAAAACCTCAGAGTGAGATCATTCTTTCCGTCTCAGTAAGTGAACCTTGCAAAGCTCAGAAAATTGTGTCTCCAACTCCACGTTTCTCCTCAGGGCCCTTCTTCTGTAGACAATAACGGGAATTCTATGGCAGAGCAGGGGAGGTCCCTTTGACAAAAATGAGGGTGCAAACGTGGAACGACCGGTCATCTGGGCCAAACGAGGGGCCCTGTGCCTGCAAATCCCGAACCCCCTTTTGGTCTCCTTTCCTACGACTGAAGAGACACGGGGGTGGGCTGTGGTGTGAGAAGCATGGGTCTTGGCCAAACATCGGCACAAAATGTACCAAAGGGAGTTGCCTCCAGAGAGAAAAGCCAAAACCAGGCCGGGGACAAACAGGCGCACAGGCCTGGGAGGGGAGGTGGTGGAGGAGCAGAAGGCGGCGGCCCGCGCGGCCCAGGCCTGCAGCAGCCGAGGCGGCTGCCGCGTCGCGCCGGGATCCCTCCTCCCCCGCCTGGGCCGACGCAAGATGGCGGTCCGGCCGCCGCCGCGCAGCCGGTCTCCTCCCCCGCGCCCTGGGCGCTCCCGACGACCCGCGCCGGCCTCAAGACCCCCAGTCCAGCGCCCCCGGAGTGAGGCGGCGCAGGCCGCGCGGGAGGGCCTCTGCCTGCTGCAGCACAGGGCGGGCGGGGGCGGGGGGCGCTTACCGTGAGCGGAGCGGATCGGCCTGACTGGAGCCCTGAGGAGGAGGAGAAAGAGGAGGAGGAAAAGGAGGAGCACGAAAAACTACACTGCGGCGACGGCGGCGGCTCCCATTGCGGAGCTGGCAGCCGAGCCGTGGAAAGGGGGGGCTCTCGTGCAGCCGGCGCGCTGCCTCATGGGTAGGCTCCGGGTCAGCCTCCCCGTGTCCGAGCTCCCTGTCTTGTCGCCGACGCGGGAGGCGGGCACCGACATGTGCGCCGCGTCGCGGGCCCTCGAAGACCCATGCGCCGGTCGGGGGCGAGGGCCAGGGCCTGGTCACCATGTGGGTGCGAGCTGCTTGTTGGTGTGGCCGGGCGGCAGCCCCAAAATCCAAACTGCTCGGAATTTGCAGGCGAGGAGCCGTGCGTTCCGGGCCCTCCGCGTGTGTAACGACCCCCAGTCCGTTGACTTGGAAAGTGAAAAGGTCACGGGGTAGAACCGCCGTTCCAAAGAATTGCGGAGGCTGCGGGGCGAAGACTAAACCAGAAGAGAAAAAGGAATCGTCCGTTTCTTTTCATAATTGGCTGATTTTACCAAGTCTGTTTTAAATGTGTGGTTTTGCTTGCGACCCTGTCGAAGTCAAATACGAAGAGACTAATCTCTACATTTAGCGTTTCATTTGGGACACAGTAATTGCAAGTTCAGGTTATTACAAATACAGGGTGGTCTTCAGTATGTGAGAAGAACAAAGAGGAGTTAGGGGGTTTTATTTAAAAAAAAAAAAAAGTTATCTATTGTTTTTCCAGAAAGTTCATTGACATTTAGTAAAGTTTTGGGCAGCTGGTTAGTTCTGATTGGTGAGTGAAGGGGGTTTGTAAAACTTGCCCTACAGCTGCAGCAGGTTCTTTCAGAAGCTAAAACCTGAAGATAAAACTTATTTCAGGTTACAGCAGGTGGTTTCAGCAGCCAGGCTTGCAGAGAATTCTATTCTTGGAGCAATGTTATGTGCCCTGCTTCCCCCACCACTGGCTTCTCCACTCTTTTAGTTGGCTATGACAAGAGTGACCCAATTCGAATGATTAACTTTCACACTCTAATTCCTAATTCTGCCATCTGGATATTAACCTGTAATAGCATTTTCAAAAGTTATGACAACGAGAGTATAAGAATTTACAAGAAGAACACTTGCCAAGATACTGCTTGCATAAATACTTGCTAAAAGCTGTATTCTGATCTGTAAGGAAAGTTTCCTAAACTGATTGTCTTCTCAAGAGCAATGGCATTACTGGTGCAGCTTGTGAGTGACCAAGACTTGAAATCTTGCCTCGTAGGATCCTTAACAGACACCCTGTTCAATCACTGAATCTTGCTAATTCGTCTTCCTATTTGAATTCAGTTTCTTCTCTCTCATCCAGCTTTCCCTAGCTTTCCTCAAGTGTTTATCATTATTGTAGTCTCCATATTGATTACTGCCCCCAAATTAATCTTCCCCAAAGGCCACCTGGATCACTCCTACAGATCTTGTGTACTTGGAGGTAACCATGACCTAGCCTTCTCCCAAATGGGCCTGGGATCATCTACCCAGCTTTCCCTTTCCTGCTGGCCCTGAAAATAAACTTTACAGGAAAAGACAGAAAATAGTCAAAACAGCAAACATGGAAAGTTTAAAAATTCCAAAATCTTGAAATATTCTTAAGACGTCGTTTTTCAAATACAGTCCCTACAGGTTAGCAAAGCATGCTACAGTGTCAGGCAAAATTACAACGAATTTAAAGATCTCACTTGGCTTTATTGCAATTCTAGATTCAGGCACCACTTCATTCCATAAAACAGAATAGGTGTTCCCTTGAATGGAGCAGATGTGGTTGGCTTTATAGACAGAAAAAGGGCTGAAGAAAGAAACAACAAAAAACAAGTTGGTCATTTCAAAGTTACTTTCCTTGTAAGGTGGGGCAGTGAGACAGAATAATAGAAAGAAAACTGATTGATTAATATCAGGTTACTCCAGGTTACTATTGTAAGAACAATAGCAGCTGGGTGTGGTGGTGTGTACCTGTAGTCCCAGCTACTGAGGAGCCTGAGGCAGGAGGATTCCTTCAGTTCAGGAGTTCAAGGCTGCAGTGAGCCATGATCCTGCCGCTGCAGTCCAGCCTGAGCAACAGATCAAGACTCTGTCTCAAAAACAAACAAACAAGAGTTAAAACAGAGAACTTCATTATTATGGGGATTGAAGGTTTAAACTGGCCTGTTTGGGAAATTAGGCTGTTACCTCTCTCCTGATTTCTCAGAAGGCCACATAACAACTCAGTTTCAGTTTTGTGAGCATGGGTAACTCCATGTTGATTTTTAGTCTAGTCTGTTGGGGCTTAGTGCAGGAGTTTGGTCCAAAACAATGGCATCCTCATAAAAAGGAATGAAATAATGGCAGTCGCAGCAACCTGGATGGAATTGGAGACCATTGTTTTAAGTGAAGTAACTCAGGAATGGAAAACCAAACATTGTATGTTCTCATAAGTGGGAACTAAGTTGTAGGGATGCAAAGGCATAGTAATGATACAGTGGACTTTGGGGACTCCGCGGAGAGCGTGGGAAGGGAGTGAGGCATGAAAGACCATACATTGGGTAGAGTGTATACTGCTTGGGTGATGGGTGCGCCATAATCTCAGAAATCACCACTAAAGAACGTATTCATGTAACCAGACACCACCTGTTCCCCAAAAACCTATGAAAATAAAAAATAAAAATAAAAAATAAAACAAAATGATGGCATCCTATTATTTTTATTTGTAACAGGATGAAAGAGAAGATTGCACTCTGTATTCTAGAGTCTAGTCCTCACTTTGTAGAGACAAAAGCTCAGTGTTGCCAGTCTCCAGAACTAATTTGAATCCTGCGGGATGATTCATACCAACCAAACTTACTGAGACTGATGTGTAAACGAGAATTGCAATTGTTTTTTGTTGTTGTTCATGAAAAACACAACTGCCATGGAGACCAGAAAGCTGGTTAACATTTTCATTCAAAGGAACATTTACATGAGAAGCCAAATTACAAAAGATGACTCGTGAGTATAGAATCAGCACACAGGAAGTTATTTGGATGATTCTGACATCGTACTTCAAACTTCTGACATCATACGCCCTTGGCCTCTAGAACGCCATTCTTTTGGTTCTCCTGACTTACTGTCTGAACTTTCCCATCGTTTTTTACGAGCTTCTCTGACTTATGTTCTCAGCCTATTTTACATGTTACACACTTGCTATAGATATCCTCACAGTACTCATTCTCCTTAAGTGAGATTATGCTCCATATCCCTACCTGAATTACTGCAATGAATATGGGTGATCTCCCAGCTCTCATTCCACAAGTACTTTGTGTTCATCTATGCAATTTGGACAGACGTAATACACCCCATAACAGGTCCAAGAATTGTCCAACTGGCCAAAAGTTATCAGAGTTATCCTCACCCTTTGAACTAGTTTTGTTTCAGAGGCCAATCAGAGGGAAGCCTAGGATTTTTGTTTTATAGCAAAGAACAGAGAAATTATTTTTTTTCTCTGAATAGTATAGCATTCAAATGTAAATACTGGAAGAGCTACATTCTCTCTCTCTCTCTCTTTTTTTTTCCCTTTGCTACTAAGTAGAGCCAACTGAAAATAAAGCCAACACGTGGAGGAGGAATGGTTGGGAGAATCAATCATAGGGAAAGGAAGCCAATCCCTGAGAGAATCATAAACCTTCAAATAAAACATCACCGGAACCCATACTACCTCTAGACTTCTCTGGTTTATGAGCCAATAAATTCCCTTTGTTGTTTAAGCTGAAGGGATCCAGAATAAGCCATTGTGGCATAAAAATTATTTTGAGCTGAATATGTTTAAGTTCCTGAAATCCCTTATCTACCTAAAAGCAGAGCCTTTCAAAAGAACCCAAAAGAACTCAATTGTTATAAATTCCCTCCAGGGAGCAACCAAGGAAGATTGAGTCACCGTCAGAGACTGTGAGAATTGTCACCACATCTAAACAGACATTGTCAAAAAAACTATGATATCTCCCATCTATTCTCCAAAGGGCCCATTTATCTTTCCCGAAAGTCGTTTCCATAAGTGCCCTTTCCGCTCCTTCCCCTTCTAAGAAGTCATTTGTTTTCCCATAAGTGCTTTTCTCCCCCTCCCCTTCAGGGAAGTATCAGTCTATAAGCCCCAAATTCTAACCAGCCTCTGGAGTCACACTTCTTTGTGATCTCCCTTACATATATGTGATTAAAATCTGTCTTCTCTTGTCCTTTGTCAGTTTAATTCACAGGCCCCCAATTATAGAACCTCAAAAGGTAGAAGGAAAAGTTTTTCCTCCCCAACAAAGCCAATTTGAGTTGAATTTTCTGTTACCTGCAACTGAAATCGTCGTTAAGTGTGACAGAGATAATGATACATATTCACCATCTTATTTTCCTCTTTGCACCCAGAAAACCTATGTTTCCCAGCTATCTTACCTTTATATTGGGCTGTGTGACTAATTCTGGACAGTGGAATGTAAACAGAAGCAGTGACCCTCCCATGTAAGCCTGACCTTAAAACTTCCAGTAATTTATAGTTCCTGTTTGTTTTTCACACACCAGTCAGCCAGACACAGAAAACTCTGAGAAGCTGGGGGATGGCAGAAACATTAAATAGAAGGACTCTGGGTTTCTTAATAATTGTATCAACACACTTATCCTCATTGGACTGATTGGAGCAAAAAATAAATCTTTATTGGGTTATGACCCTGAGATTTGAGGGTGGTTTGTTGCAATAGCTAAAATCACTAACTCTGATTAACAATAGCGATGGCCTACAATAACAAAAAACTAAAATATGTGTCATTAGCTTAGCACAGTAATCAGGTGGGAATTGAGGAAATAGATGTAGGAGGGTGGACAGCTGAAGGTTCAATTAGGCGGTGGCTAAACTCTTGCTTACAATATCTCACAAGGCAGATTAGTATCTACATAACTTGTAAAGCTAAGGGAGGAGTTCAGAAAGCAATATTAATGGTAGATGTTGGTGATTTTTTATGTTTTTAGCAAGACATTATCAGAAGGAGATTAGCATAGAACAGAATTAACCAGTTTATTGTTGGGGGCAAAGGAAATTTTTCACATCTGAAGGTTTGAGTCTGATGAAATTACCAACAATAGAGAGAATAACAGGAGAAAAGGCATACAAAGGTATTAACGTGATACTGTGCACAAGAGTCATACAAAACATAAGACTCAAAGAAGGGCCAGACAGTTGACACTCAAGTACTCGCTTCGTAGGGGAGAAGAAAATAGAGGACGTAAGCAATTTTGAGGGGTAGCAAATTATTTTCAGAAGACATGAATGAGCTCAAAGAACAGACAATGGTCTGGGACAAAGTTCCTCCGAGCTCTGGGGGAGGTGGCAAAAAGTTGAAGGAAGGTGAGGGACAATAGAACACCGATAGAATAGGTGTTCCCATGAATGGAGCAGATGTGGTTGGCTTTACAGACAGAAAAAGGGCTGAAGAAAGAAGAAACAACAAAAAGCAAGTTGGTCACTTCAAAGTTACTTTCCTTGTAAGGTGGAGCAGTGAGACAGAATAATAGAAAGAAAACTGATTGGTTAATATCAGGTTACTCCAGGTTACTATTGTAAGAACAGCAGCAGCCAGGTGTGGTGTGTACCTGTAGTCCCAGCTACTGAGGAGGCTGAGGCAGGAGGATTCCTTCAGTTCAGGAGTTCAAGGCTACAGTGGGCCATGATCCTGCCACTACATTCCAGCTTGAGCAACAGAAATGAACAAAGATGGTCTTCTTATGCAGATAAAGTCTCCCAGGTAATCTCAGTTGCCCTGAGAAGAATAGAGGAACAGTCTGTCTGGGCATGACGATGACTTTTAGTCTTTTCTCTTCTTATGGTTAATCTTGGCTGGTTATTTGATGAGATTCCTAGGGAGGAGGCTTTAGAACAATTGCATTTCTTTTGAAAAAACTTTTCTTCTGTAAGATAAGGGAACTTCCAGGGAGAGCGTCTCCCTGTGTTTGGGGGTTGGGGGGACAGAAGAATGTTAGAAAGTCCTTTGTTCTGGGGCAACTTCTAAGCCTTTCCAATTTTCTTTAATTCAGAAGTGCTCAGCACACCCCAAAGCACCATACTTTGAGGTGTTGTTCTCTGAGCCCTGACATTATGAACCGAAATGAAAGGGAATAGAGAGAGTCCACCAATGGGGGACTTTGCAGGGTTGGAAAACACTACTTCTTCTACATTCCAGACAGAGATGTGACTTTAAAAGACTTTGAGCAAGGAAGCACCAGTAGAATTTGAAAAAAGTGACTTGCACTTAGGAAAAGATCAGATTACACGTGTTTCAGATAGCACCTATTATTTCAGATAGCCTCAAAGTAACGGCCATTAAATTGAAAATGAGAAAAATTTAGTCAAAAAAGCAGAAAAATAAGGCAGCTTTTAGAACTATGTCTGCAGAATAAATACTGTTGATGCTTCAGTATTTAAAGGCAGGTGATATTTATCTACCTTTTTTGAGTGCTTCCATTACCTGAAGTTTCACTGTGCTTCTATTTTCAACAGCTGGGATCTGCAACTCTTTTTCACAGGACTGTCCTTAGGCTTTTGGAACTACTTTGCATTCTTTCACAAGGACTAGAAGTCCCTGGGAAATTATATTCCTCAAGCGCAGTGCTTAACCAATCACTGATAAATACAGGAGTATGGAAACTTTAGCTCCCCCTGTCTTGGGTAGGAACAACTTAGACACATAACTTACACTCCAGAATTTCCCTGTAGGATCAAGCTGAATATACCCTCTCTAGGGTTTTACCTACAGCTGTATCCTTGGCTTGTGGGCATGTTAAACTACTATTTATTCCAGTTCCACAGCCACCCTTCTTGCTTTGTGATGCTGGGAGCTAGGACCCTACAAAACAACTTTGTGTTTTTCCAGTTGCTGTTAGGCTCTGCCAATAGGGGGAACTAAAGAAAGACTGGAAGACTAGAGGAGGAAGAAGGGCTTTGCTCCTTCCTGTTTGCCTGTTTTTTCTTTATCTTCCTGTCATGATGAATCCAGCAACTTTTCATCACTCCAGCAGTGACAATTCAATCCTGTAACAGAGGCTCCCAGCACCATATATTGAATAGGGTGTCTTTTCCTTAGTGTGTACTTTTGTTGACTTTGTCAAAGGTCAATTGGTGGTAGGTATGTGGCTTTATTTCTGGGCTCTCTATACTGTTCCATGGATCTATGTGTCTGTTTTTATAGTAGTACCTTGTTGTTTTGGTTACTGTAACCTCATAGTATATTTTGACATCAGATAATGTATGCCTCCAGCCTTGCTCTTTTTGCTTAGGATTGCTTTGGCTCTTCAGGCTTTTTTTTTTTTTTTTTTTTTTTAATTCCATAAGATGTTTTTTTTCTTGAGACAGTCTCAGGTGGAGTGCAGTGGCACAATCACAGCTCACTGCAATCTAACCTCCAGGACTCAAGTGATCCTCCCACCTCAGCTTCCCAAGTAGCTGAACTACAGACACATGCCACCACACCCCGCTAAGTTTTCTTAAATTCTTTGTAGAGGTGGGGTCTTGCTATATTGCCCAGGCTGTTCTCAAACTCCTGGGATCAAGCAATGTGCACCTCCACCTCCCAAACTGTTGGGATTATAGGCGTGAGCCACCATGCCCGGCATTGGTTCTATAAGAATTTGAAGATTGTTTTTTCTAATTCTGTGAAAAATGACATTGGTAATTTGATGGGAATTGCACTGAATTCATAGATTGCTTTAGGCAGTAGGGTCATTTTAGTGATACTGTTTCTTCCAATCCATGGGTTGTTTTTCTATTTGTGTCATACACAATTTCCTTCATCAGTGTTTTATAATTCTTCTTGTGGAGATATATCACCTCCATGGTTAAATGTATTCCTAGGTATCTTATTTCTTTTTTCCTTTTGCAGCTATTGTAAATGGAATTGAGTTCTTGATCCAGTTCTCAGCTTGACTGTTATTGGAGTATAGAAATGCTACTGATTTTCATATGTTGATTTTGTATCTTGAAACTTCACTGAAGTCATTTATCAAATCTAGCAGTCTTTTGGAGGAGTCTTTAGGAGTTTCTAAATATAAGGTCATGTTATCAGCAAACAGAGATAATTTGACTTTCTCTTTTCCAATTCAGATGCCTTTTATTTCTTTCTCTTGCCTGATTGGACTAGCTAGTATTTTCAGTACTATATTGAATAGGAGTGGTGAAAGTGGGCATGCTCATGTGTTCCAGTTCTTAAGAGGAATGCTTTTAACTTTTCAGTAAAATGTTGGCTGTGAGTTTTCATATGTGGCTTTTATTATTTTGAGAGATGTTCCCTCTATGCTCACAACATCACAACATTTTTATTGTCTTTTACAAAAGTAATGGTCTGCAGCAGATTGGAATTTTTTTTAATTGGTCCTTTCCTACAGATAGTTTGAGAAGCTCCATTTTTTTCTTTTGAGATGTTGTTTCGCTGTTGTCACCGCGGCTGGAGTGCAGTGGTGCAATCTTGGCTCACTGCAACCTCTGCCTCCCAGGTTCAAGCAATTCTTCTGCCTCAGCCTCCCAAGTACCTGGGATTACAGGTGTGTACCACCACACCTGGCTAACTTTTGTATTTTTAGTAGAGATGGGGGTTTCACCATGTTTGCCAGGCTGGTCTCAAACTCCTGATCTCAGGTGATCCACCCGGTTTGGTCTCCCAAAGTGCTGGGATTACAGGCATGAGCCACTGCACTCAGCTGGAGAAGCTCCATTCTAACATTACTTCTAGCCTGGCCCCTAAAACTTGTTAACATTCTCCCAGGCTTTTTTGGTTCTTGGGTCAGTCAGATGCAGAGGATCAACCAGAGTATTTTGAGCTCTAGAAGACATGGGAGCTACTGCAAAGAAGTAACCTGGGGTTTCTGAATGGTTGATGGAACAGAAATATCTCCCCCACCAAAATCATAGGATTACTCTGAACCATGAGGTGCGTAGAAAATAAACCTTATTATCTTAAGCCACCAAGAATTTTTGGTAATTTGTTTTAGTAGCTAGTGTTAGTTATCCAAATACAATGTCACTGAATTTTCCTGTGATACTGACTTTTATATATATGCCCATAATTTCTGAATTTATACCTTCAAAGCACATCCCTCTCCAAAGCATCAGAGCCATATATCTTATCACAAACTTGAAAGCTCCTTTTAACTGTCCTACAGGACTTAACAGCTCAACATTTCTACAACTAATTATGCTTCTTTCTCTTTTTCTTTCTCTATTCCATTTTGTTGAATCACATCACCACTTCTTCAGTTATCCAACTCTGAAAACTGAGAGTAAACCTCATCTTGTCTTTCTCCAACCCAGTATAACTAATTGACCCTGTACCATGTTCTGAAGATTCTACCTTCTCTGTATTTCCCCAGCACTTACTTTACTCTCAATTCCTAGTTATTCTACCCTATCTCACTTGAGTTACTACAAAAATATTTTATTGTATACTCTTGTAATTAATTACTTCCAGTGTCGCAGAAACAACTTTTCAGAAAGCAAATCTAAGTGTGTAATATCCATACTTTAGATATATATTAACTGTTTTCATAGTCCTTGAGATAAACTTCATACATAAATGACATACATGGTGTGTTAGACACTATGGATTGACTACTTTAATTTCTCTCCATTCTCCTAATCAGAGATGATGGAAATCTAAAAATAAATAAATAAATAAATAATAAATAAACAAACAAAAAAACCCTATATTCCCCATACAATAGTGCCACCGGAGCTCTAGATGTAGTAGATTCTGCCAATTTGATGCATTACCACCAGATTTGGAAGACAAAAATGAGGTAGAGGCGATATTCTGTTGTTGTTGATACTGGCAAGCAAAGTTATGAAGATGCTGGTGTTAAGAGACAATTGCAGTAGTTAAACTTGGAGTCCTGATATCTATTCACCAGTTTCACGGATGTGAGAGGCAACTGATGCAGCCACAATGGCAACAGCAGCAGCAGCTTCCTGAACCCTAGATCTCAGCTATGAAATTATAGCAGCCCCTTGATTTCTATTCTTCCAGTTTTTCTGCCAATGTTATATTTCCCTGAATTAAATACCTTTCTATATGAAATACTGATTTTCTCTTTCTCCTACATTATAACCTGACCAAATAACATTACATAACACACAAGGCTTCGCCGGGCACCATGGCTCATGTCTGTAATCCTAACACTTTGGGAGGCTGAGGCAGGCAGATCACCTGAGGTCAAGAGTTCGAGACCAGCCTGGGCAACATGGTGAAACCTCGTCTCTACTAAAAATACAAAAATTAGCCAGGCATGGTGGTGGGCACCTGTAATCCCAGCTACTCAGGAGGCTGATGCAGGACAATCACTTGAACCCAGGAGGCAGAGGTTTCAGTGAGCCGAGATTGCACCGTTGCATTCCAGCCTGGGCCACAGAGCAAAAACTCCATCTCAAACAAAAACAAAAACAAAACAAACAAACAAAAAATCGAGGCTTTCATGATGTATCTCCTATTTCTTTCACCAACAATCTCATGACACTCTTCCATGACTGCTCCATACACATCCATCCCCATACGTTGTACTTAAGCTGTACTAAACTAGTGCACATCCACAAGTGTGCCATTTTCTCATGACTCTTTCTATTTCAAAGGCCATTATTACCCTTTTTCAATTCTCTAGCTCCTGTTTATTCTTTAAGATTCAACTTGAACCTAATCTACTCTGGGAAGACTTTCCTGATGCCTCTGCCTCCATCTGTGTGCTTATAATGGAAATTCCTCATTCTTATTTCTTGCCACACAGCATCTGAGTCCCCTCCCTGTGTTTGAGATGTTGCCATTATGAGATGGAGGCTCCCCCTCTTTAAAAACTGAAAAAGCCACATGCTTGCTTTCCCACATCCCCTGTAATCAGAGCATGTGCATGTGATCTAGAATCTGCCAATCAAATACATATGTTCCAGATTTTGAATTAGAAGCTAATGGCATGAAAAAGAGCATCTTTTTCAGAACTCTGACAATGTATAGCAACAAAAAAGGCAGCTAAAATCAATTTTTAGAGGCAATAGTGCCAGTAGTTCTAGCAACAGTATTGTATTAGTAGTGTGGGCAGTTATAGTGGGAGTGTCTGTACTACTGGCAATAACAGTGGTGTCTTCTCTAGCCTACTTTTGTATGATTTTGGAAGTTGTACCTGGTTGCATAGTCTCTGGGACTGGTTTTCAGACCTTTCAAGAGACTTTATGTACTAATCAATAGGGCTCCTTAGTAAATGCCTTTTCTGCTTAAATATTCCAGAGTCTGTTTCTACTGGTTATAATCAAGAACTTTGACTTATATAATCCTTCTCTATTTTTTCCAGTTGCACTGTGTATGTGTGAGTTTGGATTATTGTTCAGCAAATATTTGCTCCTGTAGACTCCAATTATAGTTTCTTTCCTATCCTATTGACATTAGTCTTGGTTATATGTTTTGGGTTTTGGCCAATGGGATGTCAGCATCTGTAATTCAGAGGTTTGACATATGCTGTATGCTTGAGCTTGCCCTCCTGTTCCAGTTACGTGAAGAGTATTTCCCAGGTTGCTGCTGATTATTCAGCCTAGTCCCTGAGTGAGACACATGGAACAGACCACATACCCCAGGCAGCTTCTGGTCCAAAGATGAGGAGCATATGGAGCTGACCTAAACCCAACCTGTATCCGAGAGCCCAAAACCCAGGGGTTGGAGTCTTACCTATCTAGCCCACAGACCTAGAGAATACAAGTGCTATTTTAAATCACTGCATTCTTATGCAGTATTGTGTCCATAGCTGACTAACACAGCATGTAATTATTATTAATAGTTACAGTCATAGTCAGCCTATAATATAATGATTGGTTTTCTGGTCTGTTGCTCTCTACTAGACTGTAAGTTTGTTGTGAGTGGAGACTGTGTCTTATTGGTCTTTACATTTTCAGTGCTTATCACAAAACCTACACCAAGCCTCTGTGAATCTTTGACAATGCATAAACACATAAAGGAAGAAATGGCAAGCATTCTTTGCATTTTTTGGTCTATTGCACCACTACAGGAGCCGTGCAGAACAGTATGTCTTTATTAAAATATTTCTTCTACCAAAGTATGGTAAAATTGATTAGATTGAGCTGGATTGAATTATAGCATAGCAATACATTCATCTTTTCCTGAGACTATTCTCTTTTTATCTTGTTTGAAGTTTTGGGCACTCCTCACTCAGGGAAAAACACAGGACCAGCTCCTAATAAATATGCTCAATGAATTTCATTTTAACTTTCTTTCCAGAATTCCTTAGTTACTGATTTACACACAGACCCGTCTACTTCTTTATAGGTAGTTGGTTACTTCTATTATGTACGGATTCTGCTAGTTCCACTCTCAAATATTAGATTAATTTCTTTGCTATCAATTTGGGTTTATCTTGTAGTATCTCATTATCACTTTCATGTACCAAATGCCTAACCCATAGCTGAGACACAATAAAAGTTTGTTAAATGAATTTGGCATTTGTTATATTAATAGTCTCCTGAGTAATTAAAATTTTGATGCAATCATTTTGACTAGGGTACATTTTGGTACAGACTAAAATAGAAACTCTTATACATTTTTTTTTCTTATTTTGACACATTGTGCAAAATGACTGTTTTCAGCCCATTCCTGAGCCTCCTGCAATTACTGACATCCTCAGCTGGGGTGAAGATCAGAAATGTGATGAGGCTCAGGAATGAAGTGAGTATAAGGAATGAGGTATAAACAATAAAAATGAATTTCTATTTTGTCATAACCATGGCCATTTTGATGAGTCTGTAACTACAGCAAAGTGACCATGTCAAAAACAGAATTGAAAGCTATGCGTACATCCTGTCTCCCTAAGTTTAAGCCCTAAAGCAGTAGTAGTAAGGTACTGGACCATAAATAGATATGTTGTCTATAATGCAGAAAGCACATCAATTTCTTGGAAAAGCAAAACTGCTTAAATTAAAACCAGAAAATAATTTCTCTATTGGGTCATCGTAGGCAAGATTCTACGTATGGTATGTCTTAATCCAGAGGTAGATTTTCTTGTATCCAGAAAAATGAATGAATTGCAAATCCTTCCAATGGCCCTCCTTAGTGTTTCTTTCAACTGAGCTTTTAAAATACAGTGAACAGCTCTGAATTTGAGATTAACTCTCCTGAGAAATACCTAGAAAACATCTATTCATTGTCACTAATTAAGTACAGAGCCTTATGTTTTAATAATCAGCAGAGCTGGGGGGTAGCATTGACATTTTCTGTCGAATATTAAAACATGAAAAAAGCTGCATGGATAGAAAGTCAGTCCACCTGGTACTTGGAGTTGTGCCAAAGAAATAAAGTACTAGGAGTAAGGATGAGATTGTCTTCAGAAAGTAATTTGTGTCCCCTCTGAATTACAGACAAATGAGTTGCCGATGTTTCAGAGTTCCACACCATAAAAGATGGCAGCAATAATTTTAGTATGGAAAATGTTAAATACCACCACCACCCTTTAACAATAAAATTTGTATACTAAAATATCCATAGAGCATCAAGGTGTTAATTTCTTATTATAGAATGGCCCACCTGAAACTTGCCTGCTTTTTGAACTTAATATTGGCCCAGATGGCTACAGTTGCAATTTATCAGGTATGAAAGTGGAATTTTAAATGACATATTAAATAAGCAACACATAAATGAAGCTTCTAATTTGTAGATGATGAGTGGAGTAGTGTTTTTAAAATGGAATAGCCTGTGTTGCAAACATTTGAGGTCTATAGTGAGATGGCCAAGTCATCTGAAATGAATTTCTTCATTAGTTCTGGAACATCCCTAGTCATTATTTCTCTCCGTCCTCTTCCTTTATAACTCTGATTTAAAAATGTTAGATTCCCCCAGTCTCCTCCATGTCTTCTAACTTTTCTTCTATATGTCCTTTTTTGTCTATCTATGCTGCATTCTGCATAATTTCTTAATATATATGTCTTCTAATTTGCTGTTATATTTATCCACTGATTTTTTTTAAGAGACAGAGTCTCACTATGTTGCCCAGACTGGACTCAAGCTCTAGGGCTCAGGCAATCCTCCCACCTCAGCCTCCCAAGTAGCTGAGATTACTGGCACACACCACCAAGCCCAGCCTGTCCACTGATTTTTTAATTTTTTCATTTTTTATATTTATTTCTATACAATACCATTGGTTCTTTTCAAATATGATCACTTTTTAGAGTATTTTGATGTTTTAAATTATAAATAGACTCTGATAATTCATATATCTGCTAAATTTCATATCTATATTTTTTCTCATGAGACCTCTTCTGTTTGTGTGTGTATGCACATGTGCACATGTATGTTTTACTGTGCACTGATTATTGTCCCTAAAATATTATATAAAGGAATTCTTCGAGGCCTAGGATGAAGGTTACCTTCTTTCAGTGAGAATTTTCCTCTACCAGTCAGAACCACATTATCCAACTTCATGGTTTCATGTTCCCTGACTATCCAAACCCAGCTCTGTAATTCTTGGTGGGGTACAACTTTTCAGGGAGGAGTTCTCTCCTTTTCTTTTTACATCTGTTCTTCTCAATGTTAAGGCAATATTCCCTTCTACCCCTGGGAGTATGGGAGGGTAGTATAACTAAATATCTGAGATTGGGTAATTTATAAAGGAAATAAATGTCTTTTTCTTTTCTTTTCTTTGTTCTTTTTGAGACAGAGTCTCACTCTGTCACCCAGGCTGGAGTGCGGTGGTGTGATCTCGGCTCACTGCAACCTCCACCTCCTGGGTTCAAGCGATTCTCCTGCCTCAGCCTCCTAAGTAGCTGGGACTACAGGCTTACACCACCATGCCCAGCTAATTTTTGTATTTTTAGTAGAGACAGGGTTTCACCATGTTGGTCAGGCTGGTCTTGAACTCCTGACCTCATGATCTGCCCTCCTCAGCCTCCCAAAGTGCTGCGATTACAGGCGTGAGCCACTATGCCCTGCCAGAAATGTATGTCTTAGTTTTGGAGGCTGGGAAGTCCAAGATTGAAGGACTGCGTCTGGTGAGGGCGTTTTTGCTGGTTGGGACTCTTTGCAGAGTCCTCAGGCAGTATAGGTCATCACATGGTAAAGGGGTTTATGATAGGTGGCCCTACTGGCTTTTTTAAATAACAGATCTACTCTGGTGATAATTAACTCATTCCCAAGATAACTCATTAATTTATTAATCTATTAACCTATTAACTCATTAATCCATGAATGGTCTAATCCAGTCATGAGGGCTCTGCCTATTAAAGGCCAACTTCTTAAAAGTGTTTCCTTGAGGATTAAGTTTCAACATGAGTTGAAATCATAGCAGTATATTTCAGATTTTCTTTTACTCTGAGGGTGACACCCCTTTGGGGTGCTAGCTCAGTTACGGAGGGGTCATCTTGTAGGATCCCCTCCTTGGATAGGCCCTGCGTACATCTGTTAAAACCAAGGTTCAAATCTGTCCAGATCAACAAGTTCCCTCAGAGAAAAGGCATCTTCAGTACATTCATGCTCAGCTTCTTTCCCCAGATTCCAGTGTTTTCTTAGATTTTGGCCCGTAAGTCCTTACTACTTTGACAGTTCTACAATGCTTCTGAGAAAAAAATTAGTATTTTTTCCAACTTTTTAGTTTTTTCAGCAGGAGGATTCAGAATAGAAATAAAATACATAACTTTAAAATGAAGAGAGGAGATAAAAGGGAATGAAGAAAAATTGATCACAGAAGGCAAAAAAACACAAACTAAAAGCATGGAAAATAAAAAACATAAATTAAAATAGAAATTAATCCAAGTTGCACAATGATACATTCAGTATGATACCATTTATATAAAATTTTTAAAACATAAAATAAAATCACATAGAATGTATTAAAATATTCATGATAATGCACATACCAACTTCAGTAGAAATGCTAGTTCAACAGAAAGGAAAGGATGAAAGGGAGAAAATGGAAAACTTTATTGTATGCATTTTGTTTATCTAAAAAGAGAGAGTGAGGCTGGGTGTGGTGGCTCAGGCCTGTAATCCCAGCATTTTGGGAGGCTGAGGCAGGTGGATCAGTTGAACTCATGAGTTCGAAACCAGCCTGGGCAACATGGCAAAACCCCATCTCTACCAAAAATACAAAAAATTAGCTGGGCATGGTGGCACGTGCCTGTAGCCCAGCTACTCAGGAGGCTGAGGTGGGAGGATTGCTTAAGCCTGGGAGATGGAGGCTGCAGCAAGCAGTGATCATCCCACTGCACTCCAGCCTGGGTGACAGAGTGAGACCCCATCTTGGAAAAAAAAAAGAAAGAGAGAGAGAGTGAGCTGAAGCAAATATGGCAAAATGCTAATGTCTATAAATACTGGTAGTGGGTGCATATGTGTCTGTTACATTATTGTTTGTATTTTTCAGTATGTTTGAAATGTTTCCTAATTTAAAACATGTTAAATAAAACTTAATTCAGTGTCTTAAAAGTTTAAAGGAGAAAGTCATATGATCATCTTAGTAGATGCCAAAATTATTTGATAAAATTCAACATCCATCCCTAAGGGAATTGGGAAGCATCCTTAGTAAAATAGCAATCGAATGAATGTTCTGTATAATTTTTATTGGCTCTGGAGAAATGCTAAGAGAGCACTAGGAGATTCAGACTTCAACTTTTCCATTTTAAACAAACTTGTGAAAACAAAGTTGTGAAACTCTTGGCAAATATAATAGTTCAAGAGAAGGAGCAGAATGGCTAAGTTACATGCAAGTCCAGGACTAGGGTGAAACCAGAGAAGCACCTAGGATGCAATTTAAAGGAGACAGTCTCCTCAGTCATCTCACTCCAGTCCTGGCCCACATGGCAGGTGTTATGTTTAACTTTTTAAGAAACTGCTGCATCCTTACCAATACTTAGTATGATCAATCTTTTTTAATTTTAGACATTCTAATAAATGCATATATGGCTTAAAATTTTGCATGTTCCTAATGACTAACGATACTGAGCATTTTTTCATGTGTTTATTTGCCATCCCTATATCTTCTTTGGTAAAGTGTGTGTTCAAGTGTTTTACCCATTTTTATTGGATATTTTTAAATATTTAGATTTTGTGAAATCTCTATATATTATGAATACAAGTCCTTTATCTAATATATGGCTTGAAATTATTTTTTCTGGTCTGTGGCTTGTCTTTTCTTTCTCAGAACAGTGTCTTCCAAAGAGCAAAAGTCCTTAATTCTGTGGTATAATTTGTCACATTTTTTAATGACTCATGCTTTGAGTGATGATGTGTCTTTACCTAAGCCAAAATCACAAATATTTTCTCCTGTTTTATTCTAGAAGTGTTATAGTTTTAGGTTTTAGACATAAGTCTATGATCTATTTTGGATGAATTTTTGAATATGTTTGTATATGGTGCAAGGTATGAATTGAGGATACTTATTTATTTATATACTTATTGAATATGGATATCCAATTATTCCAGAATCATTTGCTGAAAACCTTTCTCCATTGCAATGCCTTTGTATCTTTGTCAAAAATCAATTGATCATATATGTGTAGGTCTATTTGTGGATTCTCTACTCTGTGTGGTTGATTTGTCTATATTTTTTTACCAATATCATACTCTCCTGATTAAAATAGCTTTATTTATCATACTCTCTTGATTAAAATAGTTTTACTAAAAGTTTTGAAATCAGAGAGTGTTGGTCTTCCAATTTTTTTCTTTTTGGCAAAGTTGTTTTAGCCCTTCTAGGTCCTGTGTATTTTCATATGAATGAAAAAATCAGATTGTTAATTTATTCAATAAAAGCCTGCTGGGATTTTGAATGAGATTACACGGAATCTATAGATCAGTTTGGGAGATAATTGGCATCTTAACAATATTGAGCTTTCATTTCCATAAATGTGGTTTATTTTTTCATTTATTTGGGTCATTAATTTCTAGTAGCGATATTTTAGTCTTTTTAGTGGACAGGTCTTACCCATGCATTGTCAGATTTTTTTCTATGTGTTTCATGTTTTTGATGCCACTGTAAATAGTAATTTCTTAAATTTCTGTTTCAATTGTTTGTTGCTAATATGTAGAAATAAAATTGTAGTTTTTAAAAAATTTACCTTGTAACCTGTAACCTTGCTAAAGTCCCTTACTAGCTCTACCAGCTTTTTTGTAGAGTTCACGGGATACTCTACATACATGATCACATGGTCTGCAAATACAGTTTTAGTTTTTCCTTCCCAATCTGGATGTCCTTCTTTCATTTCCTTACATTATTGTACTAATGTTGAATAGAAGCAGTGACAGTGTACATTTTTCTTTTCCTTTTGACATGGAGTCTCGCACTGTCGCTCAGGCTGTAGTGTAGTGGCGCAATCTTGGCTCACTGCAACCTCCGCCTCCTGGGTTCAAGGAATTCTCCTGCCTCAGCCTCCCCAGTAGCTTGGATTACAGGTGCCTGCCACCATGCCCAGCTAATTTTTTGTATTTTTTTAGTACAGACGGGATTTCACCTCGTTGGCCAGGCTGGTCTTGAAATCCTGACCTCGTGATTCACCCGCCTTGGCCTCCCAAAGTGCTGGGATTACAGGTGTGAGCCACCTTGCCCAGCAACAGTGTACATTTTTCTGTGGCTTCTGATCTCAGAAGGTAGAAACAAAACATTTAATTTTTTATCAATAGGGGTTTTTTTGTCAATGTCCTTTATCAAGATGAGTAGATTTCCTTCTATTTCTCATTTGCTGAGAGTTTTTATCATGAGTGGATGCTAGATTTTGTCAAATGCTTTTATTGAAACTATTGAGATTATCATTTTTTCTTTTTTAGTCCATCAAAATAGTGAATTATATTGACTGATTTTCAAATGTTAAGTCAGCCTGGTATTCCTAGACCTTTTTTGGTTCTTTTAATATACTGTTGGATTCAATTTGTTAAATTTTTAAAAATATGTTTACATCAAACTTTATGAGGGGGATTTGTCTGTGGTTTTCCTGTCTTATAATCTATTTGACTGCTTTTGGGGATCACAGTAATTCTGGCCTCTCAGAATGAGTTGGAAGTATTTCCTCCTCTTTAATTTTTTAGAAGTGTTTATGTGGAATTGGTATTATTTTCTTCCCCAAATGTTTGGTAGAATTCACCAATGAAAGCATCTGGGCCTGGATTTTTTGTGGGTAAGTTTTTAAATACAAATTAAATCTTTTAATAGATATATAGATATTTATGTTATCTGTTTCTTCTTGGATAAGCTTTGGCAGTTTGTATCTTTCAATGAATCTGTCCATTTCATCTAAGTTGTCAGATTTATTGGCATAAGGTTGTTCATAATATTCTTTTTATCCTGTTAACATCTGAACCATAACCTGTATTATGTTATTGTTTTCATTTCAGATATTGTTATTAGTGTATTCTCATTTTTTTCTAGATCAGTCTGGCTAGAGATTTATTTACTTATTTATTTATTCAACCTTCTCAAAGATTTAGGTTTTCACCAATTTTCTCTAGTTCTTCTGTTTTCTATTTCATTGATTTCTACTCTGGTATGTAGCATTTTCTTTCTTCTGCTTATTTTGGGTTTTTGTTTTTTCTTCTTTCTCTAGTTCCTTAAGGTAGAAAACCTGAGGACTTTCTTATTTTCTAACACAAACATTGAGTGCCATAATTTTTAAGTACAGCTTCAGCTGCATCTCATACATTTTAATTTGTTGTGTTTTTATATACTTTCATTCACTTCAAAATCCTTTAATTTTTTCTTTGCCATATAGATTATTTAGAAGTATGATATATATTTTCCAATATTTGATGATTTCCCAGATATATTTTTGTTATTGATTGTTAATTTTTTAGTTTGCTTTTTAAATTAATATATATATATATATATTTAGATCAGTTTTAGGCTTACAGAAAAATTGAGCAGAAATTACAGAGAATTGCCATACATCCCCTCGCCTTCCCCACCCCAGTTTTCCCTGTTGTTAACATATTGCATTAATGTAGTACCTTTGTTGTGATTCTCCATAGTTTACATTAGGGTACAGTAATATGGGTTTTGACAAAAGCACAATGTCATGTATCTACCATTATAGTATCATAAAGAATAGTTTCACTGCCCTAAAATTCCCTGAGCTCCACCTATTCATTCCTCCTCCACTCGCCTACCCCCACCATTCGCCCCAAACCCCTGGACCACTGATCTTTTTATCATATTGATGGTTTTGCCTTTTTACAGAGTGTCAGATAGTTGGAATTGTACAGTATGTAGCCTTTTCATACTGGCTTGTTTTACTTAGCCACATGCATTTGAGGTTTTTCCATGTCTTTTCATGGCTTGACAGCTCATTTCTTCTTATTACGGAATATTTCATTGCATGGATGTACCAAAATTTATTTATTCACCTACTGAAGGACATCTTGGTTGCTTCCAGTTTTTTGCAATTATGAAGAAAGCTGCTATAAACATTCATATGCGGGTTTTTGTGTGGACACAAGTTTTTAAATCATTTGGATAAATACCTAGGGCACTTAGAGGTTGATTTACTTGCACAAGGCCATATAATTATGGAGTAACACAGAAAGAACTTGAACTTGAACAACCTGACCCAGAGTTTATACACTTAACCACTATGCAAAACTGACTTCCAACATTTGATACAAATCAGACAAGTACACTAAAGGAAGAGTCGTAAATGAGGGGGCTTGAGTCAGATCTTGGATGAAGACTAAGAGTTGATAAATAGAAGTAGAAAGAAACTTTCAACGTAGAGAATGATGAAATGCTACTTCGAAAAGCATAGTGTGGGATAGTGGTGATGGTTGCACAACAATGGGAATGTACTATTAAGTTATTCCACTGAATTGTAAACTTAAAAATAGTTAAAATGATAAATTTCATTATGTGTATTTCACCACAATTTTCTAAAAAGTATAGTGTATATGTTGGGTTTCGGGTGTAAGAGTAAATTATTCTGATTAAAGTTTTATTGGGGAAACAAAAGGAGATGAATATGTAAATTTAGAATAAAATCAGTATGAACTTTTAATTATATTCTACAGTCTAGGAGAATCTGACAATTTTGCAAGGTGGAATAGACATGCAATCTACAATTTCAAAGTGTTAACCTGTGCTGCATAAAAAATGTATAGAAGTCTCATACAACACAGGTTATGACAAGGGACAAGGCTGAAGAGAACAGGTTCTCTGTTGTTAAGAGAACCAACTCAATTCAATCTAGGTGCACTTATATATGCATTATTTCATTTCCTCTAACAACAGCTTTATAAGGTGGATATTACTGTCCCTAATCTATAGTCAAGGAAGCTAAGACTTATTCACATTTGTATTAGGTAAAAGTGCAGTAATTAAAAACCAGATCTCTTAATTTCAAATCCAGTGGGGTTCAAAAATGGGTAGCTGAAATTGAAATAACATGAACTGAAGATTCATACAGACCTTTGAATCCTGGCTCTGTCTTATTAACCATGTGGCTTTGAGAAGATTATTTAGCTTGTCTGAGCCTCAATTTTCTCATCTGCTAAAGTGTGATGAAAATACCCATCTCCTATGAATTAAATTCTACATACATAAAGTGCTAAGTACATAGCACCCAAGAAGTGTTCAATAATTGTTAATCCACTTTCTTCCTCCTAAATCTCTGACGTTTATCTGACATTTATTTTGTAGCATATATGTGAATCAAATTATTTGTTGATTGGTGATATTTAAAACTTCTTATTTGTAGATTTAGGCTTTCTTGCATTGACAAATGATAAATTTTCACACGTTAATCTCTTTCTGGCTAGGAGAAAAGCACATTTTACTAATTAAAGGCAAAAAATTCCAAAGAAAAATTATGAACATGGTTTGGAAACTCATGTACATATTTATTTAACACCATTTCATATCTTTAAGAAGGCTTTTGGAAACTTATTTAGAAAACTGAAAGTCCTTGAATACCAAGTAGTTTAACAGGAATTTTTTAATGAGTTAAGTGTAAATGAATCAAAAACACACGAATTCTATTTTCTGTAAATAACACATGGTTTTGAAACTGAAAACATACTTGGGAAAAAAAATGTGTCCTGTGTATTATTAAATCAAAACTCTTTAAAAATGGTGCTCCCCAAAATGAGGCAAGCTTCATTTAAATTCTAGAGTGCTATGGGTTGAAGTTCTCTTGGAGAGATCACAGCATATCTTATATGTTTGATTTTGAGATAAGATTGCTTTAGGATAGTGTCCAAGGCTCCATCTGATGAGACTTTTTAGGTATTTCCATTTTCACAGGGGGTAGAATTAATCTTTTTTTTCCTGGACAAAAGAGAAAGCAATTGTGTTCATTAACATAAAATGTTCACATGGAAGTAACCCTAGGACCTCAGATATTAGAGTATTGGGGTGGGAATGAGTGGAGAAGTATTGGGGAAATGTAGCACCACAATTTCCCAGGAAGAATAATTTATTCTGTCAGAAAGGCAGGAGAACTAATCAGCTAAATTTTCATCAACATATTAAAGCTTTTCACTAACATTGCCAAGTAATATGTGTCTCCAAATATTTTAGATACACTGTGCCTATGATTTCCTCTCTCTCTCTCTCTTTCTCTCTCTAGCTCTCTCTCTGTTTTTATAAGAAGGAGACAGCTACCACATCTGGGATCCAGATGAGGCAATCATAATTTTAATATTACTGTTCTTCTGGTTGGAATCATCCAATTCCTTCTTCTGGTATTCAGAAGAGTTTCCACTGATTTGAAGTAGGAGACGTTGTATTTTATTATTTGCCGTCCTTCTCTCCTCTCAGATGGTAAAACTGACTACATTTTGTTAAATGTACAAACTACATTTGTGGAAACTAACTGCATTTGTGAAAGAAAACATGCAGATAAAATTGCTTTGGAATAAAACATATGTTTGTGCGGTGAAATGGGCCCTAAGATATGACCAAACAGACATTGATTAAAAGGACCAGAGCACTGGCAGAAGAATAGACATACAGATCAATGAAATAGAATTGACAATCAGAAATAAACCCTCACATTTACACTCAATTGATTTTTAACAAGCGTGACAAGACAATTCAATGGGGAAAGAACAGTCTTTAAAAAAAAAAAAAGGTGTTGGGACAATTGGATATCTACATGTAAAAGAATAAAGTTGGACCCCTACCTTATGCCACATACAAACTTTAAGTAAAAATGGATCAAAGATCTAAATGAATCAAATACCAACTCAAATGAATCAAAGCTAAACTATAAAACTCTTAGAAGTAGAAGAAAACATAGGCATGTGCATGACCTGTAATTTAGCAATAGCTCTGAGATTCGATGCCAAAAGCACAAGCAACAAAAGAAAAAAATAATGTAGACCTACTACTTTGTACTTCAAAGCATACCATCCAGAAAGTGAAAAGACAATCCATAGAATGGGGGAAAAGTTTGCAAATCATATTTCTGATAAGAGACTTCTATCTAAAATATATAAAGAACTATTACAACTCAATAATAAAAAGAGAAATAACCCAACTTAAAAATGAGCACCGGATTTGAATAGACGTTTCTATGAAGAAGATATACTAATGGCTAATAGAACATAAAAAGGAAATTGATGTCATTAGTCATCAGGGAATTGCAAATCAAAACCATAAGATACTTTGTACCTATAAAAATTAAAAATAAAACATTTTTTAAAATGATAAAAAAATTAAAATAAATAAAAATTTAAAAAACCACAATGAGATACTTCTTCATTACTACTAGGATGCTGATAATAAAAAATGCAGATAATAACAAGTGTTGACAAAGGTATAGGTACATTAAAACTTTCATGCACTGCTTGTAGCAATGCAAAATGGTGCAGCTTCTTTGAAAAACAATTTGGTTATTCCTCAAAGTTTAAACATACAGTTACTATAGGTACCATCAATTCCACCACTGGGTACTGTATATAACCAAGATAAATGTAAACACGTCTACACAAACACTTATATATGAATGTACATAGCATTATTTATTATAGCCAAATGTGGAAAGACCCAAATGCCCATCAACTGATGAATGGATAAATAAAATGTGATAGATCCATACAATGGAATATTATTTGGCAATAAAAAGAAACAAAGTACCATTGTCCCTCGATATCTGCAAGCGATTGGTTCCAGTACCCCCTGAGGATACCAAAATCCATGGATGCTCAAGTTCTTTATATAAAATAGTGTAGTATTTGCACATAAGCTACGCACATCCTCTCATACTTTAAATCATCTCTAGATTACTTGTAATACAATGTAAATACTACATAAATAATTATACTGTATTTTTTATTTTTAGTATCTTTGTTGTTATTTTTCCAACTATTTTCAATCTCCTATTGTTTTAATTCATACATGTGGAACCATAGATATTGTAGGCCCTCTATACTGATAGATGCTATAACATGAATGAATCTTGAAAACATTATGCTAAGTAAATGAAGCCAGTCACAGAATAACACATATTTTATGATTCCATTTACATGAAATGTCCAGAAGAAGCAAACCCATAGAGCCAGAAAGTAGATTAACTGTTGCTTACTTAGGAGCTGGGAGAGTGAAGAAAAATGGGGCAAGAGCAGTTGACTGCTAAAGGATATGGACTTTCTTGGTGGAATAATGAAATATTCTAAACCTGATGGGGTTATAGATGCATAACTTTGTGAATATACTAAACAGTACAGAATTGAACATTATAAACAGGTGAATTGTGTGGTGTATGAATTCTGTATCAGTAAGGATTTTACCAAAAAAGGGACCAGTAACAGTTGATAAATAGTAATGTGTGGGCCTGGCATGGCGGCTCAAGCCTGTAATCCCAGCACTTTGGGAGGCCAAAGGGGGCGAATCACTTGAGGCCAGGAGTTTGAGAGCAGCCTGGCCAGCATGGTAAAACTCCATCCCCACCAAAAATACAAAAATCAGCCAGGTGTGGTGGCAGGTGCCTGTATTCCTAGCTACTCGGGAGGCTGAGGCACAAGAATCGCTGGAACCCAGGAGGTGGAAATTGCAATGAACTGAGAATGTACCAATACACTCCAGCCTGGGTGACAGAGAGAGACTCTGTCAAAAAAAAAAAAAAAAAAAGAAGGAAGGAAGGATTAGTTTTGTGATTTTTAGACCTTAAAGTATTTTAGATCGCTTACACCTGAACTACTATGTTGAATTTCAGGTTAATAAGTAAGAGAAGGAGGATAAATGGTCTCTAACAGTATGAATATAATTCCTTTCTCTTTCTTATATTTATTTTCTAGTCATTTCTCAAGGTACTTATTAGAATATAAAACTAACTTTAACACTGGTTATATAATAATTTATCTGACATATATTTCTTTCTACCTGTCATGTGTCATGCCCTGTTTTTGGTACTGGACATGCAGAAGTTAGAACAAACTCCCTGATGTCAGCTTATATTCTAGTGAGGGGACTAGAGTGGAATTGGCAGAAGGGAAGTCCACTTTGAGAAAGCGATATTTGCACAGAGACCTGGATAATATGAAAGCTCTGGAGGAAGAGAATATCAGGCAGAAGAGAATACCAAAGAATAAAGGCCCCTAGTTGGGAGGAAGCTGAGTAAATATTAGAGCAGTGGTTCTCCAACTTGAGCTCACACCAGCATCAACTGGAGGGCTTGTTAAAACAGATTGCTGGCTCCACACACAGAGCATCTGAATCAGTAGGTCTGGGATGGTGCCCAAGAATTTGCATTTCTAGCAAGGTAATGCTGATCCTGATGGTCTGGGGGACCACGCTTTGAGGAGTACTATCTTAGAGGAACAAGAGAAAAACTAATGTGGCTAAATTTGAGTAACTGAGAGAATGGTAGGCAGTAGTGTACTGAAGGCAGCTTATACTAGCTCACAAGAGCTGAAATTTTACATCTCTTTCCAATCTTGCAATCAGTGACGTTACCTTGGTAGCTGATATCAGGCATGGTAGGAATACTAATACTTTGGAAATTGACAAATGCTACAAATCAAGGATCCTGCTGCTGGTGGTAGGGATGAGGTCAAAGAAGTAGGGAGATGCCAGAATTGGAAGTCTTGTATTCTTTTTTTTTTATGGGCCCTTCAATGTTTTTTATTATTATTATTATTATTATTATTTTATTATACTTTAAGTTCTAGGGTACATGTGCACAACATGCAGGTTTGTTACATATGTACATGTGCCATGTGGGCGATCTGGCTGCGACATCTGTCACCCCATTGATCGCCAGAGTTGATTCGGCTGATCTGGCTGGCTAGGTGGGTGTCCCCTTCCTCCCTCACCGCTCCATGTATGTCCCTCCTGAAGCTGCGCGCTCGCTCGAAGAGGACCACCATCCCTGCTAGAGGAGGGTCGGTCTTCGGTCAAGGGTATACGAGTAGCTGCGCTCCCCTGCTAGAACCTCCAAACAAGCTCTCAAGGAAGTCTTGTATTCTATAATGAGGAATGTATAAGGATAATGGGAAGCCTTTGAAGAGTAGTGAGCAAAGGAAAACATTATCTGACTCCTGTTATAAAAGGAATATCCTGGTTGCTAACCAGAGTATAGATTATAGGGGATATGATTGTACCCTCCAAGTTCAATCTCTCCTTCTTCTTGTGTGCAATTAGCTGCTCAGCTAAAGCTACATTTCTTAGCCTTCCTTGCAGTTGCATGTGGGTATGTGCCTAAGTATAGGCCCTACTGGAATGAAGTGTGAGTAAAATGATTTGTGAAATTTCTGAGTCACTGGATAAAGAATAAATTTCTTGCCCTGAATGTCTTTTCCCTTCCTGAAAGCCACAACTCAGACACAGTAGAGACCTAGTGTTGATATGCAAATGATGACAATACGCAAGGAGACGAGAAGCAAGGACCCAGAACAGCCCTGGTCTTGGGGTTTTGAAGAGCAGAGCTCCCATCAACCTATCAACCTGTGAGAGAGAAAGCAATGTATTTAAGCAACAAGCTGTCGTATCATTAGGTCTCTGTTACCATAGCCTAATCTTACCCTAACAGCAGGAGAGGTTAGAGTAAAGGCAGGGAGATGACTTAAGAGACCATTGTAATAAATGCATCGAGAGATGATGGTGGCTTGAATTAGGTTCTGTGCCAGCTGGGCCTATTTGCTCTCAGACCCATTCTTCTCCCTTCCTTTGCTCTGCTTAGCTAGCTGGTCCCTGCATTCTGCATTTTCCAGAGTCCATTTCATCTGGCTTCTGGCTGGTTTTAGGCACTGTTTGGAGATGGAATAAGGAGAAGAAAGTTCATTTCTTCTTTCCCTCTCTCTTTCTCCTCCTCCTCCTCTCCCTCTTCCTCCTCCTCCTCTTTCTCCTCCTCCTCCCTCCTCCTCCTCCTCCTCCTTCCTCCTCCTCCTCCTCCTCCCTCCCTCCCTCCTCCTCCTCCTCCTCCTCCTCCTCCTCCTCCTCCTCCTCCTCCTCCTTCTTCTTCTTCTTCTTCTTCTTCTTCTTCTTCTTCTTCTTCTTCTTCTTCTTCTTCTTCTTCTTCTTTCTCTCTCTCTCTCTCTCTCTCTCTCTCTCTCTCTCTCTCTCTCTCTCGTGTGTCCCAATCAAGCAGCATCTCTGGCAGGGACCCAGGGGCTCTAGCTTCTGCTATTCCCACTGTGGTTAATCTCTAGGTAACCTTACCATCCCCCCTGGCTTCTCACTTCTTTCATCATTGTGCAACTAATTCTGTGCACTAAATCTCCTGTTTTAAATGGTTTCTGTATTCTTGGGTTAGCCTGGACTGGTACAGAGGAGGTAATGGATTAGTGAGAAATCTTGGAATAAGGGCATATTTTGAAGGTGGAAAAGACAGAATTGATGAAGGATTGGATATGTGGCATGAGGAAAGTGCTTAAAGTTCAGAACAGCCCATTTTCTTGCAACTTCCCCAATAAAGTGCTTCTCGGTCTTACCAGTCTCTGATTGCACCATCATTTACCTAGTACCTCAAAATGAAAATCTGAGGCTCAGACTTTATTCATTGTATTCTTCATCAAATCCATTATAAAGCTTGATCCCAACTTTTGGGATATGTGGGAACTTGTCTGGAATTATAAGAATCCAGGTACACCTTATCATACCTTATCAAAAAGCTCAGACTGGAAACAGAGCCAAATTCAGACACTCCTGCTAGTTTCAAAAACTCCAGTAAATTTCACAAAGACTGTGCTTTGAGAAAGAAACCAGATTCTGTATGTAGGCTAGACAGGCTGGCCACTGGACCATTGCCAAGACAGCTTCAGGGGGTGTGGGGAAGTACAACAATCCAAGTTTTACTACATCAATTGGGAAACCAGAGCATTTTTAGGTAAGTTGAAACATGGGAGCTCAAACATGCTTGAAGGATCCTAAGAAAGTGGAAAGTGATTACCAGTTACAAGGCCTGAGGCTCAGAAAACGTCTGTTTTCTTTTATTTGAGACTACTGAAGACAAAGATAATCTCTGGGAAGAAGAAAGGCTTCCCAGTTTATTAGCTGTGTGACCTAGAACAATGTGGTTAACCTATCCAGGCTTTAGTTTGCTACTCTATTAGAAACAGGAAAAGCATGACCTACCTTGCAGGATTGTTGTATTAAATCATGTGATAGGCCTGCAAACATGGTGCATAGCGTACATTCATATTCATTTTTCTGTTCTTCCCTTCCTCTTCTCCCATGTGGATAACGTTGTAGAATAAATTAACTATAACTTGCTGTGACTTAGTATACTCTCAGTTAATAACTATTGATCTTCTACACATGTGGTCCCCAGAGCAAATGTAGGCTGTGGTTTGATTCATAATTAAGATAAAATGTTTTCACTACAGAAGTTCATAGCCAGCTTATTTAAGTTTGTGGAGAAAATGTTTGTGGGTAATAGAGTAGGGTGCAAAAGTTTTGGTAAGAAAGGCAAAACATTGTCATTATTTGTGTTAAATGCAAGATTAGCAGTTGCAAATGTAAGGACCAGGGCCTCATAAAAAGCTCCTCTTCCATGAACACTGCTGTTTGATTCTCTTCACTTCCTTGTTTGTATTAAAAAGTGGCAATGACCTATTGCATACTGTAGGCAGTTTGTATTTAATTGCTTCATAATAAGTATTCTTAATACATTTTGTAAACTTGATTTTAAAATACTCCTTAATTAAACTCCCAATTTATGAAGCCATCCTAGACAAAGTCTAATTGAAAAATATAACTCAGGATTATGAGGACAGAGTGAGTTTTGTTTTATTTATTCTATTTTTTGACATTTAAAAAATGTGTAATAATAAACAGGCATTTTAATTTTTCTTCTGAAAAGAAATTAAGTTCCAAAATACCATAGTGCTTGTATTGATTACTTTAAATTCTCTCTGCTCAACAGTTGGCCTGCTCTTTCTCTGCTCTCAACAGTTTATAGCCAAATTGGAATAAAAAAATAAAATTACTGTAGTTACTTCCCCACATAAGTGGGTATAATTGTTAATTTTATATGTCAACTTGGCTAGACCACGCAATCCATATATTTGGATATACACATATTTGGACGTCTAGACTGGGGGGGGTCAAACACCAGTCTAGGTGCCACTTTGAATGTATTTTTAAGATGGCATTTAAATCAACAGACTTTGAGTAAAGCACATTACCTTTCATAATGTGGGTTGGCCTCATCCAGTCAGTCAAAGGCCTTGAGAGAGAAAAGGATCCCAAGGAAGAGGGAATTCTGCCTTCAGTCTGCCTTTGGACTCAAGCTGCAACATCAACCCTTCCCTGGGTCTCCAGCCTGCAGCCTGCCCTGCAGATTTCAGACTTGCTGGCCCCAACAACTACGTCAGCCAATTCCTTAAAATAAATTTCTCTCTCTCTCTCTCTCTCTCTCCCCCCCTCTCTCTCAGTCTTTGTATATCTATATTGATATTGGTCTTAATAGGTGTGGGGGGGGTTGTGGGGGTGTGTATATCTATATCGATATTGAGACCAATAACTGGGCATTAAAGTAGCCAAAATATTTTGCTAGATAAAACATTTTTAGAGCTTGTAAGAATTCCCGTTGTATTGTTCAGTTTTCATTGACACTCCGTATCAAAATGCCACCAGATTTTGTTCCCTATGACTCGTTATCTCAGAAATGTGACTGATATAAGAATCTCACTTTCCTTTTTTCATTTTTTAATGGATTAAGCTAGACATAATTCACATAACCATATAGGTCACCCATTTAAAGTATATAATTCAATGATTTTTAGTGTACTCACAGTTGTACAGCCATCACCACAATCAGTTTTAAAACATTTTTATCACTCCAACAAGAAATCTCATATCCTTTAGCAGTCACTCCCATCATGCTCCCCTTTGCCCAGCCCTAGGTAACCACTAAGCTACTTTCTGTCTCTCTAGATTTGCCTATTCTGACATTTTATATAAATGGAAGCATACAGTTCAGTAAGTAGTCTTTTATGACTGGCTTCTTTCACTTCACATAGTGTTTTCAGGGTTCATTCATGTCATAGCATGTATTGGTATTACATTTCTCTTTCTTGCTAAATAATATTTCATTTATGGATATACATATGTTATTTATCCACTCCAGTTGATGGACACTTGGATTGTTTCTACCTTTTTGGCTATTATCATTTTCCTTTTTCTTGATCTTAGTACTAAAATGTGAAATGAATAAAAGGGAAGAAAAAGAAAGTAGTAGATCCTGGAAAAATTCTCAATTAAGTGAATGATCACTGAATAAATAAGTTATCAGAACACAATATTTATTATAGGTGCAATGCTTATTAACTAATCATTTCCAAAACCATAACTATTAATAAAATGCCTTGCAAAATATGTTCTTATTGAAAGTATTTGTGCCTAAGTGCTTCTGTTTATGGGACAAGAAATTCAAATAGCTGTCTTGGCAGTATCACTCCAGTTGTATAAGCCAAAGGATTAAGAGTACTTTTGAGAAGGAGTAACAATGTGTTCTGCTTGGCTTTGGAAATGATGGTAAATTTATACATAATGTATGGATGATTATATTATACCCATATGAGGCTGTCAATCAAAACAGCATTTCTGTCAGATGATAGTTTCCAATTCACAAAACTTATTTTTCACATTAGAATCCTTGCTGGATTCAGATCATATTGAACGTCTACATTTCTCTGTCACTTTATTTTTAAAAATCCATTTCTAAAAATGAAATGACTGGATAATTATGACTTTGAGCAACAACTATCCATGCCAGCCTGGTACAGGAAAGCTTAATTCTAATCCTAACATCACTCTTCATATAAAATAAGAGCTGTTGATATTGCAAAATCCCAGGGTGGAGCTTCTTTTAATTTCCCTTAAACTAGCTGGTCTGGCCAGTATTGCTTCACAGGATATAAACAGAACAGTAGCTAAGCTTCCATAGAGCAGAGGTATGCTCTAGGAAGAACAATAAAATCAACTGGACTTAGTGCGGAATGAAAGGCTTAAAAATTCCATAATATAAGGAAAGAATGCAGGCATTACTTATAGGCATTTTAAAAGTTTTTGCCTTCTCCCCAGAAGTACTCACCTACCAAATTTTACATGTGGTTTCCCCACAGGTATGATTATACTGTGAGGTAGCAACTTGACTTGCAAGCTAGATCAAATTGTTAAGAGGGTAATGTTTATCTTGGATGTTTCTTTATTTCCATTTCCTCTGTTTCCTTTCTCAATGTTCCTTCCTCTAGAAACAGGTTTTAAAAGTAATTTCCATAAAGATGTCAATGACAACTTGCTTATTTTCAAAGAAATATAGGCATTTTAAAAGAGATCCTAATAACACAAAACAGTAAATTATTACTGATGAGATTTCACATATTGTACATAGATCAGAGGTACAATTTCAGGGCCTTCTTGAAACTACACTGTCTTCACAGTAGAGCAAGCCCCTGCTATACACTCATAGCGTAAAAACTTGACTTAAGTCAAATTTTTGTTGTTGTTGTTGTTGTTGTTTTGGTTTTTGTGGGTTTTTTTGTTTGTTGTTGTTGTTGTTTGTTTTTATATCGAGTCTCACTCTGTCACCCAGGCTGGAATGCAGTGGCATGATCTTGGCTCACTATGACCTCTGCCTCCCAAGTTTAAGCAATTCTCCTGCCTCAGCCTTCTGAGTAGCTGGGATTACAGGCTTGCGCCACTACACCTGGCTAATTTTTGTATTTTTGGTAGAGGCAGGGTTTCTCTATGTTGGCCAGGCCAGTCTCGAACTCCTGACCTCAGGTGATCCACCCGCCTCAGCCTCCCAAAGAGCTGGGATATAGGTGTGAGCCACCGTGCCCATCTAAAGTCAAGTTTTTCATACATAAATATGTTTAGTTGGAAGAAAGTGGAGGGTCATTTTTGTTTTCTTTGAGAGATGGGGTTCTTGCTATGTTGCTCAAGCTAGTCTCAAACTCCTGGACTCAAGCAATCCTCCTATCTCAGCCTCTAGATTCCCTGGGACTGCAGGTATGTGCCACCATGCCCAGCTGCAAGGGCTATTCTTAGATCACAATCACAGTATTGGCTAGTAACAGCTGTTTTCCTTCAAATCTGAAACTTGTAGGAAAGATAGAGTGATAGAAAATATATCGATGGTTATGACCATAGACTCAGAGGACATAAAGGTGTCACATGCAACATACACAACTAGAAATAAGCCAGTGCCAGCCTCCTTTTGTGAGGCTGCTGCTTTTTCTCTGCCCTCTCATCATCATGCTTGTGATTGCAATTGTCAGCTGGGTCTTCTTGGTTCAAATATAAATAATGTTACCTGAAAGGTTCTCTAACTTGAAGGTTTATAAAAACAATAGTACATTTATTTGAGAATCACTTATCCTAAGCTATGGAAGAAGAATTAAATACAGATTTCCAGTTTGAATATAATGAAGTAAAATTGACATTTCCCCCTTTTGCTCTAGGAAATCACCCAAAAGAAGAATGAGAAACAGAAACACAAGCTAGGATGCATATGAAACTTTAAGCCACAAATAGGTAGAAGGGCTGCCAAAAGCAATGAAGAACAAACAGGATGTGGGAGGAAGCAGAAGGAGATGCCTGTGAATGCAAATCCCTGAGACAACTGGCACTACCCCAAGATGCAGAGTACTCCCAAGTTGCAGAGCTCTAATCCTCATGTGTCCTAACAGGGATGGTGGGGTGGTGACAGAAGCATCCATGACCATTTGATTCTGAGAAGTAGAGGTGGTAGGACTGAACAGACTCATGTGATAAAGCCGTATTTTAAGAAACAATCTGTTGATGAGGCAGAGAATTGAAAAAAAGAGCCTGGTGTAAGTCGTAGAGCTGCCTATCTCTGTCAGATGGGGAGAGGTTAAATGGACTCTCGCACTTAGCTGGGGACCCTAAGGAGAGCTGCTAGCCTTGGACACAGCTCCACCATCTCCATCATATGAAGCATTTACAAGTAGCTAGTCAAGAAAAGCCCTTTCATCCACAATGAGAAATCAAGAATAAACCATCCAGAATGAATGAATATACATATATTCATTATATATATAATGTGTGTATATATATGCACATTATATATATTCGTTATATGTGTGTATATATACTATATATATATAAAAGTATGATGAGAATACACTACACACATACACACACACACGGAGAAAAGGAACAGAAAAAAGCAAATGCAGGTGAAATCTGGTCACAGAAGTATTTCCATGGAACAGATGATAATTTCGACCAAATATTTTGCCATGGATTTAACAGTTAATGAGAAATCTATGTATAAAATAAGAGCACATAGGTACATACAATGGAGTATTATTCAGCTTTAAAAAGGAAGGAAACTCTGACGCATGCTACAACGTGGATGAATCTTGAAAACATTGTGCTGTGTGAAATAAACCAGTCACAAGAAATACAAATACTATATGATTCCACTTACATGAGATATCTAGAGTGGTCAAATTCATAGAGACCGAAAGTAAATTTGTGGTTACCAGGGGCTTTGGGGAAGGAAGAATGAGAATTAGCATTTAACGGGTACAGTTTCAACAGGAGGAGACCAAAAAGTTTTGAACATGGATGGCAATGATAGTTGCACAGCAGGGTGAATGTGCATAATGCCACATAACTGTACACTTTAAAATGGTTAAAATGGTAAGTTTTATGCTATGTATATTTTATCAATTTTTTTAAAAAGACAAGAACATACAGCAGATATGCAAGACTCAGGAAGTAGCCGGGTGTGGTGGCACATGCCTGTGGTCCTAGCTACTCTGGAGGCTGAGGCAGGAGGATCAGTTTAGCCTAGAAGTTTGAGACTACAGCGAGCTATGATTGTGTCACTGCATTGCAGCCTGGATGACAGAACGAGACTCTGTCTCTCAAAAAAAAAAGACTCAGGAAAATGGAGAGACCAGGAAAGCTTAAAAATAGAAATGGAGTCAAAATCAGAAGTAGCACAGTGGAGATTAGATACTGATGAGAATACAGAAAAGAAACATAGAAGTTAGCAATGAGAAAAGCAAGCAAAATGAATGAAAATAAATAGAATTTAAAACAATTAGAGATAGATAAAATGTAAATAAGTAGGGAAGACAGGCAAAGGAAATGCAATATACAGTTATTCAAAATCTCTATGTAATGAATTAGAAAAAGTATCTGAAATACTGTGGAAGAAAATGTTCATTTCGAAAGGGAATGTCAGGTCTCAGGAAAAACTGACGCATAATGGCCAACACTGAGACATATCCTAATACAACTGCTGAACTTTGAAGATAAAAAAAGAATCCTTTGAACAATCAGACAAAAACAATGAGTCATCTATGCAGGGTAAAAACAAAACAAGCTGACATAAGCTGTCTCTACAATAATACTCAATTCTAGAAGACAGTAGGGAAATGCCCCTGAAATCTTCATTAAAAAAAAAGCATGACCCCAAAATTTTATATCATCCAAATTATTATTCAAATGATAAAGGCAAAGAAATTTTTAATATCCATGAACTCTATGGAAACAGTTGGAAAACATTTGCAATTCATATCACAAAGTCCCAACTTTTTTATCTACAAGAATTAAAAAAAAAATAAAACTATAGACAGACCAATCACCTGGAAGACAAATGAGCAAAGAATGTGAACGGTTTACATGAAAGGAAATAAAAAGGACTCTAAAATATATATGAAAAGATGCTGAATCACATTCATAGTGAGAAATGCAAATTAAAATTAAACTGGCCAGATGCGGTGTCTCACATTTGTAATCCCAGCACTTTGGGAGGCCCAGGAGGGTAGATCACCTGAGGTCAGGAGTTTGAGACCAGCATGGACAACATGGTGAAAACCTGTCTGTACTAAAAATACAAAAATTAGCCAGGTGTGGTGGCGGGCACCTGTAATCCCAGCTACTCGGGAGGCTGAGGCAGGAGAATCACTTGAACCTGGGAGGAGGAGGTTGCAGTGAGCCAAGATCATGCCATTGCACTCCAGCCTGGGAGACAGAGTAAGACTCCATCTCAAAAAATAAAAATTAAAATAAAATAAACTGAAAGATTATAGTTAGCCCATCAAATTGGAAAATATAACAAAGCTTGGTAACACTGCATAAATATGAGTTTGAAAGAGGCATTTTCATATATTGCTGTTAGAAACATAAATTGGTATAACCTCTATGTAGGATAATTTGGCAACATTTATCAAAATTACAAACACATACACTCTTTGAATCAGAAATTCTACCTCTAGGAATTTATCCTGCAGATTAGTTACATATGTGCAAAATGACATATGTTCTAGAAAAGTCTTTGAAGCATTCTTTGTAATAGCAAAAGACTGCAAATAAATATCCATCAAGATGAAGTTGATCAAATAAATTATAATGCATCCATTCTATGGAATATGATGCTGCTGAAGAAAGAAGGGTAAATGTTTTACGGATACGTAGTAAGTTCCAAGTATAGTTTAGTGAAAAAAAAAAAACAAGCTTCAGAGTATATAGAATGTTATCACTTGCGTAAAAGGCAAAACTGTATGTTTATATTTACTCATATGGCATTGAAGGAGGTATAAGATTTTGGTAATATTAGCTGCCTGTGAGGAGGAGAAGTAGGTGGCTGTATTGGAATTAAAGAGAATTTATTGCTGTATACTCTTGAGCAATCCGAATTTTGAAATCTTAATTCATTACCTATTCATAAGTAAATAAATAAGCAAGCAATATGTGATTCTGTTGTTTACATGTAATATCTTTTCTGTGGAATTTGTGAATTCCCTTAGCCAGTAGTGGCTAAGGGAAACGCCCTTATCCTAGGCTGCCTCTTCTTTTATCAACCCATTTCTGGGCTATCTCCCACACTCTTTGGAGTCCTACCCTATTCATAGTTCCCTGATCACCTGACTCAGAATGGTGCTTCTTAGCAGCAAGGCTTTTAAGACAAATTTCAAATAATTCTCATGGTTATTCACATGCAAATACCTATAAGTTTATGAACAGAAATCTTCATAACCCTCTGACTATATTTGTTTTTTAATTGCATTAATCTTAAGGAGGATTTCTTTTATTTGTTTTAGAGTCTGCCAAATTAGGAAAACTTCCCTTCTCTGCAATAACTCATAGTTTACTTCTTTGGTAACAATTAGACAGAAATTCAGGATTCTAAAAAACAGAAAGCAACTACAATACAGCCACCTAATTCCCCTCCTTACTAGCAACTAATATTACCTACCAGTCAAATGTGATTAATATGCTCTTTTATTTTCTATCAAATTCAATGTCCAAACAATAATTATATTTAGCCATGATCTTTTCAGCTGTTTGCTTGAAAGGGGAAAACTTCAATTGTCCAAGCAATCCTGGGCCCTGAGTTTATGTAGCTTGTTCATAACTGGAGGTGAACAGTAGATGGAATATAAGACACCTTCAGGTAATTCCTGTAGGGTATTTCTAGAATATTGCTCTAGCAAAGATGGGGATATCCTGACCCCTTACAAAGTATATATGTTTGACTTTTTTACATATTTATATACACACACATATACATGTATATATATATACACACGTATATCTATGTAATCTTTCTTGAGGTAGAGATTGTAGCTTCGCAATGAAATTTACTTACAATCTCCTGATGCCCTATTAAGCCTCCACCAACGGCAAAGTCCCATTAGACTGGTCTATGCTAAAGCCTATTTGATATTAAAACACAAGGAAAGGTCTTTGCCTAAGTAGATTAAGGAGACATAAATCAAGCAAGTCAGATTTCTAAACAAGGGAACTTTAGACATGGAATTTGTAAATGCTATTCATTCGTGCCCCATGTAAACATGCAGATATTGCTTAGTGAACTTCGGCCTACTAGGCTTTAAAACAATGGTTATAACATTAGTATTCCTCTCTCCATGATTGCTGCCAGAGTAATTTCAGTCCCCGTTTGGGGATTTTCACAGTTATTCCCTCTTAATATCCTCCAATATCCTTTCTCTCAAATGCCACTTGGAACTTTGTAAGTGGAATGGTTTCTTTGCCTCTGTGTGGCAAGTTTCTGCTCTGTGCATTTCACATCTCTTCTCTGGCACTTTTCCCTTTCATCTTACCTTCTGGCTAAAAGAGTAACTTCTAGCTCAAATTTAATTAATAAATTTAAAATTTTAATTTGAGGAAGGCTATGTTTAATAGTGTAACCTTATTAAATGCCCTCTATTTCACTGACCTGTAGCCATCTTAGGTTTTCTGATTAAATTACTTAAGGTCTGATTATGTTCTCTACACTGTGGTCTGTTCATTGAGTCATATTGTTGTCCACCTTGATTTAGTGCCATTGTCCTTTCATGTCCATGTATGCATTTTGTTTACCAAAAAAAAAAGTTACGGCCGGACGCGGTGGCTCACGTCTGTAATCCCAGTACTTTGGCAGGCTGAGGCGGATGGATCACCTGAGGTCAGGAGTTTGCCACCAGCCTGACCAACATGGCGAAACCCCATCTCTACTAAAAATACAAAAATTAGCTGGGTGTGGTGGTGCACACCTGTAATCCCAGCTACATGGGAGTCTGAGGCAGGAGAATCACTTGAACCTGGGAGGTGGAAGTTGCAATGAGCCAAGATCACACCTTTGCACTCCAGCCTGGGCAACAAGAGCGAAACTCCGTCTCCAAAAAAAAAAAAAGCATTACTTATCATTGTCCTTAAAATTTAACTCCGTCAGGATGAGATAAAGTGGGTGATGTTCCTCTCATCCCTGCATGCACATACGGAAAGTTCATCACTTTTATGACCACTCCAAGGTACTAGAAAGACCTGTGTCATTTTAATCATAAATATGTCTCAGTTCAGAAATTTGAATACCCATATCCATAAGTAATCACATTTCTGAACTTCATTTAATGTCTGTACCCGCTTTTGATACAGGGAATGGGACCCATATGCTGCAATTGTTTCTGGTTACTGCTATGACAAATTGCCACAATTTAGTGGCTTAAAACAACACAAATTTATTATCTTAAAATTATTTAGGCCAGAAGTGTGACTGTTTCTTTACCTTTCTTATCTTCTAGAGGGTGCCTTCATTCCTTGGCTCATGGCCCCTTCCTCCATCTTCAAAGCCAGTAACATCACATCTCTCCGACCCTTCTATCACCACACCTCTGACCACAGCCGGGAAAGCTTCTCCATATTTAAGGATTTAGGTGATTTGATTTGACCCACCTTGATAATCCAGGCGAATTCGTCTTCTCAAAGTCTGTAACCTAATCATCGACAAAGTCCCTACACCACTCGTCCAAGCCGGCATCATCTCTCACCTGTATCTCACCTGGATTACGGCACTAGCCTTCTGTCTGGTCTCCACTGTTCTACTTTTGCCCACTGTAGATAATTATCCTCACAGCAAAACCAGACATTTTGTTCTGAACATTTTAAGTTTTGAGACCTATTAGACAATTAAGAGGATTTCAAGTAGTTGTCTTGTATACAGATGGATCTTCAATTCTGAAGCTCAAGGAAAGCTTTCAACTGGAGATGTAAATTTTGGAGACATTGCCATACAGATGGCACTTAAAACTATGGGGCTGGAAGACATAACCAAAGGAGTAAGTCTACATAGAGAAGAAGCTGAGGACCTAGTCCTGGGGCATTTCAACATTGAGAGATTTCAACAAGGAGGTGTTAGCAAAGAATCCTAGTCTGTCTGTAAAATGAAGGAAAATGAGAACTGTGCTTCAGTCTGAGACTTTTCCTCCCCAGTTATCCTTCCTTCCCCCTCTCCTTTCCCAGGTAGCAGGCCTGGATGATAGTCTAAAGGCACTCCCCAGGTACTCTTCCACCCTCCCTTTATCCTCCACAGATATTTCCCCAATAAATCTCTCACCCATCTAATTCCATCTTGGTATCTGCTTTTCAGAGTACCCAAACTAACACAGCATAGGTTAAATAAAGAGCAGGAGGAAGGCCAGTCATAGTCGCTCGTGCCAGTAATCCCAGCACTTTGAGAGGCCAAAATAGGAAGATCCCTTAGGTTAGGAGTTCAAGACCAGCCTGGGCAACATAGTGAGAACCCATCTCTACAAAGAAAAAAAAAAAAAATTAATAGTCAGGTGTGGTGCTGTGCTCCTGCAGTCCTAGCTACTCCAGAGGCTGAGATGGGAGGATCCCTTGAGCCAGGAGTTCAAGGCTGCAGTGATCCAAGATCACAACACTGCACTCCAGCCTGGTTGGCAGAGTGAGACCCTGTCTCTAGTAAAGAAAAAATGTTTTGAATAATAATTTTAAAAATAAAGAGCAGGAGGAAATAAACATTATAAAGAGGAGCAGACAAATTACACCTGGTGGGGGAACAGAAGGTCTAGGTTTGTTGTTGTGAGGTCTTACAGATGTGAGCTATTACAGCATGGTTGTATGTTGACCAGAATTACCCAAAAGAGAAATACAAACTAATGGTGTAGGAGACAGAGAGGACAGTTCCAGGAACACAATGCTTGAGTAAACAAAAAGGAAACGGATCCAGTGCACACAGACAGGGGTCAGGCAGCTGCCAGTATCTTCCCTTCTATACCTTCTCCATAGTTCATTTAGCATTTCAAAGCCAGAAAGAGGCCTTCTAGGGCAAATATTCTCTAACACACATTATCTCATTTTATCCTCACAACTATCCCATGAATTGTCAAGCATTAGTATTCTACACATAACAGGTGAGAAAACTAATGTTCACAGCACTTAAGTAAATTTCCAGAGTTTCTATGATTAGGAAAGAGTAAAGCTGAGAGTTAAAACAATTTCCTTTTATTCCAATGCCAGTATTGCTTTTATTACTACACCTTGTTTCTTCTAAGAAAAGGCAAAATGTTGGATAAATGGTATAAAGAAGTGGGTAGGCTGGGAATGATTGCACTAGACTTGGGTGTCAGTGTGGGGCAGAATTGGAGCTCATATTTAGGAGTCCTGGGCTATTCAATAAACACTGCCACAGACAAAAATAGAAAGTCAGGCATTCCATCTGACTGATGTATCATTCTGAAGATGCCAGCTGACCAGTACAAAGTCCAAGCGTATGGCGACAAGGCAGATGATGGGATACCTCAGACCAGAACAAGAAGGTTCAAAGCTGAAAGAAGAATTCCTGAGTCCCTAGAGCAGTGCTGTAGGCATTTGTATAGGGTGCCCAGCATTGGCTATAGTTCAGAAAGGAACCATTAAAGGGTACTGAGCTTACAGGGATACAGCCATACTAAAATTCCGTAATAGCTTTAAGGTTCCTGTGATGGGAGACCACAAGAATGCATTCAAAAAAGAATAATGAGAGCACATTGGGGTGGAGGAGGGGTGGGAAGGTTGTGATAGAGGCAGGTGACTAATTTCTCTTGATATATAATGATGCTTGGGATGGGAAAAGATTCCCCTCTCTATCTAAGGAAACATATTTGATTGGTCTAATGAGGTGGAACAGGTGTCACTTCTATAAATTCTTTAGTCAGGGAAGGGTGGGCAAAAGGAGGCTTAATTATTAACAGGTCCTAAGGATCAAGAAGGAGCAGATCATTTATTTTTTCCTGAATTCCTTGATCACAGTACCAAATAATACACCCTTCCTGACTTGTTTAAGCTTTCAACTGCTTAATTTTTATGTTCTTATTCCAAATGTTTTCTTTTTACAGAAAGATACTTTCTGTTGTTTTCATTATAGGAATATAAATAGCAATAGTTCTCACTTCACGTTACACAGCCTTCCTGTACGTCAAAGCTAGTCAACCAACTATATCAGTTCATCTCTCCTTCTCTACCCTTCTCCTTTTTTCCTCTCCTCTTCCAATAGGAAAATATTCCTGATAAGAAGCTCTAGAATGTGAGTGTTGGCCCCATATTTTTCTTCATAAACTATCTTCCTCATGAAAGGAAGATCAGTCACCAATGATATGTAGTGGAGAGAAAGAGAAGAACTCTCAAGATCCACCACAGAGGAGCAAAACCACATTGACAGTTATAGATAGGAGACAACTGAGAGGAAGCTGAACTGTGCAAACTAGAAGTCTATCGCTTTGGCTGGTTTTCCACTGGTGCTCCATGTTTTAGAGCCCTGTGCAGTATGTATGAAGGGTGATCAAGATGCAGAAACCAAAGTAAACGGAATACATATGCAAATAAGTAGCCTTTAGTCAGATTGTTCACTGATCATTTAAATATTTTCTCTCTCAAACCTGGTCCCTGCACCCTAAATGTAACTGAAGCCCCTCCACCCTCTGAACAGGAAGAAATCTTCTAGTTATACAGGCAATCTCTACCTTTGACAGTCTATATTTTGCTACTGCATTCATCATAGGATTCTTCCACTTTGGATTTTGTGCAATTTACACCCATTGTCTCAATTTGTTCAGTACTAAATGAATTATTTTTCATTCAACCTCCTTGTGCTCTGAACTAAGCTTTTACCTAAATTACGAGCTACACAAGAGGAGAGTATTATTTATCTCCACGGTCTCCCACTGAAGAGGGTCACTTCAAAATGTTGGATGGATGGATATATGGCTGAGAGGATGGATGAGTGAACTACTCTTCCCTTATCTTCCTTCTCTACCTATTGATTCCTTACCTCACATGTTCTCTCTTTCATGATGCCATTCTTGATTTTATTGATTTGAACACTAAGGGCTTTATCTCCTGAGACACTTATTCCATCTTATATTTTTGTTTTGCCTTTTTTTTTTTTTTTTTTTTTTTTTTTTTGAGACAGAGTCACACTCTATTGCCTAGGCTGGAATGCACTGGCACAGTCTCACAATCTTGGCTCACTGCAACCTCCACCTCTGAGGTTCAAGCGATTCTCCTGTCTCAGCCTCCTGAGTAGCTGGGATTACAGGCATGCACCACCACGTTCAGCTGATTTTTTTGTATTTTTAGTAGAGATAGGGTTTCACCACGTTGACCAGGCTGGTCTCAAACTCCTGACCTCAGTTGATCTGCCTGCATGAGCCTCCCAAAGTACTGGGATTACAGATGTGAGCCACCGCGCCCAGCTTACCTTGTGATTTATACTTGTTTTAGTCTTCCACAGAGAGAGACTGTCTCATTTGTTTTTATATCTCCTGTTGCTCTTAGCACAGAGCTTATACACTGTAGATGATCAATAAATATTTTTGAAGTAATTTAATCTAGAGTAATTTGAGACTCAAAATATTTCTGCAAGGCACAGCACTGATATTCCTGTCCTCACTGATGACTTGCTCACTGTCACCTAGCTGGCCAAAAAGCTGGCCAGGAGAACACAAAAGCAGGAAAGGAGAACCAGTTTTTATCAGCACCATTTCCTATTTCAGTATGCTTTAAACAGATCCAAACAGATTCAGTATGCTTTTAAACAGCCATTAAAAAGAACATGCTGGGTCACAAAAATGAAAAACTTCTGCATTTACAAAGAGGGTAAAGTCTGTAAAGATATTTCCCTGCTTTGATTTTTTCCTTAAGGAAGCCATATGTTAAGTTTTTCTTTTAACCAGTATGCATACATCACCATACACCATCTTACCCAGATGTCTTATGTGTCTAAAATCTGTTCTTATGTTTTTGTGTCACCATTACCCACCTAGTCAAGGTCTCAACTGCGTTATGATTACATAATTACTATAGTCCCTTAATTGCTTCTACCACCTTATGGGTCCCTCTATCTTCCAGTCAATTCTCTACAATGCCGATGGATTTTTATAAAAGATCATTGTTTACATACCCACTAACCCCCATCTCATCTTTTTTTAATGACCATCTTCTGATTTCAGAATAAAATCAAACTCTTCTTGGACTCAGAACATGATTCCCAAAAGTATGGCACCTTGGCATGTTAAGTACTTTGAACTGAAGGAAATTGGAAAGGTCTCAGTGTTACAGGAAAGGGGTCCCAATCCAGACCCCAAGAGATGGTTCTTGGATCTCACACAAGAAAGAATTCAGAGCAAGTTGGCAGTGCAAAGCAAAAGCAAGTTTCTTAAGAAAGTAAAGTGGTGAAAGAACAGCTACTCCATAGACCATTCCCATAGACCATTCCCGAAACTAAGGGCATTCCCGAAACTAAGAGGAGGAACGCGTCCCCCCCAGGTACAATACTTGTATATGTAGGATAAAAAAAGATCAGGTTGCTCTGGTTCGAACGCCTCTAACATCAGTACCAAGGTCCGTCTGACCTTCTCCTGTCTTCTTGTGTCCCACTCCTCTTCCTCCTCCTAAGGGAGTCATAGAAACCAGAATTCCTCTTCTCCAAGGTGAGTCACCCCTCTTCCCTAAAGCAAACCAGAAAACCTGGAATGGGTGGCTCATACCTGTAATCGAAGCACTTTCAAAGGCCAAAGAGAGGATTGCTCGAGGCCAGGAGTTGGAGACCTGTCAGGGCAACATGTAAGACCCCATGCCTATAAAAAAATGAAAACTTAGCTAAGCAGGGTGGTACTTGCCTGTAGTCCTACCTATCTGGGAGGCTGGGGTAAAAGGATTGCTTGAGCCTAGGAGTTCAAGGCTCCAGTGAGCTATGATCACACTACTGCACTCCAGCCTGGGCAACACAGTAAGACCCCATCTCAAAAACAAACAAACAAGTATCTGAAAAGGTCATTCTCTTCCTTCTCCCTTGAAAATCCTCATTCCGGAGGGGTCCTGCTCCACACCAAATAAGGAAGATTTCTACACAGAGAGGCCAATAAGAGTCTGAATATACAGGCCTTGCTGGGTTTCCCATCCTCAGTCCGTTAGCATTAGATCAAATCCTTTTGTCTAATCACATTTCTACATGGCTGTGCATTCTTTATCAAACCTAAGCATAAAAACAGGGCCGGGCATGGTGGGTCATGCCTGTAATTCTTTAGGAGGCCAAGGCTTGAGGTCAGGAGTTTTGAGACCAGCCTGACCAACATGGTGAAACTCCATCTCTACTAAAAATATAAAAATGAGCCAGGTGTGGTGGCACATGCCTGTAATCCCAGCTCCTTGGGAGGCTGAGGCATGAGAAATGCCAGAACCCAGGAGGCAGAGGTTGCAGCGAGCCGAGATCACACCACTGCACTTCAGCCTGGGCGACAGACCAAGAGTCCATCTCAAAAAAAATAAAAACAAATACAAAAAAAATCATTTTTCCTGGGTCTTCCTAGAGTCTTCATTTTTAAAATTTCCTGTCTTAAAATTTTCACATAAAACTTTCATTACATAAATTTGTTATGCTTTTCTCTTGTTAACTTGTTTTTGTTATAGGGGTGTTGGCTGTGACCCTTATGATGGATGAGGAAAAGGATCATACCTTCCCGCCCCATGCTCTTCAGCCTGAAATTCGGTCTTCTCACAGCCTAGTCAGCAGTCTTATTTCCAACCTTTTCTTGTAGTGCTCCTCAGAGGATCCTTCCATTCTCCAAGTTCAGATTCCCCATACATAACACCTGTGTTCCTTCCCCTCTTAGTCATGTCATTTCACCTAGTTAAAATGTCTTGCCTTCACATTACAACACTTTCTTCAAAGAACAGCTCAAAAGCTACCTCCACCCTGAAGTTTTATTATACATGTCAATCTTCAATAATCTTTCCTTCCCTAAAATTCCTTTAGCACTTACTACAAGCTACTTGACTATCTTTCAAGATACATACACTCACTGGCCCCAAATCTCTACTTCTCCTAAGAAGACCTACAGAGGTTTATATCCTAATTCCCTTTGCTAATTATGATTTTATCTTTTTCTTTTATACATGGTTGAATCCACAAACATTTTTTATGCTCTGTATGTACCAAGTCTCTGCAGGGAAAAATTATGGTTCTTCAGCAAAAATCTGTAGGGGCGAAGTTTCCTTCCACCCTCTGAAGGTTTGCTGAAAATGAACTGACAATCAACAGATTCACAGGAGAAAAGACATACAGATGTATTTAATATGCCTAGCACAGGGAACTTGCAGGAGAATGATTAGCCAATAACCCAATGAGAGCCAGATGTTTATACACCTTTGTAAGGGAAGAGGAGATGGAAGGTGTAGCCATTTTGAGGGGTAGTAAATACTTTTTTAAGGGGAATGAATGGACCCAATGTTTAGTCAGTGATTAGCAAATAATTCTCTTTGGGAATTGAACGGGACCCGAGAGCAGAAGTAGTTTGAGACAAAGTTTGTCTGGGCTCTAGGTGTAGTGTGTGATTTTCAGGCTCTTCCTCTTCTCTGGTTAATTAAGTTTCACAGAAGGGTAACAAAGGCGATTGGGTTCCTTTTAGAGGGCCCGGTTTCTAGGTAGATAAGGAAAGCAGCCTCATCCTGTGCTCTGGGTCTTGTGCCTTATTTCTCAGGGTTTGGTCCTTGCTCCACTTCAAGGTTAGCTTTGCTGTTTTCAAATTAGTTTCTGGAATGACCTGGATTTTCATCTGTTAGAGTAATCCTCACCAGTACATTCCTGCCTGAAGACAGGGATAGTTTTTTTCATTTTTGTTTTGTTTTTGTGTGGTCATTTTATATTATTCATTGCCTACAGAGCGTCTTTATGAATTTAAAGGAATGTTTGTGGGGTTGAGAATTTCAGAAGGCACTACTTTTCCGTTTGTGGGAGAAGTTGTAAACAAATGAGCTTTCTATTTCAGGGCAATGAACTGATTCTTAATCGTTTTAGCTGCTGAAATATTTAGAATGCATGGTTTTATTTACTGCTTTTCTACCATAATGTGAAATATAGAGGGATAAAATAAACTTAAACTTTTGAAAGTATAATGCTGAAATTGTGAGCCTACTGTCACTCATGTTTGAAATTAGGGCAAAGGCAAAGTACAGAACAAAAAGCAACGACAAGCAAGGTGCAATTATTTGGACATTTTATCATTCATTTACTTATTGAGCACCTGATACCATGTCCATAATAGAGGGATTCCAAAATGAAGTCATGGTCCTACCTTTTAGGAGCTTACAAATAAGCTGTTTACAAACAAAGTTGAATGCAAAAAGGAGTAAAATGAATAAGATATAGTAGGAGTAGAGGGAAAAAAAGATTATTTCACCCCAATTATGCAAAAAATTTTTAAAACTTGTTGGTAGAAACAAAATTTGAGCAATGTCTCTGAAGGCAGTGAGATGTAAATACTATGTCAATATTGTAGGAAGGTCTGTCCAGGATTTTGGAACACTGTTAGCAAAAGGAGAGTCTGGTTGGGATACAGTTACCTTGGTGAAACAGCTAGAGAGAAACACAAATTAGAGGCTTTTCTCACTAGACTGTGGAAAACTATTGATGCTCTATTCAGATGAGTGTCATAATTAAAGTTGTGTTTGACCAGGTGCAGTGTGGCTCACACCTGCAATCCCAGTACTTTGGGAGGCCGAGGTGGGTGGATCACCTGAGGTCAGGTGTTCAAGACCAGCCTGGCCAACATGGCGAAACCCTGTCTCTACTAAAAATACAAAAATTAGGTGGGCGTGGTGGCAGGTTCCTGTAATCCCAGCTACTCAGGAGGCTGAGGCAAGAGAATCACTTGAACCTGGGAGGCAGAGGTTGCAGTGGGGCGAGATCGTGCCACTGCTTTCCGGCCTGGGCAACAGAGTGAGACTGTCTCAAAAAAAAAAAAAAAATTGAGTTGTGTTTAAGGTAGACGAATTTGACCACAATGTATTGGTCTAATTGGAATTGAGATGAGAATTCATCTGGACTTCTTTTACAGAACCCTGATGATAAGACAGTGTGAGACGAAGAAGCCAGCCCAAAACCACCAAAACCAAGATAGCAACAAAAGCAACCTGTACTTGTCCTCACTGTTCATTATATGCTAATTATAATGCATTAGCATACTAAAAGATCCCCCCACCAGCGCCATGACAGTTTACAAATGCCATGCCAATGTCCCGAACTTACCTTATATGGTCTAAAAGAAAGAGGAACCCTCAGTTCTGGGAAATCCTCACCCTTCTCCTGGAAAACTCATGAATAATCCACCCCACGTTTAGCATGTCTTCAAAAAATAACCATAAAAAGAGCCAGCCAGCAGCCCACAGTGGGTGCTCTGCTTGTGGAGTAACTTCTCTTTTATTCCTTTATTTATTTATTTTTATTTTTTGAGACGAAGTCTCACTTGTCACCCAGGCTGGAGTGCGGTGGCACGATCTCGGCTCACTGCAACCTCCACCTCCCGGGTTCAAGCAATTCTCCTGCCTCAGCCTCCGGAGTAGCTGGGATTACAAGAGTCCACCACCAAACCCGGCTAATTTTCATATTTTTAGTAGAGGCGAGTTTTCACCATGTTGGCCATGCTGATCTTGAACTCCTGGCCTCAAGTGATCTGCCCGCCTCAGCATCCCAAAAGATTATAGGGATTATAGGCATGAGCCACTACACCCAACACTTTTATTCCTTTACTTTCTTAATAAACTTGCTTTCACTTTACTCTGTCGGCTGGCTCTTAAATTCCTTCATGTGCTGAACCAATGACCCGTGTGGCTTCCTGGACTGCGCCCCACTTTTGGGCTTTGCCCTGTGCCAGAATGGGAAAGTCTAGAGGCGGGGATAATGCAACACTACACCGCATTTTAAAGTTTACATTCTCACTTTTTAAAACGAGTGGTAGCTTGATATGGTGGGAAAAGGGAAAGCCCCTTGAAGTCTGAAGGCATTCTCTGGCTGCCTCTTACTAGCTCTGTGACCTTTGGCATATTAATCAATATCTGTATCCTCAGTTTCTTTTTCTGTTATGCGGGATTAATAACTATCCTGTAGAGTTGCTTTGGTAAATGAGTTAAGCCTCAAATACAATGCCTCACACATAATAAGTGCTCAATGAATATTTGTTTCCCTCCTTTTCTTGCCCAATTCAGAATTTTAAAAGTGTTTATTTCTGACTGTTAATATAGCTTGAGTTAGTGAACACCCACGTATCTCATTTCAGTATTTTAGATGGTTCTAAAGTCTGTGCCACAGAAGGCAAAATTGCATCACATTTGCATTTGGGAGAATAAATTTACAATCAAGAAATTAACAGGTACTTTGGGTTCTCAAGATAGTCTGAGTTTATTCAACATTCATTTGATCAATATTTGTTGTGCCTCTGTGTCTGTGGCTCTGCAAGGAGATACAGACATGGTACAACTCAGTCTTGCTCTCAAGGAGTTCAAAGTCAAGTGTGAGATATATCAACACACAGATGATCAAAAAGGTTTATGGTAAGTACTAGCAGTTTATACAAGTGTTATGGGAGCACAGAAGAATGTGTAATAGGTTGTTTGCAGAAAGAAGTAAGGGAAAGCTTTGCAAGGAAGCAATGACTTTAGATAAGTCTTGAAGTATTAGTTGTAGTTCACCCGCTCCACGTTATTTCTTCTGTTAGACCCATACCAGGTGGGAAAATAATATGTAAAACTGTCAGAAGCATTTGAACCAGAGTGCCACCATCTTGAACAGGGGCTGGGTAAAATGAGGCTGAAATCTGCTGGGCTGCATTCCCAATAGGTTAGACATTCTTAGTCACAGGATGGGATAGGAGGTCGGCAAAAGATACGTCACAAAGATCCTACTGATAAAACAGGATGCAGTAAAGAAGCTGGCCAAGGCCTACCAAAACCAAATGGCAACAAAAGTGATCTCTGGTTGTCCTCCCTGCTCACTGTATGCTAATTATAATGCATTAGCCTACTAAAAGACACTCCCACCAGCGCCGTTACAGTTTACAAATGCGAGGGCAACTTCCAGAAGTTTACCCTATAACTCTAAAAGGAAGAGGAACCCTCAGTTCCAGAAGCTCCCTGCCCCTTTCCTGGAAAACTCATGAGTAATCCACCCCTTGTTTAGCATATGATCAACAAATAACCATAATAATAGCCAACCAGCAGCCTTCAGGCCGCTCTGTCTTTGGAGCAGCCATTTTTTATTCCTTTACTTTTCTAATTAACTTGCTTTCACTTTTCTCTGTGGACTCGCCCTGAATTCTTTATTGTGTGAGATCCAAGAACCCTCTTTTGTGGTCTAGATCAGTGCCCATTTCTGGTAACAAAAATGTAAAGAAGACAGGAATTGCATTGGGCTGTGTTTACCTGAAAATACCAACAACAGGGATTTAAACAAAGTTGGAGCTTCTTTTTCTACATACTTGGAAATCTAGAGATGGGCACTTGGTGGTATTGACTTAGTGGCTGAAGGATGTCAGGTCCTAGGTCTTTGGGGTTCTTTTGGCCTATCCCTTGGGGTCTCAAGATGGTAACTTCAGCTCCAGCTTTCAAGTTCCATACTTCAAGCAGAAAGAAGTGTCAGAGGCATCTGAACAAGAGCAACTCCATCTTGAATAGGGGCTGGGTAAATTGAGGCCGAGACCTACTGGACTGCATCCCAGCAGGTTAAGGCATTCTAAGACACAGGATGAGACAGGAGGTCTGCACAAGATACAGGTCATAAAGACCTTGCTGATAAAACAGGTTGCAGTAAAGAAGCCGGTATAACCCATCAAAACCAAGATGGCGATGAGAGTGACCTCTGGTCATCCTCAGTGCTACACTCCCAACAGCACCATGACAGTTTACAAATGCCACAGCAATGTCAGGAAGTTACCCTATATGGTTTAAAAAGGCGAGGAACCCTCAGATCTGGGAACTGCCCACTCCTTTCCTGGAAAATTTGTGAATAATCCACCCCTTCTGTAGCATATAGTCAAGAAATAACCATAAAAATGGCCAACCAGCAGCTCATGCTTCTGCCTCTGCCTATGGAGTAGCCATTCTTTTATTCCTTCATTTTCTTAATAAACTTACTTTCGCTTTGCACTGTGGGCTCTCCTTAAATACTTTCTTGTGCGAAATCCAAGAACCCTCTCTTGGTGTTTGGATCAGGAGCCCTTTCCAGTAACAGAAGGAAGCTCCAGTGCCCATACAAGGGAAGTAAAACTTTCTTAGAACTCCCCAGCAGAATTCCATTTAAATCTCTTTGGTCAGAGCCGTATCCTATAGCTGCACCTATCTCCAAAGAAAGCTAAGGAATAGAAGTTTTCTTTTCCTTATTTATTTTACCCTTTTAAAGCTGGGCACAAAATTACTCCCAATAAAATCAAAATTCTGTTAAAATGGAAGAAGGAAAAATATATTAAAGATATGATGTAAGCAACTTAAAATGCTCTGCTTATGCTTGTTTAGGGAATTACAAATAGTTGGTATAGCTAGATGATAGAATATCAGAAGATTGGTAAGAGATAAAGACTGGAGACACAAGCCAAACCGAGCCAAGGACAAATCTAAAAGTTTATTTGTGGGGGGGGAAAAAAAAAAGTCTTTTTTAAGACGAGGTTTCACTTTGTTACCCAGGCTGGTCTTGAGTACCTGGGCTCAGGTAATCCTCCTGTCTCAGCCTACAGAATAGCTGGACTACAGGTACACATGGTTCATTTGTGCTAAGTTTTTTCACAGGAAAATATATTCAGAGTTCCATGATGGGATATTGGGAACATTTGCCTGGTTACAACCATATGGCAATAGGAAAGGAAGGCTCCGTGTTCCCATCACATTTTGGTCAATCAATTAATCAGAAACCTTCCGAGTCCTGGAAATGCAGCCAAGGGCAGGGTTCCAGCAGGAAATACTGACTGTTTTGCCTAGGCAGTGTAAGACCTGTTTTTATCCCATGTCTTGATAAAAGTCACCGCCAATATTTATTTTCCTTTTATTCCTTTCTTTTTTCCTTTTCTTCTACTCCTTTTTGCTTTGAATTTACACCAGTATGTGTCCCAGTGAGTCCATTTCTTCTCCCCTTTAAAATACGTTCTCAGCAAGATTCCAAGCCCCTGACTAAAAGCCAAGCAAGGTCATTTCTAGACTTCAAGGTTTCTGAGACATAATTTTTCTTTTTCTTTTTCTTTTTCTTTTTCCTATTTATTTATTTATTTTGAGACAGTGTCTTACTCTGTTTATTTATTTGTTTATTTATTTTGAGACAGTGTCTTGCCCAGGCTGGAGTACAATGGTATGATCACGGCGCACTGCAGCCTTGACCTCTCAGGCTCAAGTGATCCTCCTACCTCAGCCTCCCAAGTTGCTAGGACTACAGGCTCATGTCACCATGCCCCAACTAATTCTTTTTTTCTTTTTTGTAGAGACAACATTTCCCTGTGTTGCCCAGGCTGGTCTGGAACTCCTGGGCTCAAGTGATCCTCCTGCCTCAGCCTCCCAAAGTACTGAGATTACAGGCATGAGCCACCGCACCTGGCCTAGTTTTCAAGTTTTTATCATTCTATCACATCATTGTGACTCTGCTCCCTCTCATCCTGAGTGCTTTTTCAACAGTTGCTTGTAAGAAGCTCTTTGACCCTTCTCCCCTTATCCCTCTTGACTCTGTCCTTTCCCAGGGGTCCAAGTGTTTAGTTACCTTTGGAGTTCAGTGTGCTCTAATATCTAAACAAACCCCTCCTACCATACAATTACACTTATATCCTATATTGTTGATACAAATAATAACGTTTGATTATTCTTTTTCTCATCTCAAAAGTAAGGCCTGTTTATTGTGAAACATTTTTTAAAAAATATATAGATCAACCAAAAAAGAAATGGGAATTATCCATAATCTCACCATCCATGATTAAATAAATATCCATGATTAACACTTTGGTGTGCTTTCCTTTCAGCCTTGCTGTTATACATATAGATTGTGTATATTTTTTAATGGTATCATTCTGTGCATTTTGCTTTATAATCTGTTTTTCATTAATAATGTGCTATAACAGTTTTCTTTTCCAGTCATTTTTTAAAATTTAATTTTTAATCTTACTAAAATTATACATATACATATATATATAGTTTGAAAATCAAACAGTATCCTAAGACATAATAAAAAATAGCAGCAATCCCCTGACCCAGCCCTCCTCATCCTTGGTTTTTATCCCCTTGGGTCAGACTTACAACTATCTTGTTTCTCCTGGAAATATATCAATATATTTCTAAATAATATGCCTTTACAATTATTTCTGGATTTTAAACTATAAACACTGAAAAATGTCTTCTATGATAAAAGACAAGGATTTAGAACTCATGAACTCTTCCTCAATGCACACACATATTTTTCCTTCTTATGGAGTTATATAACAATTTTTACAAAATCACCATTTAGTGTTTGCCTTAAAACAACAATGTTAATGTACTTATTGCCTCTGATCTCTACACTTAGAAATGGTTAAAATGGTAACTTTTACATCATGTTTATTTTACCACAAATGTTTTTGGGGTTTTTAAACCACATCTTTTAAAAAGAAACACAAGCTGCAAAAATAAAAAAATATATATATGAGATAACTATATATAGATATATATGACATATACAATATATCGATGGATATAGATATAATATCTATCTATATATGAGATATCTATATATAATATATAATACATAATGATCGATATAGATATAATATGTATCTATATAGATAGATATAGATATATATCTGTCTCAGCATCATTCACAGTCATTTAATGCACTGTACTACATTTCATTTCTATTACAACGTTTACATTTCCTGGAGTCAGTAATCACCTTGGTTTTTGTTTTTGTTTTCCTATTGGCTTAGTTTTTTTATGAAACAGATCCCAGACCTTCCAATAGAACCATAAAATTTAAGTCAGTGTAGCTCAAACACATCAGTTCCTTTTGGTGTTTTTCCTTTGACATCCCTTTTGGCCTCCTCCATAGTCCCACTCCATTTGAACTGTAAGTTTTCACCTTGAACTTATCTTACTTCTCTCCTATGTTGGATGTCTTCTTTCCTAAACTCCAGTACTGTACTTTTTTCTGCTTTACTTCTTCATTGATGAAGCACATGTTTGAGTAACTTTCTGAAAAACTCAATATGAACAGCAAATTGTTTGTGATCTTGAATGACTGAAAATGTCTTTATTTATCCTTACTTAATTTGTAGTTTGTCTGGCTATCGATTTTAGGTTGCAAACAATTTTCCTTTAGAATTTTGGAAGTCCTCACTTCATTGTTTTTTAGCTATCAGCATTGCTGTTGACTCATCTGCCATCTGAGTTTTAAAACTTTGTATGTCATCTGGTTTGTGTGTTTTTTTCCTTTTAAGATTCTCTCGTTATGACTGGAGATCTGAAATTTCACAATGAATCTGCCTTGGTATGGGTGTTTTTTCATTCCGCGTGCTAGCACTTATTATGCTCTTTATGCACTTTCGATTTGGAAACTTGTATCCTTTTGTTCCGGGGAACTTTTGGTGTTTGTGTGATTACTTCCTTCCTCCATTTTGTTTTTGTTTTTTTAATTTGGAACTTCTGTTACTCAGATTGGCTCTCTTGGATTGATAATCTTTTCTTTCCTCTTTTGTATCTCTTTTCTTTCTGTATTATTTTTGGGAGATGAAGTGGGAGCTTTACCTTCCAACTCTTCTATTAAATTTTCCTTTTTTTTTTTTTTTTGGAGACAGTCTCACTCTGTTGCCCAGGCTAGAGTACAGTGACATGATCTTGGCTTACTGTAACCTCTGCCTCATGAGTTCAAGTGATTCTCCTGCCTCAGCCTCCCGAGTAGCTGGGATAATAGGCACACACCACCACGCCCAGCTAATATTTTTAGTAGGGACAAAGTTTCACCATATTGCTCAGGCTGGTCTCGAACTCCTGATCCACCTGCTTCAGCCTCCCAAAGAAATGGAATTACAGGCAAGAGCCACCATGCCCAGACTGAATTTTTCCATAGCTGCTTATTATCCATAAAGCTTTCTTTTCTTTTGGGGGAATGGCGGTCTTTTATAGAAAATAGAATTATTTTTTGTGTCATGGAAGCTGAAGGTATTAATGGTTTAAACAACTTTTTTTTCTTCTCTAAGTATTATTTCTGAGTTACCTGTTTCCTGAGTTGCTTTATTTTTTTGTTTCAGTCTCTACTTGATGTTGGAGGCATTCCTCAAATGTCTTATAATTTTGTCTTTTCATATTTAACAAGTCACTAAAAACTGACTTGACTGGAAGCTCTGTGTACCTGAGTGAGGCTTCCTAACTGATGAGTTCACCACTATAGAAGGAATAGGACCTCAAAATCTAATTGCTAGTACTTCTTTTAGACTGATCCCTTTCACTAGAAAAGAAACTTTCATTTGCTTTTTTTAGGGAATGTAGGCCTGACCACCAGCCTATCAAGTTGCCGTATATATTTTTCTGCAAGTGAGATTATACTATACATAATGCTTTCTGAAATTTGTTTTTCATCTAATAATATATCCAAGCCATTCATGTCTGTAGGCACAGGAATATAAAATGGCTATCTAGAATTTCATATTACAGACTATTCTTGACTTATGCTGATTCAACTTACAGTTTTTCCACTTTGCAATGATGTGAAAGGGATATGCATTCAGTAGAAACCGTACTTCAAATTGTGAAGTCTGATCTTTTCCCAGCCTAGCAATATGCTGTCTAATACTCGTAATGCTAGGCAGTAGCAGTGAGCCTCAGCTTCCAATCACCCATCAATCAAACAAGAGGGCAGACAACAGACTCTCCAGTCAATAGTGCTGCCAATGATGTTGCCCAACTCTAGGCTAATGTCAGTGATCTGAGCACATTTAAGATAGACTAGGCTCATGCTACCTGACTTCAAACTATACTAGAAGGCTACGGTAACCAAAACAGCATGGTACTGGTACCAAAACAGATACATAGACCAATGGAACAGAACAGAGACCTCAGAAATAACACCACACATCTACAACCATGTGATCTTCAACAAACCTGACAACAACAAGCAATGGGGAAAGGATTCCCTATTTAAGAAATGGTGCTGGGAAAACTGGCTAGCCATATGCAGAAAACAGAAACTGGACCCCTTCCTTACACCTTATACAAAAATTAACTCAAAAAGGATTAAAGACTTAAATGTAAAACCTAATACCATAAAAACCCTAGAAGAAAACCGAGGCAATACCATTCAGGACATAAGCATGGGCAAAGACTTCATGACTAAAACACCAAAAGCAATTGCAACAAAAGCCAAAATTGACAAATGAGATCTATCTAAACTAAAGAGCTTCTGCACAGCAAAACAAACTATCATCAGAGTGAACAGGCACCCTACAGAATAGGAGAAAAATTTTGCAATCTATCCATCTGACAAAGGTCTGATAACAGGCTCTGAAATTGAGGCAATCATTAATAGCCTACCAACCAAAAAAAGTCCAGGACCAGAAGGATTCACAGCCGAATTCTACCAGAGGTACAAGGAGGAGCTAGTACCATTCCTTCTGAAATTATTCCAATCAATAGAAAAAGAGGGAATCCTCCCTAACTCATTTTATGAGGCCAACATCATCCTGATACCAAAGCCTGGCAGAGACACAACAAAAAAAGAGAATTTTAGACCAATATCCCTGATGAACATCGATGCAAAAATCCTCAGTAAAATACTGGCAAACCGAATCCAGCAGCACATCAAAAAGCTTATCCACCATGGTCAAGTGGACTTCATCCCTGGGACGGAAGGCTGGTTCAACATATGCAAATCAACAAACGTAATCCAGCATATAAACAGAACCAAAGACAAAAACTACATGATTATCTCAATGGATGCAGAAAAGGCCTTTGACAAAATTCAACAGCCCTTCATGATAAAAACTCTTAATAAATTCGATATTGATGGAAGATATCTCAAAATAATAAGAGCTATTTATGACAAACCCATAGCCAATATCATACTGAATGGGCAAAAGCTGAAAGCATTCCCCTTGAAAACTGGCACAAGACAGGGATGCCCTCTCTCATCACTCCTATTCAACATAGTGTTGGAAGTTCTGGCCAGGGCAATCAGGCAGGAGAAAGAAATAAAGGGTATTCAATTACAAAAAGAGTAAGTCAGATTGTCCCTGCTTGCAGATGACATGATTGCATATTTAGAAAACCCCATTGTCTCAGCCCAAAATCTCCTTAAGCTGATAAGCAACTTCAGCAAAGTCTCAGGATACAAAATCAATGTGCAAAAGTCACTAGCATTCTTACACACCAATAACATACAAACAGAGAGCCAAATCATGAGTAAACTCCCATTCACAATTGCTTCAAAGAGAATAAAATACCTAGGAATCCAACTTACAAGGAATGTGAAGGACCTCTTCAAAGAAAATTGCAAACCACTGCTCAGCAAAATAAGAGGACACAAACAAATGGAAGAACATTCCATGCTCATGGATAGGAAGAATCAATATCGTGAAAATGGCCATACTGCCCAAGGTAATTTATAGATTCAATGCCATCCCCATTAAGCTACCAATGACTTTCTTCACAGAATTGGAAAAAACTGCTTTAAAGTTCATCTGGAACCAAAAAAGAGCCCATATTGCCAAGACAGTCCTAAGTCAAAAGAACAAAGCTGGAGGCATCATGCTACCTGACTTCAAACTATACTACAAGGCTACAGTAATCAAAACAGCATGGTACTGGTACCAAAACAGAGATATAGACCAATGGAACAGAACAGAGCCCTCACAAATAATACCACACATCTATAACAATCTGATCTTTGACAAACCTGACAAAAACAAGAAATGGGGAAAGGATTCCCTATTTAATAAATGGTGCTGGGAAAACTGGCTAGCCATAAGTAGAAAGCTGAAACTGGATCCTTTCCTCACACCTTATACAAAAATTAATTCAAGATGGATTAGAGACTTAAATGTTAGATCGAAAACCATAAAAACCCTAGAAGAAAACCTAGGCAATACCATTCAGGACGTAGGCATGGGCAAGGACTTCATATCTAAAACACCAAAAGCAATGGCAACAAAAGCCAACATTGATAAATGGGATCTAATTAAACTAAAGAGCTTCTGCACAGCAAAAGAAACTACCATCAGAGTGAACAGGCAACCTACAGAATGGGAGAAAATTTTTGCAACCTACTCATCTGACAGAGGGCTAATATCCAGAATCCACAAAGAACTCAAACAAATTTACAAGAAAAAAACAAACAACCCCATCAAAAAGTGGACAAAGGATATGAACAGACACTTCTCAAAAGAAGACATTCATACAGCCAATAGACACATGAAAAAATGCTCATCATCACTGGCCATCAGAGAAATGCAAATCAAAACCACAATGAGATACCATCTCACACCAGTTAGAATGGTGATCATTAAAATGTCAGGAAACAACAGGTGCTGGAGAGGATGTGGAGAAATAGGAACACTTTTACACTGTTGGTGGGATTTTAAACTAGTTCAACCACTGTGGAAGACAGTGTGGCAATTCCTCAAGGATCAAGAACTAGAAATACCATTTGACCCAGCCATCCCATTACTGGGTATATACCCAAAGGATTATAAATCATGCTGCTATAAAAACACATGCACACATATGTTTATTGCAGCACTATTCACAATAGCAAAGACTTGGAACCAATCCAAATGTCCATCAATGGTAGACTGGATTAAGAAAATGTGGCACATATACACCATGGAATACTATGCAGACATAAAAAAGGATGAGTTAATGTCCTTTGTAGGGACATGGATGCAGCTGGAAACCATCATTCTCAGCAAACTATTGTAAGAACCGAAAACCAAACACCACATGTTCTCACTCATAGGCAGGAATTGAACAATAAGAACACTTGGACACAGGAAGGGGAACATCACACACCACGGCCTGTTGTGGGGTGGGGAGAGGCGGAAGGGATAATATTAGGAGATATACCTAATGTAAATGACGAGTTAATGGGTGCAGCACACCAACATGGCACATGTATACATATGTAACAACCCTGCACGTCGTGCACATGAACTCTAGAACTTAAAGTATAATAAAAAAGAAAAAAAATTTAAATTAGAGAAAAAGAAAATATACCTATATAATTGACACAGGAGTACCATGATTAATACCTCAGTTTTATGAAAAAAATGAAGTCATTATGGAGATGCAAGAATTATACTAACATAAAGACAAAGTAGAAATAAGACAAACAAACAAAAAAAGCAGAAAACTTAGGTCGGAATAGGGTAATCTTGCCAAAGTTCATATAGTACTGTATAAGCAAGTGCTCTTGATTAGTTGGTAAATTGCTCAATATTCATGTCTCTTTAGTATGAATAAACAACAATCATTATTGTTTTCCTGCCAATAAAAAAGAAAAGACAGACTAGGCTAAGCTATGCTGTTCAGTAGGTTAGGTATATTAAATGCATTTTATTTTATTTATTTTTCTGAGACAAGGTGTCACCCTGTCATCCAGGCTGGAGTGCAATTGTGCAACTATAGCTCACTGCAACCCTGACCTCCTGGGCTCAAGCGATTCTACCACCTCAGCCTCCTGAGCAGCTAGGACTACAGGTATGCACCTCCATACTCAGCTAATTTTTTTGTGTTTCATAGAGACAGGGCTCTCACTATGTTGCCCAGGCTGGTCTTGAACTCCTAATCTCAAAGGATTCTCCTGTCTCAGCCTTCCAACCATTAGGATTACAGGTGAGAGTCATTGTGTTTGGCCATTAAATGCATTTTTTACTTAGGATATTTTCAACTTACAATGGGTTATAGGGGCATAACTCTACCATAAGTCAAAGAGCATCTATATATATTAGCCATAATTTATAAACAATTTCTAACTGATGGGCACTTAGGGATCTTTTTTCCCTATGACATCACTGCAATTGTTTCTGTATCTCTCTGTACTTATACAAGAATATCTGCAGGATACATTTCTAGAAGTGAAATGATTGGATAAAAGAGTGTGCATATTTTACATTTTTGTCAATATTGCCAAATTATTCTCCAAGAAGTTTATACCAATTCATATTGCTCCCACTGGAATCTAAGAGTGCTTGCTTACCTACATTCTTCACAATTCTAGGTTTAACTTTTTCATCTTTGTCCCTTTGACAGGATTTTTTTTTAGACTTCAGCTGAACAGGATTTTTTAAAGTATATCTAATTCTACTTAGGAAATAGATTTCTTTAATTATCAGTGAAGTTAAACAACTTTTACTATTTTTATTATCCATTTGCATTTATTTTAATACAAACTTAAAAAAATACTTTGTCCACTTTTCCACTGGGTGGTTAGTCTTTTCTTATTAATTTGTTCAGTTTTTCTGTACATTAAAGAAATTAGCTCTCTGACAATTATTTACTCTAATGTTTTCTTTTTTTTCAACCTTTATTTTAGGTTCATGGGGTATGCGTGCAGGTTTGTTACATGAGTAAATTGTGTGTTGCTGAGGTTTGGTGTATGAATGATCCCATCACCCAGACAATAAGCATAGCACCAGATAGGTGGTTTTTCAACCCTCCCTCCTACCATTCCCCCACCCCAGGAGCCCGTAGTGCCCAGTGTCTATTGTTCCCATCTTTATGGCCATTTGTACTCAATATTTAGCTCTCACTTTAAGTGAAAATGTGTGGTGTTTGGTTTTCTGTTCCTGCATTAATCTACGTAGGATAATGGCATCCAGCTGCATTCATGTTGCTGCAAAGGACATGATTTTGTTCTTTTTCATGGCTGCATAGTATTCCAAGGTGTATATGTACCATATTTTCTTTATTCAGTCCACCACTGATGGGCATCCAGGTGTATCCCATGTCTTTACTATTGTGAATGGTGCTGTGATGAACATATGCGTGCATGTGTCCTTTTGGTACAATGATTTATTTTCCTTTGGGTATATACCTAGTAATGGGATTTCTGGGTCAAATAATAGTTCTGTTTTAAGTTACTCGAGAAATTTCCAAACTGCTTTCCACAGTGGCTGGACCAATTTACATTCCCACCAACAATGTTTATAAGTGTTCCCTTTTTTCTGCAACCTCACCAATATCTATTATTTTTTGACTTTTTAATAGTAGCCATTCTGACTGGTATGAGATGGTGTCTCATTATGGTTTTGATTTGCATTTCTTTAATGATTAGCAATGTTGAGAATTTTTTCATATATTTATTGGCTGCATGTATGTCTTCTTTTGAGAAGTGTCTGTTCATGTCCTCTGACCATTTTTTAATGAGGTTATTCATTTTTCGCTTGTTGAATTGTTTAAGTCCCTTATAGTTCCAAATATAAGACCTTTGTTGGACGCATAGTTTTCAAATATTTTCTCCCATTCTTCAGGTTGTCTGTTTACTCTGTTCATAGTTTCTTTTGCTGTGTGGAAGCACTTTAGTTTAATTGGGTCCCACTTGTCAATTTTTGGTTTTGTTCCAATTGCTTTTAGGGACTTAGTCATAAATTCTTCGCCAAGGCTGATGTCCAGAATGTATTTCTTAGGTTTTATTCTAGGATTTTTATAGTTTTAGATCTTACACTTAACTCTTTAATCCATCTTGAGTTAATTTTTGTATATGGTGAAATGTAGAGGTCCAGTTTCATTCTTCTGCATGTGGCTAGCCAGTCAAGTAGGCTCTTTTCCTGGGTTGCAGGGATGGTTCAACATAGGCAAATCAATAAATGTGATTCACCACATAAGCCATAATTAAAAACCATAAGATTATCTCAATAGATGCAGAAAAAGCTTTAGATAAACTCAAACATCCCTTTATGATAAAAACTCAACAAACTAGGCACTGAAGGAATATACCTCAGTATAGTAAGAGCCATCTATGATAAACTCACAGCCAAATTTTTATACTGAATGGGCAAAAGCTGGAAGCATTCACCTTAAGAGCTAGAACAAGACAAGGATGTCCATTCTCACCACTACTATTCAACATAGTACTTGAAGTCCTAGCCTGAGCAATCAGGCAGGAGAAAGAAATAAAAGGTATCCAAATAGGAAAAAAGAAGTCAAATTGTCTCTCTTTGCTGAGGATATGATTCTATATCTAGAAAACCCTAAAGATGTTGCCAAAAGAGCTGATAAACGACTTCACTAAAGTTTCAGGATACAAAATTGAGGTACAAAAAATCAGTAGCATTTCTATACTCCAATAATGCTGAAGCTGAGACCCAAGTCAAGAACACAATCTCATTTATAATAGCCACACACACCCACAAAAGAAAATACCTTGGAATTAATCTAACCAAGAAAGCGAAAGATCTCTACAAGGAAAACCACAAAACACTGCTGAAATAAGTCACAGATTATACAAACAAATGGAAAAACCTCCCATGCTCATGGACTGGAAGAATCAATACAGTTAAAATGGCCATACTGCCCAAAGCAATCTACAGGTTCAATGCTATTCCTATCAAACTACTAACATCACTTTTCACAGAATTAGAAAAAACTATTCTGAAATTCATATGGAACTCAAAAAGAGCCTGAATAGTCAAAGCAATTCTAAGCAAAAAGAACAAAGCTGTAGACATTACACCACCCGACCTCAAACTATACTACAAGGCTACAGTAACCAAAACAGCATGGTACTGGTACAAAGACACACATAGACAAATGGAACAGGATAGAGAACCCAGAAATGAAGCTACACACCTATAGCCATCTGATCTTCGACAAAGGCAACAATAACAAGCAATGGGAAAAGGACTCCCTATTCAATAAATGGCGCTGAGATAACTGGCTAGCCATATGCAGAGGAATAAGATATTTTCTTTTAAATGTTCTTTCTTGTTTTTTTTTCTAATAGGAATTTCAAAGTTAAATTTTTTACTGTATGGCTTGGATTTTATGTGATGATTAGAAAGGCCTTCCTTACTCCAAGATGACAAAAAATATATGTTCCCTATGTTTTTATCAATTGTTTCATGGTATTTTTCTATTATATGGAGGCACCATAATTTACTTAGTCCTATAATGACCTTTATGTTGTTTCCAGTTTTCCAAAGGCCATATCCTCTTGTTTTGTCCTGGACTCCCTGAGAAACTGAAGAGCAACAGGCAAATGTCTTCTTTATTGAGTGTCTTTCTAAAAATGTAAGTTTTTCTTCTCTTGTTTCAATAATCACCACTACTTTAACTGCATTTTATTTCTTTTTTTTTTGGGGGGGGGGTTCATTTTTGTTATCCTACTCTCAAATCCTCCCTGCCATTTCACATGTGCGTTAAAATGTCAGTGCCCAAAATTGGCATGATACTTTAAGGGTGTGACCAATTTCTAAGTTTAGCAGAAGGATATTTTCCTAGCTCCTGGATGTCATAGACCTATTAATATATTTCACTATCACAGTTAGCTTTATAAAAACAGCCATACTATACTGCTGACTCATACTCAGCTGGTGGTCTCAAGCCTATCAAATTTATTAAACTAGAAATGATGTCTAATATGTTAGATGACAGAAAAAAATATTTGAAAAGATCCTGGGATTTTGAACCCTGGGCCAAAAATTGAAGTTTATCAGGAAGACCACAAAAAGCTTTTCATTTATGTTAAAAAAAAAAAAACAACAACATGAGTACAAGATAGGATGATTTCCCTTAACACCTAAACATTGAAACTTTTTGGATTGCTGTGATTTAATGGCAACAATATTGCACAATGTAATGTGCAAAATGCATTACATTTTTTGACAGCCATTTCACATTGTTGCCAATGTGGAAAAAAAAATTAATGGCTAACTGTTCACAGTCTCTCCCTTTTCTCCTTCAGCCGAGTAAAGTTCTTTCCTTGGCAAGTTCAGTTCCTTGGCCTTGTTAAGAGATTGATGGATCGAGTAAGAGAAAAAAGGTTTGATTTAATCTCTTAGAAAAGTGGGAGAGCTGTGCAAGATAAAAGAAGATCCTGAGGATGAGAAGTTGCTGAGAAAGGCAAAAGCCAATAAGCAATGGCTAAGAGAGCAAGTTTGGGAAGCTTATGAAGGAGAGAAAAGAGAAAGAAATTAGATTAGCTGCTATATCGTGGCAAGGGGAGCTTTTCAGATGAGGAAAGAGATTTTTAATGAAGTGTTACCATGTGTTAGGAATATTGCATCACATTGCATGTGTTCTAAGAGACTTAAGTAAAATTTAAATATTTTTCCAATTATTTTTGGATGTCTGAAATATGTGTCTTTGGTTGGAACTTTGAGCTGAGAAGCAGTCACAGGATATCTCAGCTATGTACAGGTTACAAAATCTTACATTGCATCAACAGAGCTATGGTGTTCAGCGCAACAAGGATGATAATTATGTCATTTGGTCAGACAATATCTGCCTTATTATCTTCAGCCCTAGGTGCCACATTTTTACAAAGTGCACTGATTTGCTAGGGCTGCTATAAAAATGGTACTGCATACTAGGTGGCTTGAACAAAGTTTATTTTCTTACAATTCTGAAGGCTAGAAGTCCAAGATCAAGGTATTGATAGGGTTAGTTTCTTTGGAGGCATTTCTCCTTGGCTTGTAGATGGTCATCTTCTGCTTGTGTCTTCACATGGTCCTTCCCCTGTGTGTGTCTGTGTCTTTAATCTCCTCTTTTTATAAAGACACCAGCCACATTGGATTACTGTAAATTTAATATTGGCAATGATATTGCACAATCTAATGTGCAAAATGCATTACAATTTTTGACAGCCATTTCACATTGTCACCAAAGTGAAAAAAAAAATTAATGGCTAACTGTTCAGTCTCTCCTTTTTCTCCTTTGGCCAAGGAAAGCTCTTTCTTGGCAAGTTCAGTTCCTTGGCCTTGTTAAGAGATTATGGAGGTTGGGCACGGTGACTCATGCCTGTAATTCTAGCACTGTGGGAGACTGATGCAGATGGATCACGAGGTCAGGAGTTAAAGACCAGCCTGGCCAACATGGTGAAACCTCGTCTGTCCTAAAAATACAAAAATTAGCTGGGCGTAGTGGTGGGCACCTGTATTCCCAGCTACTTGGCACGCTGAGGCAAATAATTGCTTGAACCCGGGATGCAGAGATTGCAGTGAGCCAAGATAGCGCCACTGCACTCCAGCCTGGGCAACAAGAGTGAGATTCTGTTTCAAAAAAAAAAAAAAAGAAAAAGAAAAAAGGGGTGAGATTTATGAATCAGGCAAGAGGAAAAAGGTTTGGATTTTACAATGGATTTACATTGGCTTATAATCCATTATACTGACCTCACTTTAATTACTTTTTTTTCTTTTCTTTTCTTCTTCTTCTTTTTTTTTTTTTTTTTTTGAGACAAAGTCTTGGTCTCGCTCTGTCTCCCAGGAGGCTGCAGTGCAGTGGCACATGATCTCAGCTCACTGCAACCTCCGCCTCCCAGGTTCAAGCAATTCTCGTGCCTCAGCCTCCCAAGTAGGTGGGATTACAGGCACCTGCCACCATACCTGGCTAATTTTTGTATGTTTAGTAGAGATGGAGTTTCACAATGTTGGCCAGGCTGGTCTCAAACTCTTGATCTTAAGTGATCCACCTACCTTGGCCTCCCAGAGTGCTGGGATTACAGGCTCGAGCCACTGCGCCCAGGCTAATTACCTCTTTAAAGACCCTATCTCCAACTACAGTCACATTCCAAGGTACCGGTGATTAGGACTTCAACATATGAATTCTGAGGGAACACAATTCAGCTCATAACACAAGCCTACTGACAAATCCATAATTTATTCTCATTTTTAGATCCCTTTAAATTTTATCGCTGATCTTTCAAGACTCTTACCAAGTTCTTATAATCTGTAAACAACCAGAATATTGTCAACTTCTTCATTAAATTGTTAAAAGTAGTGAATTAACCTGGTTGATGTACATTATTGCTATTTGACTTGAAAGGATTTAGAATATGGTAGTTTGTTAGGTTTGTGAAAATTGTATCATATAAATTCGTCCTTTGGAGATAAGGTATATATACACATGAAAAGAAACAATTTTCTCTTCTGTAAAATGAGGCAACTGGACCAGATAATCTCTAAGGTCTCTCCCAGTTCTAAAATCCTACAATTCTGGATCAAGAACAATAAAAATATAATATGTTATTTAAAATAATATTAAAATATTGGATCTGTGTTATAAATTATGAGCAGGCAGGAAAGACATAAATCGAGGTAGGGGCTATAAAAGGTTTTCTTAAAATTTGAATGGGTGATATAAAATATCTTGGAGGAAAGACCTTCAGGTCTGACTGCTAACCTAAATTTAGGCCTCAGAATCACAATAACTCCTACTGATGGCAATTTAGATCCTGAGTTTTACGTTGTTTTGACAACCAGTATTTTCTTTCATAGTTCCTTCAAAACTGACCCAGAAGAATCAACCACATCCCTTAATGCCCTGCTGTATGTTTCATATTTCTGAAAAAATGCATTGTATCTCTCATCTCCTTGACTTATATTTCATAGTTTGTTGCAGAAATAGTAGCATTTAATCAGCTTTAACTGATTGTCCATGTATTTAGGCGTAAAAGAATAGATTGTAAACTTCTGCAGTACACAGATAAATATCTGAGTTTGACAGTGTTTTAGGCATTATATTTATTCGTATTTCTCAAGCTCATGTGGAAATCTATTCACATACTTTTCAACAAGGCAGGAGTACACAGATCTGCCAATCCCTAAAATTAGTTTTTAAAAATACCTTGTACAAGTCAAAAACATGGCTCATCTCTCTGAAGGTTGAAGACAGGCTAATATTTTACTTTTCTTAAAAAAAAAAAAAAGATAAAGACCAACTGTCAGGCAAAGTTTGTGAAAATGTAGCAGTAATACTTAGAAGTTGCTTTCTGCAGTGAATTATTATACTTTGAAAGACTCTCATATACTGCTGAGGCTCATTTCTGACATCAAGTTGAAATCACTTTAGCATGAATAATTTCTAAAATGAAATGCTTTTTGAGGATGGAAAAGAGCCATATTGGATTTTATCTGGTTATTAAATTCAAAAAGGGCCTTGTATCAAGAAAGTGGATATTGTGCCAAGCATTATTAACATATTCTATTTAGAAAAATGACATTGCTACTCATATGAAAACAGATGTTGCTCTAGATAAAGTTAAATGCCTTCACAGGTCTCAAGCATGTGTACATGAAATTATAGAAATTAATTATAGTTCAAACTAGGACTTGACTCCTCTTCTGCTGTAAAGAAAGTGTTTGGGTTATCTATGGCTGCATGACAAACCACCCCAAAACTTAATGGCTTAAAATAAAGGTTGGCAAACTTTTTCTGTAAAGGGCCAAATAGTAGATATGTTTAAATTTGGTGCGCCATGCAATCTCTGTTACAACTACTCAACTCCACTGTAACTCAAAAGCAGCCATAGACAATATGTAAACAAATGGATGTGCCTATATTCTGATAAAATTATATTTACAAAAAGAGGCAATATGGTCAGGTGCAGTGGCTCACACCTATAATCCCAGTGCTTTGGGAGGCCAGGTGTTCAAGATCAGCCTTGGCAATATAGCAAGACCCCATATCTACAAAAAGTAAAATAAAAATTAGCTGGGCATGATGGAGAGCACCTATAGTCCTGGCTACTTGGGAGGCTGAGACAGGAGGATCACTCAAGCCCAAGAGTTTGAGACTGCAGTGAGCCATGATCATGCCACTGCACTCCAGCCTGGGCAACAGAGTGAGATGCTCTCTAAAAATAATTAAAATTAAAATTAAAAACATTTTTAAATAACAGTAGGCCAGTCTTGGCCCACAAGCTCTAGAGTTTGTTAACTCCTGGTTTATTAAGGCTGCTAACTCTATGGGTTGATATTTTGAGCAGGACTCTCAATGGGAATGACTCATCTCTGCTCTCCGTGATTGACTGGATTCGCATATGTGTTTGTAGTCAGTGGGCAGGGTGGCTTGGGGCTGATTGGTCCTGAATGGTCACACTCACGTGTCTGGTGGTTGACTGAGGCTGTTGGCTGCATGCTTCAGTTTGCCTTTACATGGCCTCTGCGGTAGGGTAGCTCTGGGTTTCTCACACAGTAGCTGGATTCCAAGGGGACAAAAACAGAAGCTTCTTGACTTCTGAGGCCTCAGCTAGGAAGCCACCCAATGTCACTTCATATGCTACTGGCCAAAGTCACAAGAGATGAGGATATAGACTATACAGTTTGATGGAAAAGCTCAAAAAGCGTGTGCCCATTTAAAATTCACTACAGCGAGTAAGTAAACTGTCAAAACAACATATCAATTCCTGCGAGACTTTTACCAGCAACTTTCCTACTTGAAACTCACCAGTACTTTGTGTATTATGGTCACAATTCTCACTGTAAATAACACAGCCATAACTTAAGCAAGAGACAAGAATTAATCAAAATTTCCATTTAAAATATTTTGAAGTGTTTGTGAAAAGGAAGCAGTTATGAAAATAAAAGAGGTCTTTTAAGACTCAGAGTGGAATTATCTCATTTTTATTTTTAATGGGGAGCTTGATTAAAAAGGTCATTTGAGGAGGAGATAGTGAGGGAAGATGTGGGAGGTACTAAATAGGAGGTGGCTGGAATTTTAATCCTTGGAGGTAAAGAGGTTATTGCTATGGAGAGACCCCTTTTGTTTTAGAAAACTCCCCTAATTAGCTGGCATAGTAGCTCATGCCTGTAATCCCAGCACTTTGGGAGGCTGAGGTGGGCAGATCACTTGAGGCCAGGAGTTTGAGACCAGCCTGGCCAACATGGTGAGACTCTGTCTCTACCAAAAAATACAAAAAAAATTAGCCAGGCCTGGTGGTGTGAACCTGTACTCCTAGCTACTCAGGAGGCTGAGGCTGCAGTGAGTTGTGAGTCATGATCATGCTACTGCACTCCAGCCTGGGCAACAAGACTCTGTCTCAAAAAAAAAAAAAAAAAAAAGAAAAAGAAAACTCCTCTGAATGAGTCTTTAGTTACATTTGATTAAGGTGGTGTCTGTCAAGCTTTCCCACTGTAAATTTATACTTTTTAAACTTTCTAATTAGTAAGAGTTTATTAAGAGGTAATTTATTCCATTCTTCAAATGTTATCCATTAGTTTTAGTATTTATTGATTTTTTTCTGAATTATCTCTATAGTGGTTGTCAAATAATGATTTTCTAATTCCATCATTCCTTCTACATTTACTAGTTGTAAGGAAAATCTTTACCCTCTCTACATTTATTTATTTATTTATTTATGTCAGTATAGATTCATAAATTCATATTTAATTCAATTTTATAATCCATGTTATTTATTTTGATGACCAAACTGTCCCAAATTTTGGCCAGTGAGAGCCTCCAAAATATGGCTTTTCTGTTCTTTTAACATCCTCATCTTTCTTTGAGCATGTCCTTACTTTCTGACCCAACGACAAGATATTCCAGGCTCATCTTGTACTTTCCCTGCCTCAACTCTGCCTTGTTGCTTTTAATGAAGGAAAAAAAAAAAAACAACAAGATCTGGATGCTAAATGTGCTCATTACTATTGGGATATTGCTGTTTTCAGGCCTTCATGATGAACATTTTTTTCGAGACAGAGTCTCACTGTGTTGCTAGGCTGGAGTGCAGTGGTGCGATCTCGGCTCACTGCAACCACTGCCTCCCGGGTTCAAGCAATTCTCCTGCCTCAGCCTCCCAAGTAGCTGGGATTACAGGCATGTGCCACCACGCCCTGCTAATTTTTGCAGTTTTAGTAGAGACGGGGTTTTGCCATGTTGGCCAGGCTCGTCTTGAACTCCTAACGTTAGGTGATCCGCCCACTTCAGCCTCCCAAAGTGCTGGGATTATAGGCGTGAGCCACAGTGCCCAGCCACTATCTTCAAATTTCTATCACCTTGTATTAGACATGTTAATCAACCGTTCCTGCCATGGTTCACAGTCCTCCTGAAAAGGGAGTCTTAGATTCTGTTTAAAGTACAATTCCTACAAGAGCCAAAGCTGATTAGACACTGACCCAAAGGCCATCAACCTATGATTTGACAGGAATAGGGTTTTCCCTATAACAGATGCTGTTGGTTCCCTGCCTGTGTCCCCTCCCATCCTCCCTGATCCAGTTTATGCTGACAGCACCTTGCTGTTGTTCCCACTTGAGGGAAATGGATATGCTAGATGGACATGAACGTTAATGCCCCTGGAATTAGCTTTCAGCCACTGACAGATGGGAGTTGGAGGGGAAATACCCAACTTCTTTGCCTCTCAACTGGGATAACTCTGAGAAATATTCTACACTGTCTCCCAGAGTCTCCCAATGGGATGAAAATCCACTTGCCTACAGCAGTAGCTCAGTGATGAGCTTCCTTCCCTTCCTTGTCTCAATTTCCCATTCCGTTAAAAGTGCTTCCAGGAACTACCTTCCAAATTAACTCCCAGCTCTTAAATCCTTGCCTCCAACTTAGGGTCTGTGGGAAACCAACTTAAGATACAGCTCAGCTGTCACAATGGTTATTAGTAAAGCCAAACAGACATTCTCTCTGGTATATATGTATTTTTTAAAAAACCTTTTTTAGCTGGACAGAGAGAAACAGATAGGTCATCACTATTCGAACCACATATTTCGTGAAACGCTAAAGGAAAGATACAAAAAAATTCCTGCCCAGAGGTATCACTCTTCGGATGCAGAACAACCCTCTATCCTAATCTTGATAAGACTGTGCCCTATTACAGCTCCTTTTATTTCCATGAGATTCTTTCATTCTATAGCTTTATATGTACCCTAACAATAATGAACACCAGCATTCCCAATCCCACTTACTTGAGTTTGAGAATTTCTCTTCCTTGACACTAAACTATAACTCGGGAGGCACTATATTTTGCTTCCTGTATTGCAGCTAAAGTAAAGCTCTGCACAAAGTAGACACTCAGTTAATATTTGTCTAATGAACAAATGGGAGGAGTATTTTAATGGTAGATGTGGATTTACCTAGGTTTAGGAATACTTGGCAAGTCTTAGCTATGAAAAGCTATGAAAAAGTCTTTTTCCCCTCCATGGAGCAAACACTTGAAGAAATTTTCACACTTTGTAACTAGAAGGACCAATTATTGTTATTATTTTTCTACTCAGCATCCCTTTCTATCTTCTTATGGTTTCTGTGTCCTTTCTCCTAACTTCCTTTCCCCACAAACATGCACACATCCTTTGGAAAACTACTTGTCCTTTGATTCCTGGGTTTCTGTCCCTGCCCCCAAGAAGGTATATAGTCCCCACAACTGGTCAATCATAATTCCTTATCTTCCTGGGGTTTGGCACATGACCTACCCAGATAAAACTTCTGCCCTTGAGTTTTATAAAGGGGCTATGGAGAGGAAAGCTCTTTTAATCTCCTGAGTTTGCCAAGCTGTGTTAATGTGTGACTTTGTTAGCCTACCCCTCACATCTCATTCCTACCAAACAACAAAAAGAAAAGGCTGTCTTCAGTAGATGTGGTTGAAAGAAACACATAGGAAAATACAGCCTGGAGAGAGAGAGAGGAAGATCTAGCAATGTTTTCTGTCTCCAGAGTTCTCCAACCACCATCACCTTGTATTTTATAAGAGCCAATAAATTCCCTTTTAATTTTCAGTTATTTTTAGTTTGGTTTTTATCACTTGCAACCAAACAAGATACTATATGCACAACTTGAAAAACTAACTCTAAAACTGACAGGAATACATTTTAAAATTGAAGCCCTTCCCCTGCAAACACCTCACCAGCATCTCAGTTCTTACAGCATATTAGAACATCGATAGTACCTGTAAACCCAACATTTTGGGAGGCTGAGGCTGGAAGATAACCTGAGACCAGGAGTTTGAGACCAGCCTGGACAACACAGTGAGACCCTTGATCTACAAAAAGTTTTGAAATTAGCCCAGTGTGATGGAGTGTGCCTGTGTCCTGCAACTCAGGAGGTTGAGGCAGGATCACTAGAGCCACTGCATTCCAGCCTGGGTGAGAGAGTGAGATTAAGAAAGAAAGAGAAAGAGGGAAAGAGGAAAGAAGGAAGGAAGGAAGGAAGGAAGGAAGGAAGGAAGGAAGGAAGGGAGGGAGGGAGGGAGGGAGGGAGGGAAGGAAAGAGAAAGAGAGAAAGAAAAGAACATGAACATCAATAGAAGCCACGAGTGTGTGTCTTTGTGTCTCCCATTGCATCACGTGCTAGATGTCTAGGAGCCTGCAGCAGCATCCCTTGTACACTAGAGGATTCTGTTAATAGAGATTAGAGTGTATCCAGCTGAAGGGGATTTCAGAAAGAAAAGAGATTATTTCTTTTCTCTTTATGCAATTAATAAAAAAAAATGGAAGAAATGTCAATACTTCTTCCTGGAGGTTATGTAGAATGGTAAGCTATTTCTTCCTGAAAGGAGAAGATTTAGGGAAATTTAGCCAAGCGTGAAAGGTGATTTGTTCCAAATCCTTTAATAAATGTACCTGAGTAAACCAAAACAATCTAAGTGTCTTCTGGCTGGTTTCAAAAGGAACGAAAATTTATCTGAAACTGAAACCATAACTCCCAAACCTGGTCTTCTTTTAGTACTCATCAGTATAATGTCATGGCCATTTATCCAATTTATGTGTAAGACAGAAACCTAGGGGTTATCTTTAATAACTTCTTTGTCTTCATTTCCTTCGAATCCAATGAGTCACTGAGTTGCATCCATTTCATCTTCTACATGTCTCTTAAATTTCTCTGCTTATTTCAAATTCTGCTGTGACTTCCTTTGTCCAGGCTATCATCACACTGGATTACTACTCTAACCTACTAACTGTTCTTCCCTGCATGCAGTCTTGATCCCCTCCAAGCCATTTCAGACCATTTTCTACTCCAAAGCCCATCCTGTTTTGTTGTTGTCATTAATGCAGATCTGTTTATATTACTTCCTCCTTTCTCAATCTCCTTAAAAATCTCCAAACTATGCTGGACATCTGATAATGTCTGTCCAGAAAATTTCTACCCTCCTTATGATAGTAACACCCTAAGTTTACTTTAGGAAAGCACCCCTCCCCAAGGCGGTGGGATTACCCCCACCTCCAGCTCCAGAGTTATGGATGCCCTAACTGGCTTCCCTAGCCACAGAGATAATGTTAGGGATGGGCACTTAACCCATACCTAAACCATATAGAGGACAGCATTCCCCTAGCCAAAGACTGGCTTCAGAGTGGGCATATGATTTAAGCAAATCCAATCAGAAAGATTGACTAGTTCTTGGGACCATGATAGAAGCCAGACTGAAGATTAAGGATAAGGGTAGAGTCATGGGATCCCAGAGAGCCAAAACGGGCAGGAAAAGATAATCACCCTATGAATAAAACTTGTCCTTAGAGTGGGATCTGAACTCTGGACTTTACCATAACGTAAGCCAATGGTTCTTTTTCTTCCTTTCTTTATTTTATGAAGGCAGGCTGGATTGAATTTTCTGTTACTGGCAACCGAAAGATTCTTAGCTAATATCCATCCAAGCTAATGTATTATTGCAGATACAATAAAGGCAAAGTTCTTAATATAGCCTGAAGCTCATTTGCATTTGCTGCCTGAGCTCTAGCCACAGAGGCCTACTTTTAACTATTGTTCATGCCCTTCCCTCTTCCTGAAACCTTCCTGGCCTCCCACACACCCAATATTATGCATTTTATCTTACTTATGCTTTAACTCTCAGCTCAAATTCCCTTCATGACCCCTTAAACAGACAAAATCCCCTTAATATTCACTCTGAAAGTCCAGGAAAGATTCAATTTTGGTACTTATAAAATATTATTTGTGAGATTATTTCATAAATGTCTGTCTCTCTCACTTAACTCTAAGTCACATGTGAGAAACTCTCCATAAGTTTCAGTTAACAAAACGCTATTAAATAACAATTTGAATTATACTTGAAAGGAAGAAGAAAGTCATAGTAAATATCACTGGTTCACTCACAAAATGAAAATAGGTTAATAAAATTTATTTTAAAGCCATCATAGGAGGAATTTTCCTGGTCACATCCAAGCAACTTATAAAAATGGGAAAATTTAAAAACAGATGTATCAGAAACACATATCATTTTATCTAGAAAATAAATTAAATAGTTGAATTAACATCTTTTTAGTGTAGAAGGTTAAAGAATAAATTTGTCTTTAATGTAATTCAACCAAAGGGGGCAGAATACAACCAATGCATTAATTTAGAAGTGGATGGAATGATTTGGGGGGAAAAAAAAAACAGAATTTCTGGCAAGGTTCCCCTTCTGATTCAGAGCTGCAACAAAGAAGCTGTTAAAATGTTTGCAATTTCGTTTCAATGTTGGATCAAATAATATACACGTGCAGCCATTGGAAAAAAGATTTTGAAATGATTTTGTTATATTACAACTTATGCAGTCCATCATCGTCAAAAGACCATTTTAGATGAATTTCAGTTTAAAGAGGTCATATTATTGAATCAGTTTTTTTTTTTTTCCCTTGCTGTTCTATCCTCACTCCAGAGGAAAAAACACATATGTATAGGAAGGCTAAACTAACAATGTTGTTGCTCTAATGAAAGTTTCATAAATATAACAAAATTTATTCTATCCTTAGTGGAACGATACTTAGTTGTTTTCAATAATAGTTGAACAAAATATATATATATATATCATGAGTCTAGACTTGGAAAGAGCTGTGACAGCACAATTAGAGACACCTAGAAAAATGCAGTATCCCCCTTACCGTGGGGGATACATTCTAAGACCTCCAGTGGATGCCTGAAGCCACAGATAGTACTAAACATGCAAGTGTACTATGCATGAATTTCTTTTTCCTTCTTCACAATTTCACAGATAGAGGATTCATTCTTACTGTAGATCTTAGTAATCTCAGTATGTAATTTTTTTTCTTTCTTTTTTAAGTGGAGAACTTACACTTTTTCACTTAAAGAAAGCATTTTATGGATCCTCTTTGGAATATCCACCATCATCACCACTCTTGCACTTTACGGCCATCAGTGAGTAAAATAAGGGTTACTTGAACACAAGCACTGTGATACCACGAAAGTTGATCTCATTTACCAAAAAGCTACCAAATAACAAATGGGCAGGCAGCATATTTGGCGTGAATACACTGAACAAAAGGATGAGTCGTGTCACAGGCAGCATGGAGCAGAGCAGTGTGAGATTTCATCACAAAACTCAGAATGGAATGCTATAGAAAACTTAGGAATTATTTATTTCTGGTATTTTCTATTTAATGTTTTCAGACCACAGTTGATTGTGGGTAACTGAAACCACAGAAAGCAAAACCACTGATAAGTGGGAACTACTTTAAAATCAGAAATGCTTATATCTCTAAATTAATTTTTTTCTCCAACCTGAAATGCCCTCCCTTCTCATTTGTGCCAAATTCAAGTTCTCCTTCATTTTCAACAACACAAAGAGCTCTCACTCCATAACCTGATTATTCTGTTTTTTCTATATCTGTAGACTAGTACAAGTAGTACTCACTGTGTGGTATCAGTGACTTCCAATTGTCAATTCGAGGACTATACTATCTGTACTCCAAACCACCTGGAAAACACTTAAAATACATCTTCCAAATTGCTCCCCACCCTGCCTCTCCCACTTCCAAGATTTGAGTCAGTAAATTAGAACATCTAAGGAATCTGAAATCTTTAAAAATATTCTCTGGCCTGGTGTGGTGGCACACACCTATAATCCCAGCACTTTGAGAGGTGGATTGCTTGAGCTCAGGAGTTTGAGACCAGCCTGGGCAACATAGCAAAACCCCATCTCTACAAAAAATACAAAAAGTAGCTGGGCATGGTGGCACACACCTGTAGTCCCATGTACTCGGGAGGCTGAGGTAGTCCTGGAGTCCTGGAGACAGAGATTGCAGTGAGCCAAGATCATGCCACTGCACTCCAGCTTGGGCAACAGAACAAGACCTTGTCTCAAAAAATAAGTAAATAATAAAAACATTTTCTGTACACCCCTGTTGATAGCAGCATTATTCACAATCTCCAAAAGGTGGAAGCAACCCATTGACAGATAGACAAACAAAATGTTATATATACATACAATGGAGTATTTTTCAGCCTTAAAAAAGAAGGACATTTTGACATATGCTACAACGTGAATGAATCTTAAAGAATTATGTTAAGTGGAATAAGCCAGTCACAAAAAGATAAATATCATATAATTCCAATTATATGAGGTACATAGATTTGTCAAATCCATATAGACAGAAAGTAGAATGGTGATAGGGGCTAAGAGAGGAGGCCACAGGAGTTATTGTTTAAGGATATGGAGTTTCAGTTTTGGAAGATGAAAGAAGTTTTAAGGATGGTGATGAAAAATGGAAGATGAAAAACGTTAGAGATGGATGGTAGTGATGGTTGCTCAACAATGTGAACATACTTAATATCGTTGAACTATACACTTAAAAACAGTTAAGACTGTGCATTTTATGTTATGTATATTTTACCACAACTGAACAAATCAGTTAAAATGGTAAATTTTATGTTATGTATATTTAACTACACCTAAAACAGAAAGAAACATTGGATGTGGGAAATGCTGGTCTCAGTTTTTGTGTTGGTTCTTCATTCTTAATTATCATAATATTTTATTCACTCATTTCTTTATAAATAATGCACCACGCATAATTCTAGATGCTGGAGACATAGCCATAACTAAGGCAGACAAGGTCCCTGCTCTCAGAGAGCCATAATTCTACCATCTATGACATCTTATTTGTGAGGATGAGATGGTATAGCATGGGACAGAAACCCCAATTTTATAGTGGTTTTAACACTCAAGATTTTATTCTCTCGTATAAAATACCAATTTGGCAGGGACTCAGGATCCTTCCTGCTTTGTTCTTTATCAACCCTAGGGTATGACTGTATAGACATGATCCAATGTGACTACTGAATAGAGCTGGTCTTTGCATCTGCATTCCCACCAGCAGGAAGAAGAAAATACAACCAAGGGCATAATCCTTATTTTAGATATACTCTCTGAAAGTGACATCCCATTGACAATAACTCAAACAAATGCCCAGGCCTAGCTGCAAGGGAAGCTGAAAATGCAATCTTTATTCCTGGCAGACATGTGTTTAGCTAGAATTCAAGGGTTCTTTTACTGAAAAAGAGGAGAATGGACACTGGAAGAGAAGTATCAGAGTCTGCTACACAATTATTTTCCCAGCACATCTTGAATTCTTTGAAGGATGAGAGGTATCTCAACATGTAGAATTAAAAGGAAGAGCCCCTAAGGGGAAGGCAAAAAGATAATTCAAAATGATATCCCTCTGAGGGCTTCACCCCAGAACAGCGCACTTCCTATTGGGAACATTTCCTTTTGATCTGTAGACTATGAACTAAAGAAACAAAACTTCTCTCTTGCACATTCCCAACTTGCAGTAATTGAACAGGTATAAAATACTGCTATGAACACTGCTTTTTAAAAAGAAAGAAAATTGATACACACAGGATTCACTGGTCCACAGCAATTTTGAAATCTAGCTGGACATATGTTGCCAGTTCCTTGATTAAAGGATCAATTCTGCTGCCTGGGAACAATTCACTTTGGCTCTTGGCTCTACCCTCTTCATTTTCCATGGAAAATAGTCCATGTTTATGGCTGAATAATTTTTGCAGCCTGTTTCTGCCCACAGAAATTTGGATTTCATTTTGTACTTTCTATATCTTTCAGTCCAAGTTGATATAACTGTTTTAAAATCTTTGAGTTTTTAATGAATTATATTATAATCCACTCCATTAAGTGGAATTCTTACCCAAAGGTCTCCTTTAAGATAAGCCCTTCTCTACCTTGGTCTTCCTATTAGGCTCCCAAGGAACAACATCTTTAAGATTCTTAGAAGCCCTTTTTTGATAAAGATGATCTGTGGGATATGCCCTTAAGATCCTTAGGGGATCTTTTATCTAACTAAATTGTTCTCCGAGGAATCACTTGAGATTTTTCTGAGATCATATCAATGGATCTAATTGTTCTTACCCGGATTTCATCTTTGCCTTGAAGCATTTTCCTGAATTGACAGTCTTACAGAGCCTAGAAGTGATAGTTTTATTTTCAAATTCAATTTTGTGTTCATCTTATTTCTTTCTTCTCATCTTTTACCATAAACAAGAAGAAGTAGCCAGAGGGCATCTTCAACATTCTTGCAGAGAATCTCTTTAGCTAGATAATTCAGTTCATTGGGTATAATTTCTGCTTTCTACTTTATTACAGGTCCCCGTGTTGCTAAACATTCTGCCACTAAATAACAAAGATCTTCCTCCAATTTCCAAGAACTTTTTCTTACTTTACTTCAATCTCTCTCTACAAGCTTTCTTGAGAACCATCAGACTCTTTTACCAGTATCTTCATGGTCCTTCCAACTTCCACCTTCTTCCCCAAAGCCACTATCATATTTTTAGATTTGTATTACAATACCCCACTTCCAGATAAAAAACTGTTCCAGTTACTATGGCTGCAAAATAAATTACCCGAAAACTTAGTGGCTTAAAAAAAGCCATTCATTAGGCTCATGGATTCTGTGGGTCAGGAACTTTGAGGTAGTGGCTTGTCTCTGTGTTAAAAGATTTGTGAGATGGAAGACAAAGGTTGGGGATGGGAATCATCTGAGGTCTCATCCCTCATCATTCACTGGGGACCTCGGTCCTTCTCCCTGTGATTTCTTTGCATGGGCTAGTTTAACTTCCTCATAGCATGGTGGCTGGGTTCTAAGAGACAGTACCCTGCCAAAGAGCCTGATGATAGCTAAATTGCTTCCTGTGACTTAAACTTGGAAGCCACACAGTGTTATTTCTACTTTATTCTATCAGTAAAGACAGTCACAAGGCCCACTCAAATTTAAAGACTCCTCTTGTTGAGGAAGGAGTGGCAATATTCTAGTGGAGTATATGGGACCAGAAATAATGTTGTGGCCATTTTGGAAAATACAGGAGAAGCCTAGGAAGGTACTCCTATGATTGCGCTCTTGGATAATAAGCTCATCTCAGGCTCTGCTTCTAGGGAACCCAGCTGCATTAGTTTCAAGGGCTGCCATAACGAAGTACCACAAGCTGGGTGGTAGAAACAAGAGAAATTTATTGTCTCACAGTTCTGGAACTAGAGATCCATGATCAACGTGTTAATAGGGTTGGCTCATTCTGAAGGATGTCTTCCACGCTTTGCCTTTCCTTTCTGGTGGTTTGCTGACAATCTTGGCATTCCATGGCTTGTAGGAGCATTACTTCACTCTTTGCCTTCATCTTCACATGGTGTTCTCACTGTGTGCATCTTGCTGTATCCAGACTTCCCCTTTTTGTAAGGATGCCAGTCATATGGGATTGGGGTCCTCTCTAATAACCTCCTCTTAACTAATTACATCTGCAATGACTGTTTCCAAATAAAATTACATTCTGATATAGTGGGGTCAGCACTTTAACATATGCATTTAGGGTAGACACAATTAAACCTATGACACTGACCTAATGATAGAGGCAGGAGGTGGAGAACTATCCTAGACAGATAGGAGAGGGTCCCCAGAGAACCTCCAACCCACCAAGGTCATTTTGCACAGGCTTGCCTAAACATGCCCATGGTGAAAAATTCTGTCCCTTAGCACATGCACAGTAAGGGAAATAAATCAATGTGGAGGGGCTCAGGCTAAGGGCCCCGCAAGTGCACTGGAAGGATGGGGTGGAGCCACCAGGAATTCACACATTACACAAATAGGGAACTGATATGGTTTGGCTGTGTCCCCACCCAAGTCTCATCTTGAATGATAATGTGTTGTAGGAGGGACCTGGTGGGAGGTGATTGAATCATGGGGGTGGGTCTTTCCTGTGCTGTTCTCATGATAGTGAGTAAGTCTCACAAGATCCGATGGTTTTAAATAGGGGAATTTCCCTGCACAAGCGCTCTTCTTTTGTCTGCTGCCATGTGAGACGTGCCTTTCACCTTCCGCCATGATTGTGAGGCCTCCCCAGCCACATGGATCTGTAAGTCCAATAAACCTCTTTCTTTTGTAAATTGCCAAGTCTTGGGTATGTCTTTATTGGCAGCATGAAAATGGACTAACATAGGAACCCAGCCCCATCAGCAGATATATAGAAGCCATTGTATTCAACTGTGAAGAGTGGGCAACCGGCAACCTGCTTTCAGGACCCCTCTTTTTGCTGAGAGCTTTCCTTTTTGCTTAATAAATGATACTCCATTCACTCTTTGATGTCTGTATGACTAATGTTTCCTGGTTGTGAGACAAAAACCCAGATCTAGCCAAGCTAAGGAATAAAAAATCCTGCATCACTAAGATATAAGAATTATCTACTCTATGGCCAGGTGCAGTGGCTCACGCCTGTAATCCCAACACTTTGGGAGGCCGAGGCAGGTGGATCACCTGAAGTCAGGAGTTCAAGACCAGCCTGGCCAACATGGTGAAACCCCATCTTTACTAAAAACACAAAAATTTGCTGGGCATGGTGGCACGCGCTTGTAATCTCAGCTTCTCGGGGGTCTAAGGCAGGAGAATTGCTTGAACCTGGGAGGCAGAGATTGCAGTGAGCCAAGATCACGCCACTGCACTCCAGGCTGGGTGACAGAGTGAGACTCAGTCTCAAAAAAAAAAAAAAAAAAAAAAAAAAGTATCTATTTTATGCTATTTATTAAAAAGATTATCTGAAATAATACATAGAAAGTTCCTGGCACCTAGCAAATGATTAATAAATGTTAGCCATCATTATTTATCTTTGGATCCAGATAGACTAGCACAGTGCTTAGCACATAGCAAATATTGACCATCTTTGGGTTTTGCCTGCCTGGCATTCACTCCATCTTTTTCTGGTGAAAACACCTTCAAACAATCTTTTTGCTAGTCTTAGTGAGGCAATCGTTCAAAATGTTCTGCCCTACCCTCAAGAGGTGAGTATATGTGTGACCCAAGAATGCCATTCAGACTCTGTCTCCCAAAAATTAAATCTCGAGTAGAGTAACATAGAGATAGAAAATGACAGAGGTCATTTATCCTGCTAACAGTGCCATGAAAAGAGACTGACCTTTAGTTGCTGCTATCTGGATGCTTAGAGCTGTTTTGACTCCTGGCCTTTTCACAGCCTGGTGCTTACTTAGCATTTCTTTTAATTCTTTGTGCTAGTCCACATCCTTGAGCACATTTCTTGTTTAGCTTAAGATAGCCAGAGCTTAAGATAGCCATTTCTTTTGTGCAGAAACAGAAATAGACTGAAGTAGAAATTGATTCCTGGACATAGCAGTTACAACTGACATTTAGAATGACAATGTGAAGTTGGAAGGGTCATGGTGAGGCAGGAGACAGTGTGGACCTCCCCTTCTCTGGCTGGGAAAATGCCTATCTTCATAAGCATGTTGTATCTGGAAACTCAGGCAATGTGTCTGTCCAGGTGGAGATTTGGGAATCAGTAGAAAAATGTCAGCTCGTTGGATCAGGTTGGATACTTTTTCTTAGCCCAAGATAAGTTACTACAAGTAAGAGACAAGTGGCTCATCAGAAAGCAGAGAGAGAGAGAGAACAGAAACTGCTAAGGGAAGCCCTTTCTAATTGTGGCCTGTGATCAAAGAGGGATAGTAGTCAGATAATCTTGAGCTGAATTATCTCCCCTGAGATAAAGTTAGTGGAAGTAATGTCTTAAGATTCCGAAAACTTAAGAGGAGATAAAAAAAAAAAAAAAGGCTCCTGGAAAAGCTCTACTAAGCACCTCCTTCTTGGCCTTCCTTGACTGATAAGACTTCACTTAGTCACCACTTTATAGCCCAACCACTGAAATACATGGGATGTTGGAGCTGAGATTGGTTTTCTCTCTTTTGACTCAAGCTATTGTTTGTCATTGCCCCCAGGAAATGTTAAAAAATGAAGGCTTTGGGGCTGAGAGCTAGAGGGAAGGGCAGAGCTCTAAGGCCTGTTGCTATGAGAGAGGACATCCTAGTGTTGGATGTGCACGGAAAGCCTACTAGGTTTCTAAGAAAATTGTTATTTCTGGATAAACACTTACCAACCTAAGGTAATCTCCAGGCCCCTGAACTCTTCTCAATGGAAAAGTGTGTTCTAAATTAGTTTAACCCTCACAAATGATCCTCTCCATTGTCCTTTTCAGAGGTGGCCACAGTGGATACTAGACACTGACTCTTCTCCCAGAGGAGAGAACCAGAATCAACTACTTTTGCTGACCAATATATCCACTCTGTCACTGGAGCAGAGAGCACTTTATATTCCTGAGAAGCAGGATGTGACAAATTCTGTTGGTCAATGACCACTCTAAGCTGTTTCTTCCCCTTCCCTTTTCCATGTGAGTTTTTTTTTTTTTTTTTCCTTTAATTAAGATAACCTGACCTATTTCTACCATTGTAGATCAGGTTAAATTTATCATTTAACCTCAGGTTGCCAATACACAAGGAGTTATTCTGGACCAACCTGAGAATAATGCATGTTGCTGAGAGATGGATGCAGTAACTGGCCTAGCACCTGGGGAAGGAGGGAGTTTTGAGATGTATGTAAAAGAGTTCAATTATGATGCTGCATGTATGAGAAGGAGAGTGTGCGTATGGACATCAAACAGCTCAGGAGATTATAGTGGACAATAATTGTTTTCACCTGCCAGTATCCCAGGTTTCCTTTATAAAAGCTTTCTTCCCCGATGCTTGAGCCAAACAGTTCTAGAAGGGCTGAACCTATACCTCTACAGCTTGGTTGGCATGTAACCCAAAATTGGTGTGTAAATTTATTCCATCTTCTCGGCTCAGTGAATGATTTAGGAAAGCTTACATGATCCAAGTCAGATGAATAGAGTCAGCCACAGTTTTGAAGGAATGATCGGGAAAGACACATACTTTCCAAGGGATTGCTTGGCCGGTAGAATGTACGTTTGCAGCTCTCGGGGACTATCCTGCCACCAGGGAGAGAATGCCTGAAAAGGAAGCTTGGGGAAGCGAAAGCAAAGTGAGAACAAGAGTAAGAAAGAGAAAATGAGAGCCAATAAATATCCTTTTTGCTTAGCCATTTGGAGTAGGTGTAGTCTATTTGTCTGGAGCTCAGCACCTGTGAAGGCTCTCCTTTTGGTTAGGAATTTTCTTTTCTCCCCAAATTAGACATCAGAAATTATGCTTTCTTCACCCCGCTTGTAGCTAGCTGGGCCCAAGCATGTGACTCAGGCCCCATCAGACATCCTTGTGAAATTTCTTTGAGATGAGAGCAATGTGAGAAAGAAATGCCACATGGAATCCATTTTTGCCAGTGAGAGTGACACCACTACCACTTGGCCTTCAGAGGTGGCATTATTGAGTTCCTATAACAGGGCTGGCAGTAGTGCTTGCGTCAATAAAGTTCCTGCTGGCAGTGCAAAATGTAGCATTGAATGCTAGGAGGTGAAGGCAGTAGCAGCGTCTTCAGGCTAGTCCTGACAACTGTTTGTGGTGGTATCCTGGAAGTTCATCCTTGAGCCTGGCTCTCCAGCCCTCCTGGCAATTCTGTGACCTACCAAATATCCTTTAATAGTTTTCTTTTTGGCTTAATCAACCAGTTAGTTTTTGTCACTTTCAACTAAAACTTCTGGTACTAATGTAAAAATCAGTAAAAATTTGATAGACATATAAATGAATGAATGGCAATTCTGCGAGGTAGACATTATACTTCCATTGTACAGAGGAAAAATTGGCTCAGTAATATTAAGTTCATCCTGTCCAAGATCATGCAGCTAATAAATCCTAGAGTAAAGGTTTGAATTTTGCTCTTTTTTAAATCTCCAAAGTCCATGTTTTTGAAATAATTTTGTGGCAGATAGAGTAGACAGGCTTGCACAGAATTCATTCTACCCTTCTTATAGAATGCCTTCCTATACTGCAGAGGCTAGAAAACTAAAAGTGACATTCCCCAGACTTTCACGCAGCTAGGAATATGATTAGGATCCACCAATAAGATGTACTTGTGTGAAAATTTAAGTTAGCACTGAGTCAAGTAGGAAGGAAGGCAGTGCCCAGGCCTTCATTTTGATGGTACGAATCAGTCACAGTATGGTTTGGGGCCAACAGTTGAGGCCACAACTTTCTGATTCCCGAATTGTGGCAAGGTAGTGTGATCTTGGATCTGGAGAGTGGTATAGTGGTTTTCTGATCCACAGCTTCCAGATTATTGCAGAGATAGTTCTCTAGACAGGTCAGCTCTGTAGTGTTGTTCTGGAATCCAGCCCACAGCCCACTCCTCCAGTCCCTGTAACTGTGGGCATGGGATTTCCTGTAGCCAATCCTTTCTTGCTAAAACTACTAGAATGGTTTCCATTATCTGCTTCTGAATCTTGTTTAATACGAGCATGGATAGAGGTCAAGTACTACATAACCAAGCAGCAGTACACAGAGATTCTTATCTTTTCTGAGCTGCAATTAAAGAGGAAAAAAAAGCATGCATTCAAGGTAAATTTATGTATTTCAATAATAAGCACCGTGGACTTTGTGCTCTTGCCACACCTGTAATCTCCAGAAACTGGGTGTATCAGTCAGCGTACCGGCAGGAAACAGAAGGCTCATTCACAATGGAAACTCTGAGGAGACTTTAATAAAGACTAATTTTGGCTGGATGCAGTGACTCATGCCTGTAACCCTAGCACTTTGGGGGGCCAAGGCGGGCAGATCACTTGAGGTCAGGAGTTTGAGACCAACCTGGCCAACATGGCGAAACCCTGTCTCTACTCAAAAAAAAAGAAAAAAAAATTACCCAGGCGTGGTGGTGGGCACCTGTAATCCCAGCTACTTGAGAGGCCAAGGCAGGAGAATCATTTGAACCCCGGAGGCAGAGGTTGCAGTGAGCCAAGATTGCACCACTGCACTCCAGCCTGGGTGACAGAGTGAGACCCTCTTTAAAATATATATAAATAAATAAATAAATAAAGACTCGTTTTTACTTATTTTTATTTTTTATTTCTATTTATTTACTTTTTTAGAGACGAGGTCTCACTATGTGCCTTGGCTGGTCTCACATTCTTCCCACCTTGGCCTCCCAAAGTGGTGGGATTACAGACGTGAGTCACCATGCCCAGCCTAAATGAGTTTTTAAAAATATAGACTGCGCATAGAGAACCACAGGGGTCATACAGTGCCCCTAGACCTGAAGCAACAAGTGGAGGAATCTATTATGGAAACCTGAAGACAGCTAGGTAGAGAGGGTGCTTTACTGGAGCTGTGACCTCTGGTTGCGGAATGCAGTCATGGCAACCTCACAGGCAAGGCGCAGGGAGGGAGCAACCTCCACTCAACTGTTTTTTCAATCTCCTGCACATTTGCTGAGCTCACCTGGAAGCCACAGGACACAAGCCCGTGCTGTAGTCCTCATAGGACAGTCTGCCAGGGTGGAGAAAGATGGAACGTGGATCTAAAGGGCAAATGGGAGAGATCTAGCACACCACGTGAAAAAATCAACAACCTCAGTGCAATAAGAGATCATGAAGAATGCAGGCTGAAGTACTTTGTGCAGCTTAATTTTATAAGGCTCACAGATTGAGTTTATTCATTCTTTTTTTTTTTTTTTTTAGACAAGAGTCTCACTCTTCACCCAGGCTGGAATGCAGTGGCGTGATCTCGGCTCACTGCAACCTCTGCCTCCTGGGTTCAAGCGATTCTCCTGCCTCAGCCTCCTGAGTAGCTGGGATTACAGGTGCGCACCACCAAGCCCAGCTAATTGTTGTATTTTTAGTAGAGATGGGGTTTTGCCATGTTGGCCAGGCTGGTCTCCAATTCCTGACCTCAAGTGATCCACCCACCTTGGCCTTCCAAAGTGCTAGGATTACAGACATGAGCCAATGGGGCCTGATCTGAGTTTGTTCATTCTTTTTAAAGACAGTCAACATAATCTGCTCATGTGATTTGAGGTCCTTTCACTTAGTTTAGCACACAGTGCCACGGAGTATGAGAAGTGAAAAGTACTCTAGAGATCTCACTGAAGACTCTCACTCCATAGATGAGGAAGTCAAGACTTAGGAACATGATACAAATTCCTCCAAAGTCACATATCCAAAAAGTTGCATAACCAGCATGCACACCCAAATCTACTGATGCCCAGTCCAGGGCTTCTTCCACTATTGGCAGTTAAAATCCGTGCTGGACACACAAGTTGTGCTCATTACAAAGTGCCAGACTATGATGCAGCTGCAGTCTGAGCCTGGAGCATCCCTCTGCCTTAGTCTTATTATTCTCTTCATTTTAAACATTTACCTGAGAAGCTGAATTCCAAAGACACTTTCCCTAAAAATAACTCAAAGACATGCAGGAGGAAATTAGCATAATGTATTTTTTCAGCTATAATTTACAGTGTGTAATCTAAAAATGTGCGACAAAGCAATGCTAGTAGTGCAAAGAAAATTCCCCTGGGATATTTGGTCCCATTTAAAAACACCTCAGTATGGGGGGATGTGGGAGCAGCAGCCTGTGACACACTTCCATCAGGGCAAAATGTTATTCCAGTGATTCACAGCGAGAGGCCTGACAAACACTTTGAGTCGATATAAAGGTTCTTGCCATCAGGATAAAATGAGAATTGCAGTGGGTGGTCCCATTCTAGCCTCATGTCTCCTTCTACTTCTGTCCTGGCTTAGGTGGTTGCCCTGGAAACAGTGGGGTAGCAAACAAAACCATTTGGAACAACTTTTAGAAAGCCTTATGCACAGAGGCCTAATGTTTATTTGTTGCTGCCTTTTCCAAAGGCTTTCTTCCCCTGAGAGGGTGTGCTCCTTGGACTACCTTGAAAGTTAGTTCATGTTAAAGTCTTTGGCAGGGTCCAGTTGGAGGGCTGGCCAGAGTTTGGCAGAGAACAGGAGAAAGGGGCTTTGCCTATCATTATTCAGCTTTGGATCCTCACACAGATGGCCCTGATCTCCTCCTCCCCCACCTAAGAATTTTTCTAAAACGACACCCAAGTTTTTCTTGGCAGAAGTTATAATCCTGGCAAACAGTTCACTGCAGCTCTAATTATGATGACAGCTTTAATGGAGAAGATAATCATATTAAATGGTTCTTATTCAGTTCCATGTGATGAATTAGTGATTACCATAAAATGTGTTAAGCAGCTAAAAGTAAGGGGAAGGGATAATGTACTGAGCTACAAGTTGAGGTTTGAGGGATTCCAAAACTGGGTAGGAGACAGGATAAAATGAATTTCATTGGATACCAGGGGTGATCAGGCATCAAGGGAAGGTATTCTCAATAAACTGACTTGGCAGGACTCTTCCTAAAACTAAGTTAGGCAGGCCAAAGACAGGATGGGGACCAGGGGAGAGGCCTAGTCGAGAAGAGGGTTCAGGGGAACCTGACTGAAGTTTGGTAAAGAAGTCTTTATCATATCCACCACTCATACAACATACTTGTAAATACTGTGACTCGGATATGAAAAGGTAAGAATGAAAAGGAGGGAAAGAGGAAGGGAAGAAAGGACGGGAGGGAGGAAGAAAGGAAAGTTAGTAAAATTGCCTTCCGAATTCAGGCTCTTCTGTATGTTGTTACAAAGTTGTTTGCAGGGGAACACATTTGGTCTTTGAACCAGCCAAAGGACATTAAGGGCCAGTTTTAAAAATAAGGAGGAGATCAAACTGAGTAACACTGTATGACTCTAAAGCAATGAGCTGGTAGTTCTTGTGTGGTTTGTGAATAGGGTGACCAAACTTAATCCATTTTGCCTGGAACTTTACCAGTTTTAGGACTGGACATCTCCCTCAGTTCCAGGTAAATCAAGAAGATTTGCCTAAGACTGTCCCAGTTCTATAGCCCCACATTCTGGAAAAGAGAAATAATCAGTCACCCTATTCATCAAAAGAGCTCTGAAGGTAGTTCCTAACAAGAAGTTCCAAAATCACTTAGAGTCATAACACCTGACAAACTAGGCTTCCAATATAAGGGTTGTTTAGAAAACAAAAACAAAACAGCCTCATTCATTTAGTCACATATTATGTGAGAAAATAAATATTCACCCTGACTCCTATTTAATTAGAAGTACCTTTACTTAGATACTTTGATTCAAATACAGAGCCCAAACACCTCTCTACAAATGTTTGAAGAAAGCTTATTTACCTAATTAGAATATTTATGTGCCATCATGCATGTTTTATTTTTATATTAATATATCTCTTTGTGTTTTATTATAAAAATCTTGCTTTGAAAAAGACATTCAAATTTGTTTGTCATTCATCTGTAAGCTACAATACGTGTAGTTACTATGTGTAGTAATCAAAGCGTGTGTGCGTGTGTGTGGTCTTCCATGGGGAAGCAACCTTCTTTATCCTCATCTTCTCTAAACCCTAATTCATTTGTACTTCCGCTCATTTTCCCAAGGGGTGTGTTATTCCTTTAGAAGGCATTTTAATGGCTAGAGAAAAATAAAGAAGGCTGAATAGCGAAGCCTTGCTCAGAAAGCCCTGTTGCTTCTGCGGCTGCTTTGAATAACACTGTTACACTGTGTTATCCTTCTAAAATCTACTTTACATGGTTTCTCATATGTGTGAGGACCTTCATCCCTGAGAATGGTTTCTCATATGTGTGAGGACCTTCATCCCTGAGAAGTGAGGGCCTACGTAGGCTGGGAAGAAATGTGGTAGCTGGGAGCCTGGGACACGTCTGAGGCTCATTGGAGCTGAAGAGGTAGAGATTCAGCGGAAGCATTCTAGGGAGAAGCTTAATTTAAAAACCACTTGGGCAGTACCGAAGAACTATCTTTTCTAAAAGGTTGGGTAGAGACAGAGTATCCATCCAAATATGAGGACAAACTGGGAAAATCCATTGTGAGCAAGCAAGTTTAGAACACGGTATAGAGGGAGAAGGTAAAAAAATATATATTTAAGGTAGTTTTCTTACTGTTTTTATAGGATGCCAGCAGCCTTAGCCTGATGGGGGAGGAGGCTCTAACCAGGTCTGGCTCTTCTTCCACATCCCACTCCATTGGGTGGTGTTTTTCACTGGGTGGCTACAAAGTCTTAACATGTTTAGGTGGGTTCTTAGTTGAGGTGGGGGCATTTCATGTGTTCGCTTCTCTAGCGGACATCCTTTCTCAAGGACAGGTACCAGATCTGGCAGTGGTACTTCTGAAAATCCAGAACCTTTTGTAAGATGCGTGGGCTCTTCTAACTCAGTTGTCAGGGTAAATTACTGGGCTCTGGGTCTAGGGCAGTGAACTGAGCTAGCATGAGCTGGCTGAAACAGACCTCATCTCTGCTTTTACTAAGAAAATAGAAACAAGCAGAAGACAACTATAACATTTCCCATCATCGTTCTCATTAAGTTTTGCCTTTCCTTCCTTGGTGATGGAAAAACTGTACTGGACTCTCAGTCCTCATAGACCTTGTGACTTAAGCCCTGGATTCCCCGTCATCTATTCAAAGGCTTTGCTCTTTTCATCACTCACCGTCTCCACCATCTCTACATCTCCACTCTCTATTTGATTATTCCCGTAGCATATACGCACAATATAATATCTCCTGTCTTTAAAAAACCTGTCTTCCCTAGAATTACACCCTCCTTCAACTACTCCCTCCTGCTTCTCAGGCCTCCTTACATCATTATTTCTAAAGCAAGTTGTCAAACTCAGTGTCTCTCCACTTCCTCATTTTATGATCTTTCAGTCTTCTCCAATCATGTCTTCTTCCCTATGACTGCACCGAAGTCATTCTTCTCAGGATCACCAGTGAGCTCCACACGTCTTAAATCCTTTGAACAATTTCCCAGCCCTTCTCTTACTCGACCTCTCAGTGGATTTGATCTGACTTGGTGAACCACTTAGATTCTGAGTCAACACACTGTCTCGGTTTTCCTCCTGTGTCCCAGATTGGCTTCTTCTGAGTCTGCTGGCTCCTTCCTCTTATTCCTCATTTTTAAATTTCTTTAAACATCTTCTGTTCTTTAAATACACTCATTCACTTTATAGGAGATCTTCTCCAGTCCCATGGCTTTAATTTCTATCTCTCTGTCAATAACTTCCAGATCTATATTCTCTAGCCCTGACATTTCCCCTGAGCTCCAGCCTTAACATATTCTGCCACCTACTTGACATTTCCATTAGATGTCTAATAAGCATTTCAAATTGAACATTTTCAAAATAGAACTTGGTCTTATCCCCCAAACCTGTTTTTCTTACAGTTTTATACGCTGCAGCTCCTGGCTTTACCATTCATCCAGCAGCTCAGGATATAGGTTTGAGGCTCATTCTTGACCACTCTATTCCTCTTACACTCACATATCATAAAAATCCAATTGTGTGGGCCCCTGCCAGACCTGACCATTAGTGATGGCCAGGCTATCTTCAAAATTCCCAGCAGACGATTTCCAGGATTGGTGCTGTAGTCTTCCCTCATGTGTCTACGGCTCCCAGGATTGGGTATGAAATGGTAAACCCAAAGTGCTTGAGGAAGGTGACTCTGGTGCAAACTGAGTTTCTGCATCTAATTTAGCCGCTCCAGCTCTATGACAAGTGATTCTTAATCCCAAGGAAGAGGAGCAATTATACTCTTTCAAAAGCCAGTTTCCTAGAGAAGGTAACCCAGGGGTGGAGACTTCAGGGCTGGGTCTTCCAAGCACTACATATTGCTCATCTCAGTGGATGGAGACATTCATGTGGACTGGGCTGGGTCAGGTAGGTCAGGGGGAGGTTCAAGTAACTTAAGTAAGGCTTGTTAGGAGACTGCATTTGCATCTGAGAACCAAGAAAAGCCTCCATCCCTTTTAGGCACGTCAATTATTACAACAGACCATGAAATGTGTAGGGAATTGTCTAATGAATTCCAGGAATTGATAAATATATTTAATAAATCATGTGGGCTCTTCCTCTGGGACTACAAACACTTGAAGTGCCCAAAATATTGCAGATATCTTGACCAGACAGAATACAGCCCAGTAATTCTTCCATTCTCTTGGACATGTACTTTTCAGGGTTGGCCTGCAGGTGGTGGTGTAGCCCACAGAGGACTACAGAGGACTGTATGGACAAAGGACTCACAAGATGTTAGATTCAGATTCGTATATTAGGATTTCGTCCAAGTAGCTCGTGCCTCCTTGATCCTGCATGAGAAGATGACTAGGGCCTGCACAGCCAAAATGACACCATAATCTGCCAGATCCCCCCTATCCCATTGATGTCAAAGCTCTTGGACCAGTAAGCTGGGTTATCTACAACCTCCTCCCTATCCAGGCAGAAGATAAGAGAAAAACTCCCTCTCAGATACACTCAAAATGCACTTCCCACATGAGGTTGCTAGTGCCTTTAAAGAGAGGGCGTCTGTGGGTTAAGTGGCCAATTCATCATGGTGCTGGTGTTGCTGCTCCCAGACTCAGTACATGAAGTTAGCATCCTCCCTTTCCCCACACATTCTCCACCCCCGCCAAAGCCTTGTAAATAGAATTGCTGTCCATCACTGGCTTGGCAGGAAGGAAGCCAAACATATTTGTAGTGGGGTCACAAATTCATTCACTCTGTACTCAGATGTGCAAGGAAAATGTAGCTTCTATATTTCTCATAACTCATCTACTCATCCACAGGGAATTGGGAAAAAGAACCCTAAATTTATCCCCTTCAGTTAAACTTAGTTCAGCTCAATAATTCAGATGCCTTCTTTATGTAAATTATCTTTAGTTTCTTTAGGCAAACTATGGTCTTTACATTTTCTCTCCATCTCTTTGTTCTCCTCCAAGTTAGTGACTCTGTCTCTGTTCAGTGGGGTCTGTAAGAATTTAGATGAGCCACACAGCAGAGATGTTATCTGAATTCTTACTGATCAAAGGTGAAGTGGCTAGATTTTCTGTTTACTGGACTGGTGACCACTGAAGGTTGATTTTTCTGGTTTGGCTTTTTGAGGTAAAGTAATTCCCTCTGGAATTTGTGGTTCTGGTCATCTCAAAGTTTTTACTCAGGTACCTCTTTGTTTTGACCAGAGCCCTCTGGTGTACCTCTGTGCTCTCAAAACCTCTGTGTCTCATCAGAACACATGGAACTTGCTGGAACACTTGTACAACATCCAGGCCATGTAGGCCCAGGAGTGACGGCTCAAGCTCATCTATCAACTCGCCTACTATACCACCTCCTCACCATCACTCCTTGCCAAGACTCTGGCTTCTGGCCTTCTCATTTCTTCTTTGTCTTCCTCATTTCTTCCATAATTCCTTGGAACTGGAAGGGGCAGTCTTTGGGCAACTCATTCACCCATGTACTATCTCCCTTCCAGGGTAGAGCGACGCATATCGTGACCTAGCTTTCATAGGTGGTAAGGTTATCTTCTTTATTCTTAAGAAAAAAACACTAAGAGTCGAGGGCCCCATCTTAGTTCATGGTATGCCTTAAATCTGAATTTAAAAATCCTTTCTGAACAAAGCCTAAGTCTTGCTATAGATCAGTATGAACAATAATCAAAGCACAAAGGTCAGAAATTACTCTGTCGTTTTAGAGTTATGCTGTGCAATATGGTAGCAGCTCCATGTATCTATGTAATTTTAATTTTTAAATAATTAAGATTTTTAAATTCAGGTCCTCAGTCATACTAGCTACAGTTCAAGGTTTCAGAAGCCACATGGGGATAGTGCCCACTATATTGGACATCAAATATATAAAACATTAGCAGCATCACAGAAAGTTACATCGGACAGTTATTCTAGAGGCTGTCTACCCTTTTCCCTTTCCTAAGGCACTAAAACGCTTTTTCTTTTTGGCGATGGAGTCTCACTCTATTGTTCTGGATGGAGTGCAGCGGGGCAGTCTCACCTCTCTGCAACATCCACCTACCAGGTTCAAGCAATTCTCCTGCCTCAGACTCCGGAGTAGCTGAGATTACAGGCACCCGCCACCAAGCCCAGTTAAGTTTTGTATTTTTAGTAGAGACGTGATTTCACCATGTTTGCCAGGCTGGTCTTGAACTCCTGACCCCAAGGTCCACATTGACCTCCCAAAGTGCTGGGATTACAGGCTTGAGACACTGCTCCTGGCCTAAAATGCTTTTATAGATGGGTGGGAGCTTCCCAGAAGAAAAAACAATTACTTATAATGGCCGTTGCTCTGCACTCCCAAGACGCTGGGTTAGTCAATAAACCCCACCCACTTCCCCAAGTGCCAGTGGTATTCTTCTCTGTTTCTCCTAAGGAGAGCTACATAATTTATGGAGCCCAGTAAAAAGCAAAACTTTATTCACAAATTATTTTGAATTTCAAGCTATCAACACCAGAGCATGAATCCAAGTACAAGGTCTGAGGGCGGGTCCCAGTGTGACTGCATAGGGCTCGCACCTAGGAAGCTGGCCTTCTTTGAAGAGAATTGCACCCAACAGAGATGTCAAGGCAGCACTGTGGGCTCACTGGGGAATTTACTCAAGAGCAGCAATGCCAGAGCCCACAGCTGCACTAGTGCTGGCCAGGCTCAGATGTTAACTCTGACAGCTGCCCAGGGAATGCCTGTGGCTAGAGGGAGCCACCCAGCCAAAAAGAAGTGACAGGAAATAAGGGCCCCAACATGTTGTATTGGAAAGCCCATTGCTGGAAGCTCTGGGCATGTCAGCTGCTTCCAGCTGGGCATGTTTCTATCATAGCCAGGGGTGTGTCCAGCCAGGAAGGCTGAGACCTGTCAAGTCCATCATATTAGAAACTGCTGAAGGATGGGGGAAAGGCAACACGCCCAGGAACTACAGCACAGAGAACTATGGCCAGCTTTCTTACCTGGACTATGGCTGTGAGCAGAGCATGGGGTCCAGGAGCCTGTGTGCAGAGGAGGTCTTACCTCTCCAACCTGAGAGGCAAAGGGATTTGAGGGGAGGCCAGAACGACAGCCACTCAGAACTTCAAAATGAATCATCAGTACAGAGGAGCACGACAGAGAAAAAGAATCTAGGCTGGGTGTGGTGGCTCACGCCTGCAATCCCAGCACTTTGGAAGGCTGAGGTGGGTGAATCACTTGAGGTCAGGAGTTCGAGACGAGCCTTGCCAACATGGTGAAATCCTGTCTCCATTAAAAATACAAAAATTAGCTGGGTGTGGTGGCAGGTACCTGTAATCCCATCTACTCGGGAGGCTGAGGCAGAAGAATCGCTTGAACCCAGGAGACAGAGGCTGCAGTGAGCTGAGATTGCGCACTGCACTCTAGCCTGGGTGACAAGAGCAAAACTCCGTCTCAAAAAAAAAAAAAAGTCTACTTCTAAGTGAACTAGATGGAAACAGAGGAAAGCAGACAAAAACAAAAAGATGTGAGGTGGAAGGTGAGACTTGGAACTTGTAAACAGTCTGTAAGATACGTAAATTAACTCCCACAGCTTTTTAGAGTATAGCAGATTGGTACCTACACATAGAAATATTGGCAAAATGCAGTAAAAAATAACTTTTAAATAAACAGCTGAAGCAAAAGGAAGAAAAAGGTTTTAGAATAAAGACAGAAGACAAAGCCACAGTGGGTTCAATCTGACTTGACCCCAGCTCAGCTGATGGGCTCAGTGGTTCTTATGCAGAATTCTCCTTGGATGCCCTTGTTGCTCATATTGACTCCTGGCTTTCGGGCCTGGGGGACCCAGGCCCCGGGCCGCCTTCTCTGTTTAGGTTCAGAAGCTGCAAAAGAGAACTGCCTGAACTTCCTGAGACACAGGCTCTGGAGACCCAGGAGGTGTCGTTGGAGGAAAACCCTTGAAGAGCTACTCCTGCCATGAAGAGGGAAGTAAAAAAGTCCAACTCCTCAGTCTGAAAAAGTAGTATGGAATCCTGGGCTTTTTGTTTCTCCCAGGGATCTTTTAAATTTTAATCCTACCTTCTAACTTCCAGTATGAAGAAAAGGGGAGAATAAATTAAAAACGACTGGGTAAGGTGGCTTACACCTGTAATCCCAGCATTTTGGGAGGCTGAGGAGGGCAGGTCACTTGACGTCAGGAGTTTAAGACCAGCCTGACCAACATGGCAAAACCCCATCTCTACCAAAAATACAAAAATTAGCCGGGTGTGATGGCGTACACTTTTAATCCCAACTACTCGGGAGGCTGAGGCAGGAGGATCACTTGAACCTGGGAGGTGGAGGCTGCAGTGTGCTGAGATCATGCCAGTGCACCACTTCAGCCTGGGCAACAGAGTGAAAAAGAAAAGAAAGAAAAAGACTAGCTCAACCTAATAGAAAGTAGAAAAGAAGAATAAAGAATCAAAGTAAAAGAATGATAACTGGCTGAAGGAGGATTGCTTGAACCTGGGAGGTGGAGGTTGTAGTGAGCCAAGATCTCATCACTGCACTCCAGTCTGGTTGACAAAGTGAGACCCCCGACTCAAAAAAAAAAAAAAAAAAAAAAGATAAATAGAAAGCACAACATGAACCATGTATCAATAATCAAAATACATATAAATATTAACATATTGAATTTCTGTACAAAAAGATGGAAATTTTCAGGATTTTAAAAAATTCAGCCAAGACACTACCTAGAACATGATAAGACAGAGAGATTATTATGTAAATAGATGGATAAACTGTACTAGAAAAATATTTTTTAATTAAACATAACAATATTATCATCATTTTTAAAACTTTAAGGCAAAATAAAAGTAATGGAAAAAGAGGGCCACTATATAATGATAAAAGAATAAAAAGAATTCACATTGAAGAAATAGTAAGTTGGAACTTCAGTGTGTATGTATGTGTGTGTATACACAATACACTGTCAAAATTATAAAGAGAAAATGATAAATGTATAATCATAGTGGTAGAAGATGTAAAGAACACAGGTAATTTCTACACCCAAAATTACAGGAAACGCATTCTTTTCATTATTTTTGTTGTTGTTATGGGCAGCCTCCTGAGCCAGAGGAGGCTCAGAGATTCCCAGGAAACATATTCTTTCTAGCACACATGAAACATTTATAAAAAGCATAATATGTCAAAAAGCAAATTTCAAACAAACACCAATGACCAAAATCACATAAAACATTCTCGGACAGCAATGCAATAAAATCAAAAATCAATATAATAGTTACACTGCCCCATTATTTTAGAAACTTCTAAATAATTATTAAGGTAGAAAAATGAATAGAAAATACCAAATGTGTAACACCGCTCAATGAAAACATGAGTACCAAAACATATGGCATGGAGTTTAAGCAGTATTTAGAAGGAAATTTAGAGCTTTAAATGCCTATAATGGAAGAGAAGGAAGCACATACCCCAAAGGTCAAAATGTTTAAAAATTAGAACAGAGAGGCCGGGCGCGGTGGCTCAAGCCTGTAATCCCAGCACTTTGGGAGGCCGAGACGGGCGGATCACGAGGTCAGGAGATCGAGACCATCCTGGCTAACACGGTGAAACCCAGTCTCTACTAAAAAACACACAAAAAAACTAGCCGGGCGAGGTGGCGGGCGCCTGTAGTCCCAGCTACTCGGGAGGCTGAGGCAGGAGAATGGCGTAAACCCGGGAGGCGGAGCTTGCAGTGAGCTGAGATCCGGCCACTGCACTCCAGCCTGGGCGACAGAGAGAGACAACAACAAAAAAAAAAAAAAAAAAAAAAAAAAAAAAAAAAAAAAAATTAGAACAGAGAAAGTAGAAGGAAAAAAAATCAAAAATAAGAGGAGAAATAGCCAAATGGAGAAAAAATCAATAAGGTTTCATATGGAAACAATAACAGTTCATAACTCAATAAGGATTCATATATTCATATTCTATATGAAGACAACATGATTCAATCTATTTAAAACCTAATTCTTTTTTTTTTTTTTTTTTGAGACGGAGTCTCGCTCTGTCACCCACGCTGGAGTGCAGTGGCCGGATCTCAGCTCACTGCAAGCTCCGCCTCCCGGGTTCACGCCATTCTCCTGCCTCAGCCTCCCGAGTAGCTGGGACTACAGGCGCCTGCCACCTCGCCCGGCTAAGTTTTTGTATTTTTAGTAGAGACGGGGTTTCACCGTGTTAGCCAGGATGGTCTCGATCTCCTGACCTCGTGATCCGCCCGTCTCGGCCTCCCGAAGTGCTGGGATTACAGGCTTGAGCCACCGCGCCCGGCCTGAAACCTAATTCTTTTAGAAGACTAATAAAATAGACAAAACCTGGCAAGATTGATTGAGAGTATAAGAGAAAAAAGTGGGAAAAAAAGACTTGACTATAAATTTTTAAAAGCATAAGAGAATACAATCAACATCATTATATTAATACATTTGACAATTTAAATGGAATGGACAGTTTTCTAGAAATATGTAAATCACTAAAACTGACATGAAAAAGAAATGGCAATCTATTTATTTATACCCATTAAAAGAACTGAATCTACAGTTTAAAAAAAATCTATTCATTAAATACTATGCCAATCAAGTACTTACCCAAAGAGGTGAGTTTTACCAAATCTTCAAAGTTTATTTCCTGTATTGAACAGATTTTTTCATTCAGTGAAACAAAAATAGGAGAACTCTCTTTACTTCTTTAATAAGTATATTTTTGATACTCAAACTGGAAAAAGACAAAATGAGAAAAGAAAATAGTTGTTTTTTTTGAGCACATGTGCTCAAATATTTTAAAATAGCATCTAACTGAATTCAGCAATGCATTAAGACATCATATTAGATAAGGCACAAAGCAAATATAATAAAATAATTATAGAATCTGGTTGGTGGGCATAAGGGTGTTCACTGTATGGGCCAAATTTTTTGTATGTTTGAAGTTTTTCATATTAAAACCTTGCAAAAAGTAAGAAACAAAATCATTCTGTATTTACCACCTGTAAAAACATATCATGACAGAATACCAAGAATGGTTGAATATTAAAAATCTACCAGTGTAATTTACCTCATTGATAAAGATGACAATTTTATCAGGAAAATGAGGTTGTAGTCCATTTCCAGTTTGCCAATAGCTTTTTTTTTTTTTTTTTTGCCATAAATTGCTTTTTCATCAATTATATAAGTATATAATTGAGCTTGGCTGTGAGTGGCAGAAAATTCCAAACTATATAGAATTTTATTTCTCTCGCAACTAAAAGACTGATTAGGTGGCCCAGAGCCAAGTTCCCTCTAATATTTTGAAATTTGGTAAGATCTTTATTCCTAAGATCACATCAAGTACAACATGATTGCTCCAATTCCAGTCATTACATCTGCATTCTAGGGGGCAGGAAGGAGAAAAGGGAGGAGTGATTATGTTTCCACTTTAGGGGTACTACTGGAATTTGCATATATCACTTCTACTTACATCCCAATGGCAGGAACTATGTTATATGCCCTCACCCACTTGAAGGTGGCAGTGAAATGCAGGCAATTTTCTTGACAGTGATGTCTCCAAATAAAATAGAGATTCTACAGAGGAAAAAAGAGAGAACCAATGTGAGAGGGAGGGATCAGCAATCTCTCCCAAGTATACAGCTGCCAAAAACCCAAGAAAAACATGATACTTAGTGGTCAAACATTAGAAGCATTCTCTTTAGAGTCAGGAGCAAGTCAAGAGTGCCTGTTATCACAGCTTCTCTTAACCCTTATATTAATATTAAAAGTCCTAGCCAGTGCCAATACTCTTCAAAAGAATAAGAATTAGAAAGAAGGGGAAAAAATGTCCCTGTTTATAAACTATCTGATAATTTACATTAAAAATGCAGGAGAATGTGTAGACAAACAATTCAAACAAGAAAATTCAGTATTCTGAATACATGTTCAGGGTATGGTATGAGAGTGGAAAAAAATTGTGTGTGTGTGTGTCTGTGTGTGTGCTCTCCCATTTAGGATAGATATCTAGGCAGAAATATCTGCAAGACCTATTTAGTCAAAATTATAAAACATAACATAAAAGATGCACTGGATAAATGATGAGACACTGAGGAATGGAAAGATAATTGTGTCAATCTGGCAGATCACCCTGTGAATTTATAATGAATCTATGAATCATTGTAATTCCAACCAGAATCCCAACAAGGCTTCATGGAATTTAACAATCTAACCCAAAAGTGGGTGTGGAAGATTAGATACTCAACTAGCAGAGAAATGTTTGAAAAAGAAAACTAAAGAGAGGTGATTTGCCCTAGCAGGCTAATTATATAAGGTTATAATTCTTTAAGCAGTGTGGCTTTGGGGACAGGAATATAAAAATAGGCTGAAAGGGCCTGGCACAGTGGCTCACACCTGTAATCCCAGCACTTTGAGAGGCTGATGCGGGACAATCGCTTGACGTCAGAAGTTAGAGACCAACCTGGCCAACATGGTAAAACCCGTCTCTACTAAAAATACAAAAATTAGCTGGGTGTGGTGGTGTACGCCTGTGATTCCAGCTACTCTGGAGGCTGAGGTATGAGAATTGCTTGAACTCAGGAAGTGCAGGTTTCAGCGAGCCGAGATCATGCCACTGCACTCCACCTTTTGGGTGACAAAGGGAAACTCTGTCTCAAAAATTAAAAAGTAAAAATAAGCCAAAAGAATGGAATAAAGGGTATAGATACTGACAAATACATACATGGAAAGTTGATATAGAACAGAAGTCTCTTACATATCGGCAGGGAGTGGCAAACATTACCTTAGTGGTCCTAAGACAACTGACTATGTACAGGGAAAAGGAATTTACATCCCTATTTCATACCACAACAAAATACATCCTACATGGACTAAAAACCTTAACTGTATGGTAGGGTGGCAGGGAGAATCTTAAAATCACAAAGTAAATACAGGAGAATGTCTTTATTACATTTTCAAGTTTCTTAAATAAAATAACAAAAGCATAAATAACAATGATCATTTGAATACATTTAAATGTTAAAATTCTATTAAACAAAAGACGCCAGACACAGTGAAAATGCAAGCCACTGGAGAAGTTAATTATAGTATATATTACTGGGTATTAGCATCAAGAATATTTTTAAATCTCTATAAATCAATAAGAAAAAAGCAAGCAATACGGTAGAAAATTTGTCGATGGTATCAACAGTTAATTGTTAGAAGGAAACTAAATAGCCAAAAAACATAAAAGATACTCAACTTCAGTAATAAATGCAAATTAAAACCACAATAAAGTACTATTTAACATCCATCAGATGGTCAAAATTTAGAAGTCTGAGAAGCCCAAGTGTTGGTAAGGATGTGGAAGAAAAAGAAAAAAAGAACTTGTAAATATGGCTGGTGTGAATGTGTATTGTTGAAAATCACATTGGAGGACAATGTTGCAATATCAAACAAAGTTGATGAGCACATGCTAACCTATGACCTAGCAATTCTGCCTGCGGGTATGTATCCTGAAAAATTCTCATGCATATGCCCAAGGAGAAATGAAATACAATGTTTTTTGTAGCACCGTTTTTAACAGCAAAACATTGGAACCAACCTAAATGTTCAAAAATATAATTGTGGACAGGGCTCAGTGGCTCATACCTTTATCCCAGTACCTTGGGAGACCAATGTGGGCAGGCGGACCTCTTGAGCCCCGGAGTTCAAGACCAGCCTGGGCAACATGGTAAAACCCTGCCTCCACAAAAAATACAAAAATTAGCCCAGCATGGTGGCTCATGCCTATAGTCTCAGCTACTCAGAAGGCTGAGGTGGGAGGATCACCTGAGCCTGGGGAGGTTGAGGCTGCAGGGAGCTGAGATCACAACACTGCACTGCAGCCTGAGTGACAGAATGAGACCGTGTCTCAAAAAAAAAAACGAAAAAAAAAAAAAAAAGAATGCTGGATCAATAAACGGTCATACAAATGCCAAAGTCATACAATGAAATACCAACTATGTATGTGCAAAATATATAATAACCAGGCAGGAAGGATATATGCTAATTTCAGGATAGTGATTATCTTTGGGCAGAGAGCAATGGAATTGGGCAGTGGGTGCTATGGTTAAAATGTATCTGTAATGTTAAAACAAACAAGCAAAAAACTCAAGTCAGGCAAGATGTCAACACTGGTTAAATCTGTGAAAAACAATAAGCCTGGATCATACTGCAGACTAATAAGAAATGCTTTCCAGAACCACTTCAGAAGAGTGTGGGGAGTGGACTACCATGTTTGTAACGCTGAAGAAGAGGATGAGCTTGTTTGTGCAGATTTCCTAATGACACAAAATAAATTGGCAACAGTGATGGCCTCTGAGGGAGAGGGATGCAGGAGACTGGGGTGAGCAGAGGAAAAAGATCTTTACATCCTTTTTCTATTATTTGGCTGTTTTTATCACTTGCATATATTTTCTCAATAGTAAAAAAATTAAAGCAAAAATATATTTTTAATAAAAATGATTCCTACCACAACAATGCACTTAAAGCCAAAATTACTATTTTGAGGAGCATTTTGCATGAAGTATAAGTGTACCCTTATACTTGCCACCTTCCCAAATGACTGATTTTTCTACAGTGTTCCTGATAATAAGTTCCTCATGATCAGTCACACAGAAACATACACCCTGCCTGCTACATCTGCGTTAACTGTGCATCTATTTATATGGGATGACAGATACTTTCCCTAATAAATCTTCCCGTTTTCCCTGCTAAGGAACTGCATGCCGACTAAATGGTTGATGACACATGGGAGTTATTCCTACAATTTCCCCACACAGTAAGACAAATCAGTGCAATGCAGAGTTCTGTTACAAACACTAACAGATTTGGAGCGTGTCAGAAAGTGGGGGGGTGGTATACAATGAATCCATGTTTCTAGACTTTCCTACCAGAGACAGCTTGAGGCAATCTGACAGCAAAGGCAGGATCTGAAGTCCTAAACTCAGACATTTTATCTCCATGAGCTAATTTACAACCAAGAGAGCCGTGATACTGTCAGATCTAGAACTCAACTACTTTAAACAGCGACTTTTTGTCTTATATTTTACATTGATTTTTTGAAGTGTTATGCTGTTTAAAAGCTAATTACCTTCTTAGAGCACTAATTTCAAACCTTTTCAAACCTAGGACCACTTTAGGGAACAAAACAACCGTTTCTCACTGCTGTCTTGTTATCCCAAGCTGGACTCCAAGGGCCCCAGGCCCCCCTTGGTGTAAGGTAGAGAATTCTGCTTTATACCAGTTTACAGGTGTCAAGGAGGCAGGAGAGAGACTCAGGGTAGTGAGGAGAAAGAAGATCAGAGTCATCTCTTTTTCATGTCTTTCATTTCACAACGTCTTCCTTCCCATGCCTGCTGGTGCGCTCCCTCGCCTTGTTCCAGAGCCAAAAGACAGGTCAACTTCACTGCTTTTTATCCAAGTTGGCAGAGGTTGTGGCAGCGGGGTGGTAACTCTGCCCGATGTTCCCAAGCTGCAGTTGGGACATTTCCAACAGCAAAGTCACTCAGTAAACAGTTCTCTGTTTCTCTTTTCCTCGAGTTGGCTGGAATATCTCTAAGCCCTAGTACCACCCACTCTTTAATTCAAGACAAGCCCACAGACCAGAAACTTCACAGATCACTCTGTCTTAAAACAGTCTTTTGCTGGGTACCAAATACCATGTATAAAATTATTGATATGCTACAATTATTTCCATTCCAATTCCTATAGATTATCCTTTTTGACGTTCAGTTTTTCTATTTTTATTAATATCCCTTGTACATCATTCAGTTCAATATTCAAAAACCTCCTTAGATGTTTATTTTGCGCCTCGCTTTATGCCAGGTATGGTGATGGTGGGGCGGTGGGGGCGGGGGGAGATAAGCAAATATTACACTTAACAGTTACTTATTTTAAGATGTTTACAAACTAATTGGAGAGAGAAAAGCCAGTATGATGCAAGTAGTAACTCAAGACAAATTATCTTTAAACTCTAAAAGTGGAGGGAAATAGCAAAGACATGGAGAGATCAGGAAAACTTTAAGAAAGATGTTGGCTGGGGCTGGGATTTGAAGGAGAAGTGGAGGTTGAGGAGGGCTTTCCAGGTCTGACAAGATGGTCAAGCTTCAGAGGCTGATTTCAGCAGAGCATATTGTGGGACTGTCAGAGACCAGCTTAATAAAGCAACTCTGACACCAGAAAACTGGTAAACAAGCAAGCAAATAAAACCAAGAACAGGTTGGGCACGGTGGCTCACACCTGTAATCCCAGTACTTTGGGAGGCCGAGGCAGGTGGATCACGAGATCAGGAGTTCGAGACCAGACTGACCAATATGGTGAAATCCTGTCTGTACTAAAAAGAAATACAAAAAGTAGCCAGGCATGGTGGCACGTGCCTGTAGTCCAGATACTCGGGAGGCTGAGACAGGAGAATCACTTGAACTCAGGAGGCAGAGGTTGCAGTGAGCCAAGATCGTGCCATTGCACTCCAGCCTGGGCTACAGAGCAAGACTCCATCTCAAAAAAAAAAAAAAAAAAAAAAAAAAAGGAAAAGAAAAAGAAAAAGAAAAACAAGGGTAGATTAATAAGTTGGCTAAGAATTCATTATCCTTCCATATGTTGAGTACTAGAGATCAAAGGGAACTCATGAATCATGTCATGCACCTTCATGCCTTCATTCCACAGATGAGAACACTGAGGATTAGCGACTCAAAACAATTTCACCATAGCAAGTCACAAATTAGTGCCAGAGTGGAAATTCAATTCCAGGGCTTCCGACTCCCATGCATCACACTCCACTTCAAAACCCCACACTGTTATGCTTTAGTGATGCAAGGCCCTTTGGAACAGTGACATACTAATAGTAACAAAATGATAAATTCCAAAGTAGAGGTATTATAGAAGGGACGAGGCTTATTTTATGTACAGATATTTCTAAATTTTTCTTTTCTTGAATTGCACTAGGTATTACATCAGGTTTCACCTCCTCTGCTTTTGACAAAGTCTTCTATGGCTCTGCCTAGCCTTTCTGACCTTATTTCCCAACACTCCCTATTCTACAGGCTCCACGCAAGCCAGATGTGTTCATTCATGGTCCCCAGCTTTTGCTAGGTTCATGCCCATCTCTGGGGTGTTGCTCCTGTTGTCCCTTTTTCAACATTAAAAGAAAACCCGAGGCTCAGTAAGGACCTTCGGCTACCTCAAGTCTTCTCTAGACTCCTATTTAATTTAACTCATTTTAATAAAATTTTATGGAGAACCTGCTGTGTGTCACGCACTCTACAAGGCACTCAAGACTCCAAAATAAGTCAGGCATGGGTGCCACCCTCAAGGTACAGAGGCTAGAAGGGGAATGCAAACATGAAAAAAAATCATTACTACCCAGAATCATAAAAATAGGTACAGGAAATACAGAGACATTCTGATCTAGTAGATGGAAAGGGAGAAGACCTCATGTAGAGAGTGAGGTCTGAGATCAGTTAGTAGATAAGTGGAACTCCATCAGGGACTAAGTTGGGGGAAAGGGAAGGAAAGGGTTATTGCAGGAAGAAAAGACTGGATGTGGAAATGCACAGCATTTAGCAACTTTGGTTTGGGTACCAGGTTCTGTACCAAACTAGGTTTGAGTTTGATACTAGGATTTGGTTTGCCTTCAAAATAGTAGGTACCTAGAAGAGCTGGTGGGGAAAAGACAAGAGAGGTGGTCAGGGCTGAACTGCAGCCTGTAGATGATAAAGAGCCAAAGACATCTGAAGAGGGACAATTTAAATCAAATGTTTGGGTGGTTGGTTCACAGGAATATGGGCCCCACCTTACATTCAAGAAATCAGTGAAGCTATAGAAAGGACAGTTCTGGAGACAGAGCCCAAAGAATGGGTAAAATTTCAACAGACTGAAATGGAGGGAAAGTCATTATACTATTAGTGGAGACAGCAAAGCAACTGTTTATTTGTTACCTGATTGTTCTGGGTACATTAATTTTTTCTCCTGAGATATATTACCTAAATTCTTCAAGGACGGGAATCACTTTTCCAACTTCTTTTTAATAATTCCAAGTAGCTAACACAGTTCTGGATACACAGTGGGTGTTTAGTCAGTTCTTAATAACTGCTTGGGGTGTGGCCAAAAAAGGGAAGAAAGAAAGAAGAAAAACCTTCATAATATTTGTTCATGACAGAAGCTCATTTTTATTCCTAAATCTGTTGCTAAGAATAAAAATTTATGTTTTAATAAATCCAAAATTTCATATTTGAAACAAAGACGGTGTATATAATTGGAAGCTTATGGTTGTCTAATAAAGGACAGAAGATTCCAATTAAAGCCAAAATCTCATCTCTAAGCAGGCTTTCTCACTGTGTGGGCATCCCAACTGCTAAGTTTGTTTAATAGATCAAATTAAATGGATGACTGCTTTTGAAGGGCATCTTAGGGACTTGGGACTTAGCTTTGCTTTGGTGCTAGTTTCCCTAAGCTCACTACTGAGGGGAATATTTGGTCTTATTATCAGAAAGTCAAATCACTTTTAAATATTGTGGCGAGTGATAATATCATATAAATACTTCATATATGTGTGTGTGTGCATGTGTGTGCACATGTGTGCTATTTTTTCTTAATGAGAAACAAAGAGCACTGGGTTTCACCAATTCTCTTTCCCTCCTCTACCTCTGATCAGACTCTGAAAAAATACCTTGCCTCTTCAAAAACAAATGTTTTAAGTGCAAAGGGTAAATTTTGTTCCATAAAGATAAATGTCCTTTTTATGTGTTCCACAGTGCTCATATTGCATTACATATGTTATTTGTAACTCAGGAATGGTATTCTAAATAGTTAACAATGGTATGGCATAGACACCAGCCATTCAGAATGGACTCCTGAACAATCTGGAAGGATGCCAGCTGGTTCACTGGACCTGCACATCCCAGCTACGTCTCAGCTCTGGTGTAGTAGACTGTTAAACCTACATTCATCTGTCTCTACTTCCCTTCCAGTAACAGCCACACATTTTCCTTTGGAGAACTGCACTCCCTGAAAGGAAATGGCCAGCATGGGACTCTAACTTCCCTAGGCCACAAGGCCAGGGCATGCAATCCAGATTTAGCAAATAAAGACATAGTTTAGGCCAAGCAGAGTCCTCCCCCAGACTTTTCCTCTGAAGTTAATTGGGAAGATTTTCTCTACTTCGGAGATTACTTTGAAGGATGTGAGCCTGAGGCATTTGGAGGCCAGCCATCTTGCCTTTGTAGAGGATAAATCCTAACTGAAGACTGAAGTCAAGAAGAAATAAGTGAACCTGAGAAATAAAGATGGAAACAAAGTCGTGGCAACACGGTTTGAGTCTTTGGAACAGTTGTGCCTACAGCCAGATGCAATCTCCCGGACTTCCCAGTTACTCAGATACATTTTTTTCTTCTTTTTCTTTTTTGTTTTTGCTTAGCATTCAGATAAGAACTGAGTAATAATTATGCCCACATAATATGATTCTATGTAATTTCCATTACACAATGCTGATGAAATCTTGGACTTAATTGAAAACTCTGCTTTTTATTAGATTGTCCTAAGGCTCCAAACCAATACATCATGCACCTAGAAAGCATCATGGATCCTTAATCAGGGGAATAACAAAATAAAGAAAAGTTGGCCTGGCAAGAGATATGTGGAAATAATCAAAACAACATATGCTCATAGATGTATTCAGGAATATATATATATATCTCTCCTTAATTTTGAAAGATGCCAGATGTCATTTCTTTCCATGTTAGTATAACTGAAAAGAACTATTATTGCCCATACCTTAAAAATGTTTGGAAATTATTCTATACTCTTCACTTAATTATTTGCAACACTGGATCATAGATTTGCCTCATTCATTGATCCTATAAGCATATTTTAGGAAGTTGTTATATGCACATTGCTGTTATAGGCTCTAGGGAAAAAAAGATGAATTAAGCAATTCCCCTGTTCTCCAGGAGCTCAGATTCTGGTGGGAAGCAGAAGTGTAAATCGATAAATGGTGTGAAAGTTGGCAAGGCGAGCACCTTGCCTGCTACTGGAGGCTTCTTCCTCCTCCACAGAGGCACAGCCAAGTGGACACAATGGAGTCTAGCGGGTGCACATGGCTCCATAAAAGTCGCTTTCCCAGTGTTCCAGGATAAGCTGTTCAGCAAATCATACGGTCCTGGATTTTCTGGCATGTCAGGCATTGAGATGCTTTACTATTGCTTTGATCTTTTTAAAGCAAAAAACTTTTTCAATGGAAAAATAAAGAGTTAGTTTTCCTGTCATTGATCAATGTAGTTTTAACTTTCTTTGCAAGGCCAGATATGATCTTCAGGAAGTTACTTTGGTTGATTAACACTTCAAATTATAAATTAAATTTAAATTCTAAAAAGTGTAATTATGAACAAAATGCTTGAGAGCACAGAGAAAAGAACCATTAAATTTACATTTTCAGTCACTGTCAAGCCTCTATTTATTCAGAGCCATTCTTTCCTTTAAAAGGCACTGTAGCTAGATCTTTGGAGTGAATTCTGTTACAAGAAATTCCTTGAGGCCGTCCCATTTTCCTCAATTCCTCACTGGAATTTCATAATGATTTAACTCATAGCTGAATTCACTTAGAAATTCTCAGGAACTAGAAGCCAAAAAGACACTAACAATAATTTCTTTCACTATTTTTCTTATTGTAGTTCATGGATCTATGAGTGTTGTTTCGTGTTGTTTAGTTTTGGTGGATGATTGCTACATTTCACAAGTGAGGAGAAAAAGTAAGTCTTCCATTTCTTTTTCCTTTCCTATTCTAACTGGCTTTTAAATTATCGACATGGGCTTTCAGATTAGATGCTGTCCAAAATGGCTTAATATTTTTGCTCTGCAAGTAACTCTTATAAGAGGAAAATAAAGCATTTATTTTGTTAGGTTACTTATTGTAAAGGATTTAGTGCCTGAGTTATAAATTAAATGATTTGCAGACTAGAGAGCACTTCAGAAATTACCTATTCCAAATTCTTTATTCTACAAATATTCAGACAAGATAAACGAGTTGCCTAATTTGCAGAGCTAGTCAGTGACACCGCCAAGACTAGAACTCAGATCTCAGCAAGGCATTCGGTATTGCTAAGTTCCCTGATCATTTCCCATAATAACTATTACAAATCTTCACCACTGCTTTCATGAACCTCATAATACTGTCTCCCTATCACTCTGGCCCTACTTCACAGAAAATTGGAAGCCACCAAGCATCAACTCCAGTTTCCACTTTTAAACTTCCTCATATCTCATCTCAAAAGAAGAATATCAGAATATTATTACCCTTCAGGGTAATCCTGCCATTTGTCATCTGTATCACACTAAGTCTCTGTTTTTATTTATTTATTTATCTATTTATTTATTTTGAGATATAGTATTGTTCTGTCACACAGGCTGAAGCACAGTGATGTGAACATGGCTCACTGTAGCCTCAACTTCCTGGGCTCAAACGATTCTCTTGCCTCAGCCTCCTTTGCAGCTGGGACCACAAGTGTGCGCCACTACACCTGGCTACTTTTTTTATTTTTTGTAGAGACAGGTTCTCATTTTGTTGCCTAGGCTGGTCTTGAACGCCTGGGCTGGCCTCCCAAAGTGCTAGGATTACAGGCGTAAGCCACCATGCCTAGCCAGAGTCCCATCTCTTCTAAAATCTTATTCTGTTAATGTTAAACCTCATTCTTTCACCTATATATGGATTTTCTCACCATCAGCCTGTTCTGTTCAACAAATAAACATGCTCAAACACTTGCATTCATAGTGACATTGTGCCCCATTCTGGAAGCATTTGTTGTTTTCACCATAGCCAAACTTAGGAAAGTTTCCACAGTCACACCTCCCATTCATTTCTTCAACTTCAAAAATTTGACTTTTGACACTACTATTCAATCAAAAATGTTTGGGCCAAGGCTATCTCTGTGCCTTTCAAGGATGTTTTTCAATTTTCTCCTTTTGAGAACTCTCTTCTTTTCTAGATTTCTTATTCTTCTCTTACCATTGGGTTTACTTTCAAGTTTTTCTCTCTCCCTTCGTTAATTCCTTAATTTCTGATACTTTCCAGGGTTCCATTCTTAGTACCTTTTTCTTCTTATTCTATATTGCAAATCATAAGTCCCATTGAAATTCATGCCTCAGTCCTTGCACAAAAATTTGTGTAATGTACAAATGTCATTTAAAGAAAAATATCTCTCCTAAGTTTTCAATATTGACTAAAATTTTTAAATTATAATATTATTTACATACTTAAATATAAAACTAAATGTAAATTACTTGAGTTCACAGGGTTTTGTTTTTGGTTTTGTTTTTGGTTTGGGTTTTTGTTTTTGTTTTTTTTTAAGACAGAGCCTCGCTCTGTCACTTAACCTGAAATGCAGTGGCGTGGTATCATCTCACTGCAAGCTCCACCTCCCAGGTTCAAGCAATTCTCCTGCCTCAGCCCCCTGAGTAGCTGGGATTATAGGCGCCCACCACCTCACCCAGCTAATTTTTGTATTTTTACTAAAGATAGGGTTTTGCCATGTTGTCCAGGCTGGTCTCGAACTCCTGACCACAAGTGATCCACTGCCATGTCCTCCCAAAGTGCTGGGATTACAGGCATGAGCCACCACACCCAGCCATGTTGATAGTTCTTATACAGTGATACAACTAAAAACTTTTTTAAGTTAATGCAAATAAAACTAAAATTGCAAAATACTCATGAAATGAACATTAATTTATGTGGTTATGTTGTTTTCTTGAAACTGAATTGTCAGCTTACAATGTGAATATAGGACTGGCTGCTAATAACATAGTTCCTTTTTAATTAAAATAGAACTGTGTGCCATGTGATGATTCAGCTCTCCCACCTCTTTTCTCTGTTCAAACTACTGTGAAACCTTCATTCCCATGGGCAAGCACACAGTGACACCATTGTGTCTGCACTTGACCTGTTTGCATCATTCACATATTAAGCCTAGCTTTGTGATATTTGGCACCAGCAAGATTATGAACATAAATATCAATTCAGACACCGAAGTAAGTTGGCAATATTCATTCATGAGGTGGTCATCCAAATAATTCAGATTATTGTTGAAATGAAAGCATGAATGTAAGCATAAATGTAAAAATCAACCTAGTGAACACAGACCACTGAAAATATATCCAAGGAATCTCAGGGATCTGAGGATCCCAACTTTGTGAATCTCAGATCCGTATCTATGGCCTGAAACCCTCTCCTGAGCTTCTGCCCTGTATTTCCAACTGCCTACTAAAAATTTCTCTACCTACATGTCACCTCAGAGGCAACATGTCCAAACTGAACTTGTTATCATTCCCCACGCACACACCCACCTTAACCTGTATTCCCAATCTTAGTTAATGACATCATCATCTACCCAGTTACCGAAGCCAAAACCTTAAGTCTCATACTAGATTCCTTCCTCTGCCTCACCTCCTACACCCAAATCTTGTTGATCCTACTTCCTAAACTTCATTTGCATCAATAGTCATTTTTCCTTTGACCCAGAAATCCTACTCAGAAATTATCTCAAGAAAACAATTTAAATGTTAATGAAGCAACAAATATAAAAGCAAAGATGTTCACTCCACTATTGTACTTAATAAGGAAAAACTGAAACAACATGACCGCTTAAGAGTAGGAGAAAGATTAAACTAAATAAGATAAAGATTATCCTTATCCAGGAGCAATATAAAATTATGGTTCTTGGCAGGCTAGCTCACAAACAAAAAAAACTTTTTAATAAATTTTATTGTATATATTTAAAGTATACAACATGAGGTTATGGGATATATATAGATAGTGATATGGTTACTACAGTGAAGCAAATAACCGTATCCATCATCTCACATAGTAACCCATTAATTTTGTTGTTACTGTTTTTGAGCAGCTGAAAACTACCCACTTTGCAGGAATCCGAAATACAGTACAATTTTATTAACTATAGTCCTCATGTTGTGCATTAGATCTTCAGGCTTGTTCATCCTACACATCTGCTACTTTGCATCCCCTGACCTACATCTCCCCATTTCTTCCCCACCTTCCTCTTCCCCTATTCTGGTTATCACTGAACATTCAGAATGACAGACAAGAGACAGAACCTGGGCCCAAGGGAGGCAGGCCATCATACTGGACTTTGCATAAAGTAAGGAATCCCAAAAAAGCAATATTCTCAGTGAGTGAACTAGAAAACAATCTACTCATAGAGGAAAATGGTAAGGAAAATTGCCTGTCTCAGTCTTGGCCATAAATAAAGGTCAGAAATAAGTTATTCTTGATAATTCAAAACTACAAGCAAGCTCTCAAGTGGATTTAGTGACAGAATATACAGAATCTGAATGTCCTCCCCAAAACACAAGAAACAATTTGTATTTAAATAAGTCTTAGGTTGGTAGTGTCCCCAGGCATTTAGTAGAAACTGAAGCAAATTTCTCTCAAGAAATTAAATTTCAACTTGGACTTTCAAAAAACCCCACTAATAAAATCTCAAGGAACATAAATCCATAATAAAAGATAGTGAGACATGAAGAAATAAGTTATCAGGGACAAGTCTCAGCCTTTAAAAAATTGCATTATCAGACTCACAAAAGCTTCGGATATAAAGTTGATATAGAATATAAAATAAACATATCTAATACATTTTTAAATAAAATAAAATATAGCCAAATAATGAGTCTATAATAAATGAGTAGAGTAGTAAAACCAACAAGAACTTTAAGAAATGTAAAATATATTTATTGAAAAAATTCAAACTGTGGTATTGGGATTAAACAGCAGATTAGTCAGAGATGAAGAAATAATTAGTAAACTGAAAGATAAATCTGAAAAAATTGCATAGAGTACAACATAGAAAGTCAGAGAGATAAAATATACATAATAAAGATAAACAAAAACATGGGTAGAGTGTGAAGCTCTAACAAATATATACTTGCAATACTGAAAGGGAATGAATGAAAAAATGAAAGAGAGTTACTAATATTTCCAACATAATTAAAGACATGAATCTTTAGATTCAAAAAGTCCAATATATTGCAAGTACAATAAATAAAACAGAAATATAGACCAAGACCATCACTGAAAAACTATGACATACCAAAGACAAAACAAGATTTTAAAGCTGCCAGAACAAAAAGAAGGAAGGTAGATGTGAAGTTTGCTAGCTTCTCAATTGCAACAAGTAGAAACCTAGAATATTAAAAATGTCACTTTAGAATTACATACCCAGTGAAAATATCTTTGAAGAATAATGACAAAATAAATACACTTTCCAATAAAGAACACCATGGAAGATGTATTACCAATAGACCCTTACCAGAGGGATCTATAAGCATGTACTTTAGAAAAATGAAAAATGATCCTATAAGGAGAGTTTGTAATGCAAAAGAAAGTTGATGAAGAAAATTTTAAACATGTTAAGATCTCTAAACAGGCACAAGTATATATGATCATATTTATTAATATATAATTTGTTTGTTTAATAAAATACAGAATTAAAGAATTGAGTAAAATTGCTTATAATCTAAGAGGAAGGTTATCAGAGTTAAAGTGTCCTAAAAATCTCTTAAGCAAATTATTTCTGTTGAAATATTTTGAGTAATCATTAAAAGAATAGAAACAGAATATATAACTTCTAAAGTAAGAGTGGAAAAAGTAAAATGAGGGGGAAAAACTTCAAGCTGAAAGAATGGGGGATATGAGAAAAAAGAAACAAGGAAACAGCAAGGACATTTTAAAAGCTGCAAAGAAGATTATATCATTCATAGTCCCAAAAGAAACACATGACACATTTGAAGTGCTTACATGAAAAGGGTTTAGTGAAGGAAACATTTAACGAGATGAGGGCAGGTTTAAGGGAACCAGTAAGGGGGAGTGAAAAATACTGAGATGAGCAAGAGTGGGAAACCAATACTAACCCAAAGCCTGGTAGAGAAAGAGATGAGGACTTTGTCAACGGAGCTCAGTAAGAGTTGGAACCAAGAAAGAGGCACCTCCCAACAGGAGCTAAAGTCATAACAGACTGCAACCACTGACAGATGGTAGCCAGGTAGGGAGGAACACCTTCCCAAACCTATGGGTCTGTCATATTTATGAACTTAACCCAAAACCAGATGGCAAGGGAACCCAGATGATGCTGTAGAGGTCATCCTCATAGGCCACAGAGCAGCACATAGTATCAGTGACTTACAGGGAGTAGTGGGGGACAGAAGGGGGTCAAATAGGACATAATCCAGCACAAGGAAAACAGAGATAAATTCAAATATATCAATAATAACTAGTGTCCAAATGGACTAAACTCTAAGTTACAATCAAAGATTGTCAAATTGAGATTTTATTTTATTTTTGAGATGGGGTCTTGCTCTGTCACCGAGGCTGGAATGCAGTGGCACAATCTCAGCTCACTGCAAGCTCTACCTCCCAAGTTCAAGCAACTCTCCTGCCTCAGCCTCCTGAATAGCTGGGATTACATCCATCCACCACCATGCCTGGCTAATTGGTTTTATTTTTTTTTTATAGTAGAGATGGGGTTTCGCCATTTTGGCCAGGCTGGTCTTGAAATGTTGACCTCAGGTAATCCACTCACCTTGGCCTCCCAAAGTGCTGGGATTACAGGCATGAGCCACCGCCCCCAGCCCAAACATATGCTGCCTTAAAGTGATTTATTTCAACTATAAAGACAAAGAAAGATTAAAAGTGGGGAAAAAAAAGAAAAACAATGTATCAGGGAAATAAAATCCAGGAGACATATGATAGTATTAAGACAAATATTTAAGGAAAAAACCATTATCAGAAATAAAATGAATCCCTAGACATTGATAAAAAGCTATAGTACACTGGTAAATATTTAATAGGCACTCAGGGGAAGGGGAAGACTTATTTCTAGTGTTTTTCAGTTTCTGTGGTGAAAATATCCTTACCTTGGCCAATTTCAAGCCACCAATGTGAAGTTAACTGACTCACAAAATTCTAAAAATTTAACATCAGCTCTTATGGGTTGCAGCTCTTATGAGTAAAATTTAGTTTCAGCATCTTCACTCAACAAAAGGTTCAATTCACTGGGAAAATAAAGCAATTAAAAACACATTTGCCACCATGCTTTGTGTGATACTTGAATAGGAATGGAGGGAAAAGCTATATTGGGACAACTGAGGAAAATTAATAATAGAACGTATATTAGATAATAATATGGTATCAATGTTAAATGTCTTTGATGAGAGTATACCTATACACTTGTATTTTTCTAAGATATACTGTTTAAGTTTGGGGGAAGGAAGTGCTATGATATTTGCAATTTACTTTCAAATGGCTCATTAAAAAGGATATATGGTGACACTGATTAAAATGGTGCAAGAGGGAGCATCTTTCTCTCTCTCCCCCTGGCCCTTTCCTCCTCTCCCCCACTCTCTTCTTCCACAGAAACACTGATAAATTGAGCAAAATTGTAGCAATCAACTTTATCAAAACTCTGGAAAACAGTCAAAGGTTTACAGCAAAAAACTGAACACCAAATCAAGAAACAAACATTAAAAATGCCAGAAAGCTTTGCTCAATTTTCACTTGCCTTTGCTCCACCTTTCTCCCAGACTAAGTGAAAGTCTTGAAGACAGCAGCCAGTGTTGGACCCTTCACTCTGGCTCCAGAGATAAAAGAGCAGATCGTATTCACAAAGAATCATGTTTTTCTTTTCTAACCTGTCTGAAGGTTACCTGAAGGACTGACACAAGGAGCTTGCCTTTGTTTCACCTAACTCAGACTTACTCATGGAAGAAAAGTGGCTATGCAAAGAGCATTCCTTGCAAACATTATAAGACCAATAAACAACATGCTACACCTGGGACAAAAAATTACAATTGAGGCAAACTACAGATATGCTGAAAGCCTGGAAGGAAAAGACAGGGAGAGAGTTTCTTTGAAAAATTAGGCATTCAAAAGTGTCCACATATATTGGGGAACTTAGAAAGCCATGTGCATACCCAAGGTAGAACACACGCTGGAAAAGACCTGAGAAGATCTATGTGGAAGATTAGCTTCCACTTCTGGTTGATCTCTAGGTTCAATGCAAGCAGGAAGTGAAGGCGAAGGCAGAGCTATAAACAGCTTGTCTAAACATTGAAGGAGCGCTCCAATACAAAGCTGACTAAGAGACATCTTTTCTTCCTTTTCTACCTTTTCTTTCTCTCTCCCTCTCTCTCTCCCTGGCCCTTTCCTCCTCTCCCCACTTCTCTTTTTCTTTTAGTAAACCAAGAATCCAGAAACACAAAACTGTCCTTCAAAAAGGAGAGAGAAATTAAGACATTTCCAGATAAACAAAAGCTAAGAAAGTTTATTCCCAGTGAAACTGCTCTACAAAAATATACTAAATGAGATTCCTTTAGGATGAAATGAAGACAGAAACTGGAAGTCATATCAAGAAGTCATATAAAGAACTCCAGTAAAGGTAAGTATATAAATAAATAGAAAACTCAGTGTTCCTGTATTTTTAGTTTATAACTCCTTTTTTTATTTCCCACGTGATTTAAGAGATAAATACATAAAAATTCTTGTATCCTTGCTTCTCCTGTGCTTGGTGCTTAAATAACAAAAAAAGTAAGAAAAAAATCGTATATATTTTTGTTAATGGACACACAACATATAAAGATATAATTTGTGACAATCACAACATAAAGTATGGGCAGAGCTGTATAGAGCAGAGATTTTTGTATGCTATTAAAGCTAAATTGGGATCAGTTTAAACTAGGTTGGTATAAATTTATGATGTTAATTGTAACCTCTGTGGTAACTACTTAAAAATTTTTTTACCATACTGATAAGAAAATTAGAGGAGTTTGAGGCTGCAGTAAGCCATGATCATGCCACTGCACTGCAGCCTGGGCAACAGAGCAAGACCCTGTTTCTAAAAAAGGTCAAGAAAATTAGAAGGGTATTAAACTACAAAAAAAAAAAAAAAAAAATCAATGCAAGACAAAAGAAAGCAGTAATGGAGGAAATGAGGAACAAAAAAGGCATAAGACATACAGAAGGAGTGCCTGGAGAGCAGCAACAGCCCAGCCAGCTACCGTGTCCCTGCAGGCTGATTTTGACATGATCACGGAAGATGTGAGGAAGCTGAAAACAAGACCAGATGATGAAGAACTGAAAGAACTCTATGGGTTTTAGAAACAAGCTGTAAATTGGAAACATTACTATTGAGTGTCCAGAAATGCTAGAATTAAAAGGCAAGGCCAAATGGGAAGCACAGAACCTCCAAAAAGGATTATCAAAGGAAGATACAATGAGTGCCTTTATTTCTAAAGCAGAAGAGCTGATAGAAAAATATGGAATTTAGAATCAAGCATATGATAAATTTTACTTTTTGAAGCCTTCATAATGGTATCATGACCAAACATTTAGAGTTAACACTGTTAACTCTAGGTATCGTGTATATTTTTGCTATTATTATGAATTATGATACTTAATTAGAAGTATGCTAAAACTGCATAGTTAACTAAATTGTATTTGATTAAACCAGGTGTCTTTAAAAGTTCTTTTAGAAAAGTATTTTTTTTTTAATTTTTGTAGATTTAGGGGGTACAAGTGCAGTTTTGTTCCATGAACGTACCATGTAGTGGTGAAGTCTGGGCTTTCAGTGTCCCCATCACCCAGATAGTCTACAATTGTCCCCAAAAGGTAGTTTCTCATTTCTCAGCCCCCTCGAACCCTCCCACCTTCCAAGTCTCCAGTGTCTATTGTTCCACACTCCATGTCCATGTGTACACATTGTTTGGCTCCCACTTATGGGTGAGAACATGAGGTATTTAACTTTCCATTTCAGAGTTATTTCACTTAAGATAATGGCCTCCAGTTCCAACCATGTTGCTACAAAAAACATGATTTCATTCTTTTTCTTAATGGCTGAGTAGTATTCCATGGTATACATAAACCATATTTTCTTTGTCCAATCATCTGTGGATAGACACTTAGGTTGATTCCATATCTTTGCTATTGGGAATGGTGCAGTGATAAACATATGGGTGCAGGTGTCTCTTTGATACAATGACTTATTTGCCATTGGGTAGATAACCAGTGGTGGGATTGCTGGATGGAATGATGGTTCTGCTTTTAGTTCTTTGAGAGCCTCCATATTGTTTTCCATGGAAGTTGTACTGGTTTGCATTCCCACCAGCAGTGTATGAGTTTCCCTTTTCTCTGCATCCTCACCAACATCTGTTGTTTTTTTGACATTTTAGAAAAGTCCTACTCTGGTAGTATTTACACAAAGGTTAGGAATTTTTTTAAAAGACATACAGAAAACAAAGAGCAAAATGGCATAAGTAGTACTTTCTTATCAGTTATTACTTTATGTAAATAGATTAAACTTTCAAATCAAAAGGCAGAAAAATTAGCATGATGTGTTTTTGGTTTATTGTTTGTTTGTTTGTTAGTTTTGTGAGATGGAGGCTCGCTCTGTCACCAGGCTGGAGTGCAGTGGCACGATCTCGGCTCACTGCAACCTCTGCCTCCTGGGTTCAAGCGATTCTCTGGCCTCAGCCTCCTGAGTAGCTGGGACTACAGGAGCACACCACCGCGCCCAGCTAATTTTTGTATATTTAGTAGAGATGGGGTTTCATCATGTTGGCCAAGATTGTTTCGATCTCTTGACCTCGTGATCCGCCCACTTCTACCTCCCAAAGTGCTGGGATTACAGGTGTAAGCCACTGTGCCCGGCCCCAGCAGTGTGTTTTTAAAACCGATGCAACTGTATGCTATCCACAAGTGACTGATCCAAAGACACAAATCATTTGAGTGAAAGGATGGTATGTGGGTTAAATTATGTCCCTCTAAAAGATATATTAAAGTCCTAACAGCCAGCACCTGTCAATGTGACCTTATTTGGAAATAGGGTCTTTGCACACATAATCGAATTAAGATGAGGTCATTAGGATGGGCCCTAAATCAGTATGACTGGTGTGCTTATAACAGGAGGAGAAGGCTGGGCATAGTGCCTCACACTTGTGATCCCAGCACTTTGGGAGGCCACAGCAGGAGGATCACTTGAGGCCAGGAGTTCGAAACCAGCCTGGGCAACATAGTAAGACCCTGTCTCTACATGCACACAGACACACACACACACAAACACACACACACACAAAATTAGCCAAGTGTGGTGGCATGTACCTGTATTTCCAACTGCTTGGGAGGCTCAGGTGGGAGGATTGTTTGTGCCTAGGAGGTTGAGGCTGCAGTGAGCCATGATTCCATCACTGCACTCCAGCCTGGGCAACAGAGTGAGACCCTGTCTCCAAAAAAAATAAAATAAAATAAAAACAAGATTTTAGAGAAAAGAAAAAAAGAGAGAGAGAGAGAAGAGGAGAAGAGACACAGGGAAGAAAGACATGTGAAGAAGGAGGCAGAGATTGAAGTTATGCAGCTATCAGCCAAGGAATTCCTGGGACTACCAGAAGCTGGAAGAGGCAAGAAAGGATTCTGCCATAGAGGCTTCAGAAACAGCATAATCCTGTCAACACTTTGATTTATAATTTTAGGCATCCAGAACTGTAAGAGATATATTTGTGTTGTTTTAAGGCACCCTATTTGCAATACTTTGTTACAGTGCCCCTAGGAAACTAATACAGAGTGAAAAAGATATTCCATGCAAATAGTAATCAAAAAAGAGTAGGAATGGTTATACTTTAGACTTAAAGCCAAAAACTGCTACAAGAGAAAAAGAAGGTGATTATGTATTGATAAAAGGGTCAATTTATCAACAAGATATAAAAATTATGCACATATTTGCACCAAACAAAACAACTCAAAAATATATGAAACAAATACTGACAGAATTGAAGAGAGAAATAGAGAACTCTACAATATTATTTGGAAACTTCAATACCCTACTCTCAATAAGGGTTAGAACATCCAGACAGAATATCGGTAAGAAAATAAAAGATCTGAACAACCTAGACCAAGCTTTTCCAACCTGCAGTCCCACAGGCTGCATGCAGCCCAGGATGACTTTGGATGTGGCCCAATACAAAATTGTAAACTTTCTTAAGATATGATTTTTGTGTGTGATTTCTTTTTTTTTTTTTTTAGCTCATCGGCTATGGTTAGTGTTAGTGTATTTCATGTGTGGCCCAAGACAATTGTTCTTCCTATGTGGCCCAGGAAAGCCAAAAGATTGAATAGCACTGACCTAGACCAACTAGACCTATATAAACCAGACCTGACAGATATAGATAAAACTCTCTACCCAACAACACAATAAACAATCTTCTCAAATGCACATGGAACATTCTACAGGAGAGATCATATATTAGGCCACATAACAATATGTTATTGTTTCAATAAATTATTAAAAATTGAAATCAAAGAAAGTATATTCTCTGACCACAATGGGATGCACCTAAAAATCAATTAACAAAAGGAAAACTATTTTTATTCACAAATAAATATGTGAAAATTCACCAATATGGGAAATTTAAAAACACTCTTAAACAATGAATAGATCAAAGGAGAAATCACAACGGAAGTTGGAGAATACTTAGATATAAATAAAAATGAAAACAACATACCAGAACCAATGGGATATAGCAAAAAGCAAGGGTCAGAGGGAACATCAAGCAACAACCATTTACATTTAAAAGGGCGCAGTGGCTCACACCTGTAATCCTAGCACTTTGGGAGGCTGAGGCAGAAGGAAAGCTTGAGACCAGCCTGGGTAACATGGTGAAGCCCTGCCTCTACAAAAAATTAGCTCGGCATGGTGGCATGCACCTGTAGTCTCAGCTATTCAGGAGGCTGAGGCAGGAGGATTGCTTGAACCCAGGAGGCAGAGGTTGCAGTGAGCCAAGATTGTGCCACTGCACTTCAGCCTGGGTGACAGAGCAGGGCTCAAAAAATAAAAGAGAGAGAGAGAGATTACATCAATAATAATAATAATAAAACTCCCAACAAAGAAAACTCCAGGACCAGATGACTTCGCTGGTGAATTATACCAAACATATAAAGAATTAACATCAATCCTTCTCAAAGTCTTCCTAAAGAAGAGAAAGGAATGCTTTCTACTCATTCTATGAAACCAGCATTGCCCTGACACCTAAGCCAAATAAAGAAACCACAGGAGAATATGCAATATACTCAGCATATATGAATATAGTTGCAAAACTCCTCAACAAAATACTAGCAAATGAAATTCAACAGCATATTAAAAGATTACACAGTGTGACCACATGGGTTTTATACCAGGAATCTACAGAATGTAAGGATGATTCAACATACGAAAATCGATTAATGTAACATATCACATTAATAGAATGAAGGAAAAACGATATTATCATCTCAATTGATGCAGAAAAACATTTGACAAAATTCAATACTATTTCATGAGCAAAAACACCCAGAAAACTAAAAATAGGAAGGAACTTCCTTAACATAATAAAGGGCATTTATGAATAACCCACAGCTAATACTATACTCAATAGTGAAAGACTGAAAGCTTTTCTCCCAAGATCAGGAACAAGACAAGTATGTCCACTTTCACAGGTACAATTTAACATTTTACTGGAAGTTCTAGCTAGAGAAATTAGGCAAGAAAAAAGTAAAAGGAATATAGATTAAAAAGAAAAAGTAAAACTATTCCTTTTTGCAGATGACCTTATTATATGGAAAATACCAAAAAATCCACAGAAGAGGCTGGGTGCGGTGGCTCACGTCTGTAATCCCAGCACTTTGGGAGGCCAAGGCAGGCGGATCACAAGGTCAGGAGATCGAGACCATTCTGGCTGACATGGTGAAACCCCCTCTCTACTAAAAATGCAAAAAATTAGCTGGGCGTGGTGGCAGGCACCTGTAGTCCCAGCTACTCGGGAGGCTGAGGCAGGAGAACGGCGTGAACCCAAGAGGCGGAGCTTGCAGTGAGCCGAGATCATACCACTGCACTCCAGCCTGGGCGACAAGCAAGACTCAGTCTCAAAAAAAAAATCCACAGAAGAAACAATAGAGCTAATAAGTGAATTCATCCAAATTGCAGGTGTAATACAATACTCAAAAATCAGTTCCGTTGCTATACAGAAGCACTAAACAATCTGAAAAAGAAAGTGAGAATACAATTCCACTATAATAACATCCAAAAGACAAAAATACCTCATGATAAATTGAAACAAGGAAGTGAAAGGCATCTACACTGAAACATTGCTGAAAGAAATTAAAAAGGAGCTAAATAAATAGAAACACACCTTGTGTTGGTGGATTGGAAAACTAAAGATGGCAATACTATCCAAATCTACAGAGATAACATAATTCCTGTCAAAATTCCAATGGCCTTTTCACAAAAATGTAAAAGCCAATTCTCAAATTCATATAGCTACAAGGGGCCAAAACAATCTTGAAAAAGAATTACAGGCCAGGCGTGGTGGCTCAGGCCTGTAATCCCAGCACTTTGGGGGGCCAAGGCGGGTAGATCGCTTGAGGTCAGGAGTTTGAGACTAGCCTGGCCAACATGGTGAAAACTCGTCTCTACTAAAATACAAAAATTAGCCAGCCTGGTGGCAGGCGCCTGTAATCCCAGCTACTGGGGAGGCTGAAGCAGGAGAATCACTTGAACCCAGGAGGCAGAGGTTGCAGTGAGCCAAGATCGTGCCATTGCACTTCAGCCCGGGCGATGAAGCGAGACTCCGTCTCAAAAAGAAAAAAGAGTAACAAAGCTGGAAGTCACACACTTCCTGGTTTAAAACTTATACAAATCTAAAGTAATCAAAACAAGGTGATACTGGCATAAGGATAAACCTGTAGAACCATGGAGTAAAATTGAGAGTCCATAAGTAAATCCATACATCTATGGCCAATTGATTTTCAACAAGAATGCCAAGACCATTCAATGGGGAACGAATAGTCTCTTTAACAAATGGTTCTGGGACAACTGAATATCACATGCAAAAGAATAAACAGGCACCCCCTACATCACAGCACATAGAAAAATTAACTCAAAATGGATCAAAGACCTCAATGTAAGAACGAAAACTATAAAACTCTTAGCGGAAAATATAGGGGTAAATTTTCATGTCCTTGAACAGTGGATTCTTAGATATGCTATCAAAAGCATGAGCAACAGACAACAAAATAAACTTGATTTTATCAAAATGAAAAACATTCATACATCAAAGGCCATTATTAAATGAAAAGACAACTGATACAAGGGAGAAAATACTTGCAAATCATATATCTGATAAGAGTCTAGTGTCTAGAGGCCAGGTGCGGTGGCTCACGCCTGTAATTCCAGCACTTTGTGAGGCCGAGGCCAGCAAATCACAAGGTCAGGAGTTTGAGACCAGCCTGGCCAATATTTAGTAGAGACGGTGAAACCCCGTCTCTACTAAAAATTAGCTGGGCGTGGTGGCACATGCCTGTAATCCTAGCTACTCGGGAGGTTGAGGCAGAAGAATTGCTTGAACCCGGGAGGTGGAGGTTGCAGTGAGCCAAGATCGTGCCACTGTACTCCAGCCTGGGTAACAGAGCGAGACACTGTCTCAAAAAAAAAAAAAAAAAAAGAGAGAGTTTACTGTCCGTAATATATTTAAAGAATTTTAACAATTCAATAACAAAAAGACAACCCAATTTAAAAATGAGCAAAGTTCTTGATAGCTATTTCTCCGAAAAAGATTATACAAATTGTCAACAAGCACATGAAAAATTGTTCCACATCATTAGTCACTAGAGAAACGCAAATCAAACCCACAATGAGATACTACTCCATACCTACTAGGTGAGCCATAATAGTAATAATCATCATTGTCATCACTGGAAAATAACAAGTATTGGTAAGATGTGGAGAAATTAGAACTCTCACAAATTGCTAGTGGGAATGTAAAATGATGCAGCCACTGTAGAAACAGATAACGATTTTTTCAAAAAGTTAAACATATAATTACCATATGGCCAGCAATTCCACTCCTAACTATATACCCAAAAGATCTGAAAACAGAAGGTCAAACAGATGCTTTTACACAAATGTTTATAGCAGCATTATTCACGATAGCCAAAAGGTATTAATAGAAATGGTCCAAATGTCCATTAACAGATGAATACATAAACAAAATGTACATACATATAATGGAATATTACTCAGTCTTACGAAGAGATGAAGTACTGATACATGCTACAACGTGCTTGAACTTCAAAAGATTATGCTAAATGAAGAAGCCAAATAGAAAGATCCCATATTACATGGACAACCTAGAATAGGTAAATCCATAGAGATATATTGATGAGTGGTTCCCAAGAGCTGGTTGGGGGAGTAGGAAGTGACTGCTTAGTAGATATAAGGCTTTTCCTGAGGTGATGAAAATGTTTTAGAAATAGAGGTGGTGGTTGCACAACATTGTGAATGTTCTAAATGCCACTGAATTGTGCACTCCAAATTGTTAATTTTATGTCAATTTCACCTCTATGTTAAAAAATATATACATATATATTCATCCATACACATATAGAAATAGAGAAAGCAATGTGGCAAAGGTTAGTGGTTCGTAAATCTAGGCAAAGATATATAAATGTTCACTGAACTATTATTTCAAGTTTAATGTAGAGGTCAGTTTCATGTAGAAGTCAATAAAATGTTGAGAAAAACTTATTCAAATAGTAACTCACCTTTAGTATAAATCAAATACTGACAAAATCACAAGGAGAAATCGACAAATCTACCATCAAGATGACAGATTTTAAGAAACTCTCTTAATAATTAACAGTAAAACAGATTTTTAAAACTTGTAAGGATAAGGAATATATGAACAGTTTAATTTAATAGAAATATATAGAACATTGTACCCAGCAACTGCAAAAACTGTAACCTTTTAAATACACATGTAGTGTTTATGAAAATGGACCACGTGTTAGGAGATAAAGCGAGTCTTGATAAATTTTGATGCATCAGTATTATATACAGTATAATAGTCACAATAAATAAATTTTTAAAATATTCAAAAGTTATATATTTAGCAATTATTCATGGAATAAAGAAAAATATGATGGAAGTTTAAAAAATTGACCTAAATTATAACAAAAATAGTACAGATCAAAACTTGTAGTGCTAGGAGAAAATATATAGCCAAATTTCAGAAAAAAGAAAAGGTAAAAAATTAATAAGACAATTTTATTTATTTTGTACAGACAGGGGTCTCACTATGTTGGCCAGGCTGATCTCAAACTCCTGGCCTCAAACTATCCTCTCAACTTGGCTTCCAAAAATGCTCTTTTTCTAATGTTAAAAGTTAGATCTTGCAGTGAGCCACTATGCAGTGAACCACTGCATCCGGCCAGACTTTTAACATTAGACAAAGGGCAACAGAACAAGATATTAAAAGTGAAAAAATAATCAAAACATAAATTAAAGAAACGGAAAACAAATACACACCAAAGAGCATCAACAAAGAAAAAGGTTGTTTTTGAAATGCCAACAAAATTGGCAAACCTCTGGCAAGGTTGATCAATAAAAAGGGAGACACATATTAAAATATTGAAAATTTTTTAAAAACTACAGATCAAGCATAATTAAAAAGCTAACACAGGAATGTTAAGAAAATCTTTATGCCAATAGATTTGATAACTTGAGTAAGAAGGACAACTTCTTAGAAAATGGACTCCAGAAAAACAACAGAAAAAAAATGAAATAAAAATAGGAAAACATGAATGGTCTTACAACCAATATTGAAATTGTTGCCCAGGCACTGTGGCTCAGGCCTGTAATCCTGGCACCACCGAGGCAGGTGGATCACTTGAGGTCAGTAGTTCGAGACCAGCCTGGCCAACAAGGCGAAACCTCATCTCTACTAAAAATACACAAATTAGCCAGGCATGGTGGCGGGGGTCTATAGTTCCAACTACTTGGGAGGCTGAGGCACGAGAATCACTTGAACCCAAAAGGTGGAGGTTGCAGTGAGCCGAGATGGCGACTCTGCACCCCAGCCTGGGCGACAGAATGAGACTCTGTCTCAAAAAAAAAGAAAAAGAAATTGTGTCAGTACCCTAAATCTTTTCACAGGCATGTGCATGCATGCACACACACACACACACACACACACACCATAGCAGGCCCAAAATGATTTTACTGATAAGTTCTACTGGAAACAGTTAATTTCAGTTTTAATCAAACTTTTCCGGAGAATAGAAAGAAAGAAAGCAATTCCCAGTTAATTTACAATGATAGCACAATTTCCATTCAAAAGCCAAGCGAAAGTATTACAAGAAAAAAAATTTCAGATTAATCTCACTCATGAACATAGATGCAACAATCTATGCTAAATCTGCCAAAATATTAGCAATTCAAATCTAGCATCTAGATTCTAGAGTCTAGATTCTTTTTGAAAAAGCCATTCATCACAAACTAGGCAGCTTCCCAGCCAAAACAGCCTTGTTTGTAGTTGCCTGCTGATTTCCATGTGTAAATACTAAAACTTGCCTGCTTTCAAGGTACCAGTATGACTTCAGGGAATGCAGAGTTGGAGAGAGATGCTAACACTTAGCTCTTACAAATCACTATTGTGCATGGCAGAGGTACCACCAAATACCAATGGATAAAAGTAACAAACCTGAGATAATTGGCTATCATTTTTTGATGAAATAAGATATCTACCTCATGCCATAAACAAAAATCAATTGAAGATTAACTATGGACTTAAATGCAAATTTTAAACATTTTTAGAAGAGAATATAGGCGAGCATCTTTATGACCTTGGGATAAGAAATTATTTTTACAATAAGACATAAAATCACTGACAATAATGAAAAATATTTTACATTAAAATTATGAAATTCTGTCCCTCAAAATACACCATTAAAGGAGCGAAAAACACCACTAAATGAAGTGATGAAAATTCTCACTGAAAGATTTTTTCCCCACACAAATACAACTGGATACCATTTTCTTCTGCCTCTTTGGGACCCCTGCCCTAACTACTCTCTCTCCCATTCTGTAGCTTAAATCTCTTCTTGGCTGGATTTTTCCTGAAACACTCCCTCTCTTTCTTCTTCACAGTCCAGCTTATTGAAAGATTAATATACATTTACTTTTGCCATTTAGTCGTTTTTCAACTCCTTTCTTAGTTGAGCATTTACTTCTCATTTTCACTGCACTCTGGTTTCTTAGTTGACACAGTTCTCTCTAAGGTAACCACTGGTCTCCGTAAGATGAAACTCAGTGAATGCTTTTCAATCTTTATCTGACTTGTCACTCTCCAGAAGCACTCCATAATGTTGATTACCCCTTTCCTAAAATCAGTTCCTCCCTTTGCTTCTGCAGCTGTTCTCACTCCCTATTCCTCACTCCTTCTGAATATTCTCTGCAGGTTTTTCCATTCTTTCTGCCTCTTCATACCACCCACCAAATTTAACTGCTTTAAAACATATATGTGTATGTGTGTGTATATATACATGTATGCGTATAATATATGCTTACTTTTAAAATTCCAGAACATTTAGAAAAATAAAAAGAACAGAATTAAAAGTATCAGTAATCCTAATACCCAAAGATAAGCATTATTATTAATAATACCTTAATTGGTATGCATTTCTAGAATTTTTCTAGGGATATGTATTTATTTTTATAAAATGGTAACTGCTGTACATAATAATGCTTTCATCACTTAATGTTACATGTATACCCTCTATATCAGTATAGATTAATATTGTTACTTTATTAACAATAGTTAATACTGAGCTTCACTAAAGTCACTCTGCTAAACTCTCTCTATATATACATAAAGATTTGTCACTGACATTAAAAACTTCCTTATAAGATAGAAACTATATTATTTCCATTTTACAGATGGGAAAACTAAGGCTTTGATAATTTATGTAAATAGTTCATGGTGTAATGGTGAGTAGCACTAGTAAGAGCTACCCATGATTTCAACATAAGCTAATTCCAGAGTTGTACATCTTTTCACTGCGTATAGAGCTTTATCAATCAGGTCAATTTTACTTGTAAGTAATGTTGATGCTCAACCAAAAACAATTAATAATTAAAAAGTCTGGAATTAGACAGTTTCAAAACTGGTCATGACCATTCAACAGTGAAGGCTTTGGGTGGTTTCTCTGTGACTCATGACTTTCTCTCAAGAGCCTCAGATAGCTACATAGCTCCAAGCATCACATTCTTACATCTTCACACAAAATATCCAAAGAAGGTGAAAATAAACAGTTTTCTCTTCATACACCTCTTAAATATAATGCATACTTCCAAAAACCTCCATAAATAACTACTTTGATGTCTCACTGACCGGAAATAGACCATCTGTCAACTCCTAAACCAAATATGTGGGTGTAAGGTGACCATCATCAATCACAATTCACTACCTGAACTGCACCCGTCTTCCTTGATCATCTTGCCACTCAATATCTTCAAAAAATGGCAATTCTGTTAGCAAGGGAGAAAAGGAAGATGACGGTTAGGGTGGCAACCGACATGCTGCCAACAGTCATTTTAAATTTTACGTTTGTACCATGATTTAATTAAGCAATCCCATGTTGAAGGATATTTAAGTTGTTGCCAATTTTACACTGTTATAAAGAAAGCTGCAATGAACATATTTGTAGATTTTTTCATACTTTTAAATTTTTCCCCAAGATAAATTCCTAGAAAATTTTTGTATCAAAGCAAATTTTTAAGGTTTTAAAAAATATATATTACCAAGTTGCAATCCAAAATGTATATGCAAATGAAAGCTCTCTAAAACAGAGTATAAGAGCATCCATTTCTTCACACTTTCAAGAATGTTAATTGGTTTTACCACTGCTTTAAATATTTGATAAAAATAGTATAACTGACTTCTTTTAAGGCTTAGTTTTTAAATTACAAAAGCAAAAGTTGCTTATTGACAAAAATGTAATAATCCAAATATGTAAATAAAGGAAAAAGTAAACATCCTTCCCCCTCTCACTTCTGTCATTTGCTTTCCCCAGGGGTTAATGATTTTTAACCTGTTGACAATTTTTTAACTCCACAATTGCCAGAACTTTTTCTATCTTGTTCTTTTCTGGATCACTAGTTAATGGCCCAGTTTCTGACATATACTACATTTAACAAATGTTTGTAAAAATAACATCATACCTTCCATTATTTTCTAGAACTTGACCTTTTTCACCCAATAGCATACTGTCGATACCTTTCTATTCTTGAAATATATATATATATGCTTAATTTTTTTAAAAATAGGAAGAGTGTTCCACCATATAGATGTAACACAGCTTCTCAAAACCCTACTTAGATTATCCCATGCTTTTACTATTATAAGCAACATTCAAATGAATATCATTGGAAGTATATCTTTGTTTTATAGTGAAAATATTTCTGGGAAAATTTCTGTGTAAATATTTCAAATATTTCCTGTAACGTGTTCAAGGTCAAAAGATACGTGCCAGTTGCTTTCCAAATGATTGCACCAATTTTTTTTTTTTTTTTTTTTTTAGAGACAGAGTTTCACTCTTGTTGCCCAGGATGGAGTGCAATGGTGGAATCTTGGTTCACTGCAACCTCCGCCTCCCGGGTTCAAGCGATTCTTCTGTCTCAGCTTCCCCAAGTAGCTGGGATTACAGGCAAACCAGGCCTGGCTAATTTTTGTATTTTTAGTAGAGATGGGGTTTCACCACGTTGACCAGGCTGGTCTTGGACTCCTGACTTCAGGTGATCTGCCTGCCTCGGCTTCCCAAAGTGCTGGGATTATAGGCGTGAGCCATCACACTCGGCCATCCAATTTATATTTTAAACATGTGTTTCCCTATTCTCAAGCCAGCATTTGATATCATAAATATTCTTACCTTTTGCTACTCTGAGATGTAAATTTTTTCTCATTATTTTAATTTTAGACATAATCACTTAGGCAGTAGTTTAACATTTTCTCATGATTGTCCATTTGTATTTCATCTGTAGATTGCCCCTTTGTATTCCTTACCTATTTTCCTATTAGATTTTTTGCTCTTTTCTTATTTATCTTAGGGAATTATTAATATAGTTACAATTTGTCTACTATATATTTTGAAATATTTTCTCCCTAGTTTATTATTTGTTCAGTAGCATTGTGTTATTTTTACCATACACAAATTGTACATTCAAATCTATCTTTTTTTTGGTAGACTACCATGGTGACTTAACTGTTGTAACTTTATAACATAATGTTTTGTTATCTGGTTTGGAAAGCCCCTCACCAAAACTTCCTAACAGGTCTCCCAGTCTCCAGTTCCACCCTTCTCCAATCCATTTTCCATGCTGTGATCAGAGATATTTTTATTGAAAGAAAATCTTACCATGTTTGAAATTCCTTGGGGTGAAGTTTGAGCTCTTTAATTTATCATAACAATGTCCACGTACCACTTTGGTCTCTTTTCTGCCTCCTTTCTTATAATTTATTACTGATTCTCTTCCTTTTTGCTTATGACTCTTCTTCCTGTCTAGAAACCTCTCCTTTACTTTCCCATCAGTCACCTCTTACGCCCCTAAAAACTCAGCTCAAGCTTCACTTTCCCCAGAAACATCCATCTGTGCTCTCACAGCATCTAGTGCATAGTGCTGTCACATACCTATCAAACCACTCCTACGTAAATGTCCATGGCAATTTTATTCATAGTAACCTCAAACAATCTAAATGTCCATCAATAATAAAATTGGTAAATAAATGTAGTTTGTTTACATATTGGAATGTTAGATATCAATCAATAAGTTGCAAACTACTGATACATAAAACAACACAAATAAATCTTACAGATACAATGTTGAGTGGAGAGAAGAGCAGACCAGACACAAAAGAATACATAATACACTATTCCCCCAGTCATAATGGAAACCCTAATAGAATTACATCAAACTAAAAAGCTGCTGCACAGCAAAAGAAACAATCAACAGAGTAAAAAGATGACCTACAGAGTGGGAGAAAATATGTGTAAACAACACTTCTGATACAGGGTCAATATCAAAAATATATAAGGAACTCAAACAAGTTAATAGTGAGAAGACAACCTGATTTTAAAATGAGCAAAGAACCTGGATAGACATTTCTCAAAAGAAGACATACAAATAGCCAACAGGTATATGGAAAAATAGTCAACCCACTCATCATCAGGGAATGTGAATTAAAACTACAATGAGGCTGGGCATGGTGGTTCACACCTGTAATCCCAACACTTTGGGAGGCCGAGGTGGGCTGATCACCTGAGGTCAGGAATTCAAGACCAGCCTGGCCAACATGATGAAACTCCACCTCTAAAACACTAAAAACACAAAAATTAGCTGGGCGTGGTGGTGCATGCCTGTAATCCCAGCTACTTGGGAGGCTGAGGCAGGACAATCACTTGAACCCAGGAGGCGGAGGTTGGAGTGAGCGCAGATCGCGCCGTTGCACTCCAGCCTAGGTGGCAAGAATGAAACTTCATTCCCCACCGCCAAAAAAAAAAAAGAGAAAGAAAAATGGGGATAATAATAGTTCCTGTCTTGTTGGGTTATTATGGTGATTAAATGAGACGAAACAGAAAGATACAAGAATGAACAACAGGACTGGGCGAAGTGGCTCACACCTGTAATTCCAGCACTTTGGGAGATCAAGGTAGGCAGATCACAAGGTCAGGAGATTGACACCATCCTGGCTAATACAGTGAAACCCCATCTCTACTAAAAATACAAAAAATTAGCCAGGCATGGTGGCACGCACCTGTAATGCCAGCTACTCTGGAGGCTGAGGCATGAGAATCACTTGAACCCAGGAGGCAGAGGTTGCAGTGAGCCAAGATTGCACCACTGTACTCCAGCCTGAGCAACAAAGCCAGACTCAGTCTCAAAAACTCAAAAACAAACAAACAAACAAAACAAAACAAACAAAACACTATAATGAGATACTTCTATTATCTCACACTTGTTAGAATAACTATTATCAAAAAAGAGAAAACATAGCAAGTCTTGGTAAGGATATGGAGAAAAAGAAAATGAAACACTTGTGCCTGTTTGTGGGAACATAAATCAGTATAGTTATTATGGAAAACAGTATAGTGGTTCCTCAAAAAATTAAAAATATAACTATAGCATGATCCAATCCCACTGCTGTGTATATATCCAAAGGAAATGCAATCAATATATCAAAGAGCTATTGGCACTCCCATGTTCATTGCAACATTATTCACAATAGCCAAGATATGAAATCAAGCTAGGGAGCCGGGCGTGGTGGCTCACACCTGTAATCCCAGCATTTTGAGAGGCAGAGGCAGGCAGATCACTTGAGGTCAGGAGTTCAAGACAGCCTTGCCAACATGGCGAAACCTTGTCTCTACTAAAGATACAACAATTAGCCGGGCATGGTGGCATGCACCTGTAATCCCAGCTAGTGAGGAGGCTGAGGTGGGAGAATTGCTTGAACCTGGGAGTCGGAGGTTGCAGTGAGCCGAGATCGTGCCTCTGCACTCCAGCCCAGGCAACAGAGCAAGACTCCGTCTCAACTGAAGAAAAAAAAAAAAAAAAGAAATCAATCTAAGTGTCCCTCAACAGATAAATGGTTAAAGAAATTCAGACTAAAAAAAAAAAAAAGGGGTGCAGCACACCAACATGGCACAAGTATACATATGTAACAAACCTGCACGTTATGCACATGTACCCTACAACTTAAAGTATAATAATAATAAATAAATTAAAAAAAAAAAAAGAAGCAAATCTTGTCATCTACAACAACATGGATAAACCTAGAGGACGTTATCATTATGTTAAGTGAAATAAACAAGGCACAGAAAGACAAGTACTGTATGATCTCACTTATATGTAGAATCTAAAAAAGTCTGAACTCATAGAAGCAGAGATTAAAATGGTAGTTACTAGGGATTCAGGGTTGAAGGCTGATATTGGGAAAATGTTGATGAAAGGATACAAAATTTCATTTAGGAGGAACAGGTTCAAGAGATCTATTGTAGAACATGGTGACTATATTTAATAACAACATATTGTATACTTGAGGATTTCTAAGAGAGTAGGTTTTAAGTTCTTATCACCCAAAAAAGATAACTAAAATCTAATGATCCTATTAAAAATGGGCAAAAGATTTGAATAGACATTTCTCAAAAGACATACAAATGGTAAACAAGCATATGTAAAGGTGCTCAACATCATTGATCATCAGAGAAATGCAAATAAAAACTACAATGATCAGCACCATAGGAAAGGTTTTAAAAAAATACAATGAGATATCATCTCACCCTAGTTGAAATGGCTTTTATTTAAAAGTCAGGCAATAACAAATGCTGGATAGGATGTGGAGAAAAGGGATCCTTCATACACTGTTGGTGAGAATGTAAATTAATACAACCACTATGGAGAACAGTTTAACAGTTCCTCAGAAAACTAAAAAGAGAGCTACCATAGAATCTAGCAATCCCACTGCTGGGTATACACCCCAAAGAAAGGAAGTCAGTATATTTCTTCACTCCCAGGTTTGTTGCAGCTCTGTTCACAGTAGCCAAGATTGGGAAGTAACCTAAGTGTCCATCAATAGATGAATGGATAAAGAAAATGTGGTACCTATACATAATGGAGTACTATTTGGCCATAAAAAAGAATGAGATCCTAGTCATTTGCAACTGCATGGATGGGACTGGAAGGCATTATGTTAAGTGAAATAAGCCAGGCACAAAAAGACAAACATCACATATTCTCACTTACGAGTGAGACCTAAAAATAAAAATAATTGGACTCATGGAGTTAGAGAATACAAGAATGGTTACCAGAGGGTGGGGAGGGTAGTGAGTTGTGTTGGGGAGGTGGGTATGGTTAATGGGTACAAAAAAATAGTTAGAAAGAATGAATAAGACCTAATGTTTGATAGAACAACATAGGGACTATAATCAAAACAATTTAATTGTACATTTAAAAATAACTAAAAGAGTATTATTGGATTGTTTGAAACACAAAGGATAAATGCTTGAGGGATGGACACCCCATTTTCCATGATGTGATTATTACACACTGCATGCCTACATCAAAACATCTCATGTAGCACATCAATATATACACCTACCCATGCATCCACAAAAATTTTTTAAAAATAAAAATTTTAAAAAGATAACTGTGAAATCATGCATATGTTAATAAGCTTGATTTAGCCACTCCACAACGTATACATGGTTCAAAACATCATGTTTTTCACCATAGATATATACAATTTTTATTTGTCAATAAAAGATATATAAATATGAAGAAAAAAAATGTAAATGGTCCAAACACACCAAATTAAAAGACAGAAGTTATCAGATTGGATTAAAAAGCAAGAAAATATTATGCTATCTATAACAAATACACTTTAAATATGAAAAACACCAATAGGTTAATTTTAAAAATGAAAAAGAAAGCTAACATTAACAAAAGAAAGAATAAATTGCTATATTAATGACCAACAAACTAGATTTCAGAGCAAAGATTGTTACTAGAGAGTTTGAAAGGTCATTTCATTCTAATAAAGGGTTCAATTAGCCGAAAGGATATGACATTCTGAAAACATTATTCACCTAATTAATACAAGAGCTTCAAAATACATGAAACAAACATTAATAGAACTAGAAGGAGAAATAGAAAATCAACAATTCTAATAAAACATTTCAATACCCCCTCTCAATAATTCATAGATCAAGTCAGCAGAAAATCAGTAATGATACAGGTTTTTCAAACATTATCAACCAAGATGACCTAATTGACATGTATAGACAGGTCCACTAAACAATAGCAGAAAGCACATTATTTTCAAGTGCAAATGGGATATTTTACCAAGATAAACAATATTTTGTGCCACAAAACAAGTTACAATAAACATAATAGGATTTAAGTCATACAGAAAGCAAATTAAACCCAAAATAAGCAAAAGGAAGGAATTAATAAATATCAGAGAAGAAATCAAAGAAATAAAACAAAATAAAAAACAGAAAAACCAGAGACACAATCAATGAAGCTAAAGGAAAGATGGCTGGTGCCTGGAATCCCAGCATTTTGGGCAGCCAAGGCAGGAGGATCCCTTGAGGCCAGGAGTTCGAGACCAGTCTGGGCAACATAGCTAGACCCTGTCTCTACTAAAAATTTTAAAATTAGCTGGATGAAATGATGCACACCTGTGTTCCCAGCTACTTGGGAGGCTGAGGTGGGAGGATCACTTGAGCCCCAGAGGCCGAGGCTGCAGTGATCTGTGATTACATCACTGCACTTCAGCCTGGGTGACAGAGTGAGACTCTGTCTCAAAAAAAAAAAAAAAGGTTGGGGGAAAGAAAAAGGAAACTAAAAGCTGGTACCCTGCAAAGATTAATAAAATTGATAAATTTCTAAATTGATCAGGAAAAAAGAGTGAGGACACAAATTACCTATATCAGGAGTCAGAGAGATGACATCAATATAGATATCTACAGATACTAAAAGGATAATAAGGCAATATTATGAACAACCACAAACTAATATATTTAACAATTTCGATGAAGGACCAACACATGAAAGACACATACTACCAAAGCCCATTCAAGAAGAAAAAAGATAATATAAAGAGATAGGCCGGGCATCAGGTGGTTAACACCTGTAATCCCAGTACTTTGGGAGGCCGAGGTGGATGGACCACTTGAGGCCAGGAGTTCGAGACCAGACTGGCCAACACAGTGAAACCCTGACTCTACTAAAAATAAACAAAAATTAGCAGGGCATGATGGTGAGTGCCAGATACTTGAGAGGTTGAGGCAGTAGCATCACTTGAACCCAAGAGGCGGAGGTTGCAGTGACCTGAGATTGTGTCTCGAAAATAAAACAACAAAACAAAAATATGTATATCTATTAAATAAAATTTTCAGTCAAAAAACTTTCCCACAAAGCAAACTCTGATCCAGATGGCTTTATTCGTGAATTCCACCAAACATTTAATGAATGTTAATGAAACATTCATGAATGAACAGTTAATGAATAATTCTAATTCTTCATAAATTTCCAAAAAATTGAAGAGGAAATACTTTCCAACTAATTCTGTGAGTTCTCCACTACTCTGGTATTACAACCAGACAGACACATAATGAAAAAAAAATTTACAAACCAGTATCCCTCAGGAACATAGATGCAAAATGCTAAACGAAATTTAGCAAATCAATCAAAAGGGATAAAACATCATGACTGAGTTAGCTTTATCCCAGGAAATCAAAGTTGTTTTACTTTCAAAAAAATGATATAAGACACCATATAAACACAAACTTAAAAAGAAAAGTGGCCGGGCGCGGTGTCTCAAGCTTGTAATCCCAGCACTTTGGGAGGCCGAGGCGGGTGGATCACAAGGTCAGGAGATCGAGACCATCCTGCCTAACACGGTGAAACCCCGTCTCTACTAAAAAATTACAAAAAACTAGCCAGGCGTGGTGGCGGGCGCCTGTAGTCCCAGCTACTCGGGAGGCTGAGGCAGGAGAATGGCGTAAACCCGTCAGGCAGAGCTTGCAGTGAGCTGAGATCCCGCCGCTGCACTCCAGCCTGGGCCACAGAGCAAGACTCCGTCTCAAAAAAAAAAAAAAAAAAAAAAAAAAAAGAAAAGCATATAATCGTCTCAATAGACATGGATAAAGCCTTCAAAAAAAATCCAACGTCAGTTTCTGATAAAAAAAAAATCTCAGCAAACTACATATAAAAGGGAATCTTCAATCTAATAAACAGCATCTATTAAAAAAAAAAAAAACCCAGCTAGCATCATACTTGTAAAAACAGAAAGCTTTCCTCTAAAATTGGGAAAAGACAATTATGTCTGCTCTCACCACCTCTATTAAACATTTAACTGGAGGTTGTAAGCAAGAAAAATAAATTAAAGTCACGCAGATTGAAAAGAAAGAAGTAGAACTGTCATTATTTGAAGACAACATGACCATCTATGTAGGAAATTCGAAAGAATCTACAAAACAGGTACTAGAACTAATAATGAGTTTAGCAAGCATGCAGGATACAAAATTAATATATTAAAAAATCAATTGTATTTCTATTTACCATGAATGAACAAGTGAAAATTTTAAAAAATTAAAACAATATCATTTATAATAACATCAAAAACTAGAAAATATTTAGGGATAAATCTGACCAAAGATGTAAGAATCCTGCATACTGGAAATTACAAAACATTACTGACACTGATTAAAGAAAATCTGAATAAATGAAGAAATATACCTTTTTCATGCTTCAGGAGGCTCAATATGGTTAAGATATCAGTTCTTCCCAATTTGAGCTGTACATTCATTTCCATCTCAAGCAGGCCTTTTGGCAGAATTTGACAGGCTGATTATAAAATTCATATGGAAATGCAAAGGATCTACAATCGCCAAAACAATTTTGAAAAAGAACAAAAAATTTGGAGAGCTAATGCTACCTGATTTCAACACATATCGTAAAGCTACAGTAACCAATACAATGTGCAATTATTGATCAGAAAGATTGACAACGAAATCATTGGCACAGGATGGAGTCCAGAAATAAAACCATGCAAACATATATAGACAACAGATTTTTGACAAAGGTGAAAAGGCAATTCAGAGGAGAAAGTATACTGTTTTGAACACATGGTACTAGGACATGGAAGACATATATATAGTCTTGAATTGTAGAGAGTTTCACAGGGCATGTCAGATTTGGCAGATTGGGCTACATAAAACTTTAGAATTCATGTATGGAAAAGATAACGTAAACTAACTAAAAGATATGCAGTGTATCTTTTGAAGATAAGCTATATATTTAAAAGATATACCAACAGGCCAGATGCCATGGCTCACCCCTGTAATCCTAGCACTTTGGGAAGCAGAGGTGAGTGGATCACATGAGGTCAGGAGTTCCAGATCAGCCTGGCCAACATGGTGAAATCCCATCTCTACTAAGAAATACAAAAAATTAGCCAGGCATGGTGGTGCATGCCCGTAGTCCCAGCTACTTGGGTGGCTGAGGCAGGAGAAAGGAGAACCACTTGAACCTGGGAGGCCTAAGGTTGCAGTGAGCCGAGATTGTGCCACTGCACTCCAGCCTGGGCGACAGAGCGAGACTCTGTATCAAAAAAAAAAAAAAATTACATTCCATAATCTATCAAGAGTTCCTGAAAATTACTAAGTAAGGGACAAAGAACATTAACAGACAAATCGCTGGAAAAAATATAAATTTCCAATAAACCAATAAAAAGTTGTTCAACATCATTAACAATTACAGAAGGTCAAATTATTTTCCCACAATCTTATTATTGGAACTATTAAATGTTGATAACAGTCCCCCAAATCCAGACCAGTTATTTAATATGTTTTAGGAGTAGGTTGTCACTTCTCGAGAAACAGAAACAGAAACATGATCAAACTTCTTCTGCTTACATTTGTCAATATGACCTTGAGAGAAGAGTATCAGTGCGCTGGATTTCCATGCTCCACTCTGGGCAACAACGGAGGTAAACAAGATAGGCCGCCAATCCTTGTCAGCTGTAATGTATTGTCTCAGATTGACTTAAAGGCATATTTTCTCTTAATTCAAGGGAAGATGACTCACCTTTCCAGAGTGGTCCGTCAGTGACATGCTATGCTAGAGACTTTGCATTAATTATTTCATTTAATCTCTACCACAACCCTGCAAGGTTTTTATAGATAAGGAAACTGAAGACGCTATGTTAGCATTCCCCACCCTTTTTGGGACCAGGAGCCGGTTTCATGGAAGTTAATTTTTCCACAGATGGGAGAAAAGTTTGTCCATGGCCCGGGGATTGACGACCCCGGCTCTACATAACCAGCGATATACTTCAGTGTCCATGTTTCTTTACATTGCATCCTAAAGAAAGGAGTTTTTCTTTAGGTGAAGGGAAGACCAGAGTGTGAAAAAGGCCCTAAAAGACCCTCAATAGATCAAAAGTATAATAATAAGTAAACGTTCCACACAAAATGCTGAAAACAATTTTAACGTTGCCTATGTCTGTGATAAGCAATGATGTTTATGATGTTATTTTGTGTTGTAATTTTAAAGTAAAAAGAACGCTGATGTTGGCGATCGGTAGCCCTGGTCTCAAACCCCAGCTCTGCTGCTTACCAGTGGTGTAATCTTGGTCAAGAACCTGATTCTCCACACTAAACTCTGACTTCACATTGTCCCTATTGAGTGCTATTTATAATCCTATGATAAAGTTAATCATCATTTGACTTGTTTGGGGGTTAGTTCCTGTGACTGTCTTTTCAACCAATATTGAAAATTGTGAGCAGCTATAAGATAATCATTTTGTGTCACTGACAACACCCAAAAAGTTACTTGTACGTTAAGAGTTTAACACACATATTTATTAGATGAATATTTTATTAAACCCAAGACAAGATAGGTTGACAATACTAAGAGCTGACAAAGATAGGGGAAGCAATCTGGGTAGGAGAACAATTTAACAGTGATTACTAAAAAAAGTGCTATAAAGAACAACACCCAAATGTCTGCCCTACATCCTTTCACACTTTATTTCATGCCTCCCCAACCCAGTACCTTGATGCCTTGACTTTATTTCAATCCTTTAGATTGAGAGAAAACGACTTAAGAACAGTGACTATGTTTTATTCGTCCTTGAATCCTCAGAAATAGCATAATAAGGTGCTCACTATACGACTGTTGAAGTGAATTGAATGGTAACTTAAGAAGCAAGAGATCAGTATATGCAGAATATTCATCTCAAGAGGGAAAGCTACAGTTTTATGTATTTTCCATTGTGATTCTTTTGTAAGTAGGGAAATTCTACGCCAAAGACTGAAAAAAGCACATCATAAATCATGGTTCAGTCCATCTGAGTACTGTTTTAATTTTAGCACAGCATGTGTTGAACTTCAGTGCTCTTGATTCACACATTCCTAATGCAAATATATCAAACTTTCAATTATTCAAGGGTGAATTATCAAATTTGTAGATTAGCTAGGCTTTTTGCTTATTCTACTCCCTTTAACTACACAGGCCTTTGGGCATCTTCTGCTTCTTCCTTGTGCTTGAATGGCAGTGGGATTAACTCATTAAGAATAAAGAAAACATCTGTGTTGCTTAAATGGCAGTGAGGATCTTGTAGAAATTCAGTACCACCTGTATGTAGTTCCATTCCTGGTCATAAGTTGAAATAAAACTGTTACAGTATTCAAAATTCAATGGATATTTCTTGAAGTAGTTCATCAGAGAACAATTTTTCCTCATGTCAAAGAAACAACTAACTAAATGAAGCATTTTATTCACAATAATAAAAAAAGTTATATTGATTCAAATCACCAGCAGTGTCTACAGACACATGACAGAAAGCGGACATACACATCGTGGAGATATTTAGCCAATCACACTTATCACAGCTTGACTATGTCTTTTATTTAGTGACAGGAAAACTACTATCAGCCCCTATCACTTCAATGATCAATTAATTAAATATTTTGGTTCTATTCACATACTTTGCTTTGAGCCATTTGTAATCATCTCATAGAGGTAAGAAAAAGCAATCATGTTTATAAATTATGAGCATTTTCAACTCAGTTAAATGTAATTTATTCTTTACCTTCTTACATTTTTCTATCACTATTAATACTTCATGTAGGTGTGAATATAAACCTTGATGCACACAAACACATATAACTCCCAGTTGAATTTCAACACCTTTAGAAAGAAAAAAAAAGACTTGTATAAGGAAAACAATGGATAAGCTTTATGTGTGTGTGTCATATAGTGAGTGTATATAACTACACATACAGTCATGCATTAACAATGGGGATGCATTCTGAAAAATCCCTGATTAGGTGATTTCGTCATTGTGTGAACATCATGAATGTACTTACACAAACCTAGATGATATAACCCACTACACACCTAGGCTACATGTTATAGTCTATTGCTCTGAGGCTGCAAACCTGGACAGCATGTTACTGTACTGAATACTGTAGGCAATTATAACACAGTGTAAGTATTTGTGTTTCTAAACATAGCTAACCATAGAAAAGGCACAGTTAAAATGCTGTATTATAAGCTTATGGGACCACCACCCTAAACACAGTCCACAGTCATTATGCACACATAACTTTACATGAAACAGAAAACAATGAATTGTGAGGAAAATAAACAAAGTAATTGAATGGTAGGATGCAGAGCTACCATGTATAGCTGCATGGATTGTCCACTGCACAATTTTAGGAACAGCAGTCACTCTGACTACCAAGTGGATGGTGCCCCCTGGAGTTGTGCAATATGGCAGTCTTCGTGAACATTTTTTTCTTTGGGATTTAAACATTTGGGTTTATCAAAACGATTAGACTGTGACTACAGCTTCAGGTCACACTTCCTAATCTCCTAGCATCCTTAGAAGTGACTTGTTCTCTCACAAGCTGATGTGGGAAGGAGAAAGAAAAGTAGAAAGGATAGGAAAATGTATCTATATAGAAGTAATTTTACAATAACAATAGCTAATATTTTTTGGAACTTTTATTACGTGCCAGGTGTGGTTCATTGCACTTTGTACACATTAACTCTTTATTTACTTTTTTTTTTTTTTTTTTTTTTTTTTTTTTGAGACGGAGTCTCGCTCTGTCACCCAGGCTGGAGTGCCGTGGCGCAATCTCAGCTCACTGCAAGCTCCGCCTCCCAGGTTGACGCCATTATCCTGCCTCAGCCTCCGGAGCAGCTGGGACTACAGGTGCCTGCCACCACGCCCGGCTATTTTTTTTTTTTTTTTTGTATTTTTAGTAGAGACAGGGTTTCACCATGTTATCCAGTATGGTCTGGATCTCCTGATCTCATGATCCGCCCACCTTGGCCTCCCAAAGTGCAGGGATTACAGGCGTGAGCCACCGCGCCCAGCCTGTACACATTAACTCTTAATCCTTATAAACATCCTAGTGGTAGGTACTATTCTTATCCACATTTCACAGATAAGGGAATTGAGGCTCAGCGATGTTAAGTAACTGGCCCAAGACCATGCTGCACTAAGTGGGGAAGATGTGAGGTAGGAACGAGAGAGCTGATAGAGTCCTCTCCTTTGCAAAATTGTGACTATCAGTTGAAGGTCAATTAGAGGCTCCTTTTATTTAAATTTTTATTTGTTCTTCCTAAAATAATTATTTTTGTGGGAAAAAGCAGTCTCTTAGGAAGATCTGTCTTCAATCATAAAGTCAGATTTGGGCCAGGTGCAGTGGTTCACACCTGTAATCCCAGCATTTTGCAAGGCCCAAGCAGGTGGATCACTTAAGTCCAAGAGTTCAAGACCAGCCTGGGCAACATGGCAAAATCCTGTCTCTACCCCACCAAAAATACAAAAATTAGCGGGGCGTAGTGGCGCACACCTGTAGTTTTACTAACTTGGGAGACTAAGCCAGGAGGATCGCTTGAGCCAGGAGGCGGAGGTGGAGGTTGCAGTGAGCCGAGATCACACCACTGCACTCCAGTCTGGGCACCAAGTGAGACCTTGTCTCAAAAGAATATATAAATAATAAAAATAAAATCCGATTTAAGAATGAAAAAGTTCCAAATATAATTACTGACAAAATAATAATAAATCTCCAAAATAAGCCCCCAAATTAAAATATAAAATGCCTAGGATTACATTTACATTTAACACAAATACTAAAGGGATAAAGAATAATTCTTAACTGATTAGCTAGCACTTTCTGCAGACGTCTAGCTTCTAAAATGAATAAATAGAAATGTTAGGAGATGAGGAAACATCACAGAGGCACAGATTTTAAAAAAAGAGCAGTAAATAAACATAGGGATAAGCAGTCACAAGAGCTTCCACAACTAAAAGAAATGGGAATTGGGGTAGGCCATGGTTACTAACACACAACACAGTAGGCCAAGAATACTTCTATAGTGAGTCATCAGCTTTTGTATACCTAATTGGTTCCTTGTTTCATAACTTCTAGATATCCCAATTTCCATACATTAAACTTATTATACAGAATCATGTTGAAATGGCATCAACTTTGCATGAAATGTTAGTTGGAAAAAGCAAATTAATAAAACTATTACTTCAAATGCAGTAAGAAATTGCAACAATGGTCTCTGTGTTTTTGCTCCCACTGCCCACTCCAATGCTGCTGTGTTCAAATAAACTATTTGAGCAAATAAAATACTTAGAGTTATAAAGGAATACGATAAAGGCAAAGAGAAAATAGCATTTGTAATATGACTACTATTAAAGCTCTGGCTTGCAGACTGCTGGCAGATAGTCTATTTTCCAGCTTGTCAAAACAACCCATTCTCTGAGCATGTTCAGAGCTTGCAGAGGTCTTCATTTATCCCAGAATGTCAGGAATTGGAGAAACAAAAACATTTTGCAAATGATCTGCGGTGCACATTGTTTTGTAAAATATCTAATCAAATGGGGGCAGCCTGTCAAAGTCAAGAAATGTTACTCGGCTACAATAGGTATGATGCAGACCTGGCCACCCACTCCCCAGCTGCAGAGAATGAATTTAAAGTAAGCTGGTCATTTGTCCTCGGACAAAGTACAACTGCCAAATATTTTATCCCAATTTGTCGGTCCTGCTCTATTCCAGTGAATTCCATCAATCCAAGGCCAGTCACAGTGTTTAGTCTCTCCAGAACAATAAGCTTAACCCAATAGGTTTATTTGTTTAAGTCATCTGGTGAATTCTTTTAAATTCTGCCTTGTTTCTAATACCGCTTGTATTTTGCATTCACATAAGCTTCTGCTGCAGCTGCTTGAGAAGAAAAGGAAAGGAGGCTCTTGCTGAGCAGTGAGAAGAGAATACATTTTTAAACTTTCCTTTCTTTCTCCTAAAATTAGCACCTGGCATATGGAATATTCAGCAGGTGGCTCAGCAGGGACAGAGTTACTGTTTTTCATACCTGCCATTGAGATGTTTGACATTTTGACTTCGTAAGGAACAAGATTCTTGAGGCCACCACTGTGTGTGTGTGTGTGTGTGTGTGTGTGTGTGTGTGTGTGCGCGCGCGCGGGGGCAGGTTGAGGGAAGTCCCATAGAGGTCTTCTGGAGGAGAGAGTGTAAGAGAAAGAAGCTACTAACAGACAAAGTTATACAATTAAGAAACATTAAATATCAGAGAGGGGAGTACGTTTCATATTGCTGAAATTGAATAACTAATTCAATTCCCACTAGTATTGGAGAATAGGAAATTGCTTTGTAACTTAAAGAACTTCAGAAATTACACTTTATAATATAATAGGAATGTTCTTTGAATATTATTTGAAGACTCTGATGTAAAGTTCACTGACATAACTTCCCCCAGTTGTAGGAAAAGTAGCTATTGAATCAGAATTTTACAAACATTTATAAACATCAACAATCTCTGTCATGTACTATTCTAGGCAATAGAGCATCAAAGGAAAAACTGGAGTTCCAAATGCAAAAGATATTTAGAAAGTATAATAAACTAACCTTGGATATGGGCAGTGAGGGAGACAGAAGAGTCTCAGATAATCCCCAAGTCTCTGGCTTGATGACTAGGTGAATCGTAGGATCATTAAGGAAGTCTGACAAGAGATCACTAATTGCTTGCCTAATATTCATTCTACCCATTTTCTATGTAACTGACCCATATGGTATTAACATAAAAGATAGCAACGTGCCCAGCTAAAAACCACGTCTCTCTGTCTCCATTACAGATCGGATTGTCTAATAAGACATAAGCAGACATTTTGGGATGGGGCATCCGTGAGAGTTTGCTAAAGTATCTCGAAGAGCACGTGGCGGCACTTTTTCTTTACCTTTCTTCTTTCTGCCTGGAATAGCAAGGTTCGAGCACCCACAGCTGGTTTGTTTCCACGAAGTAACTTGAAGATAAAAGCTTAATGGTAAGGATTATAGAACAAAAAATAGGAAAGGCCTAGATTCCTAATAATTGGTGATTCATTATACTGGAATTAGCCCTGGGTTGCCTAACCCTAGAGTTTTATTTTGATAGAAAAATTAATCTTTACTTTGTTTAAGCTACTGTTATTTTAGGTCTCTGTTTAGCCATCAAAACTAATCCTAACTGATACTCTATGATAGAGAATCAAGTTGCTTGGCACTTTTTGGTAGGTGGGAGGGTTAGGATGAAGTTCAGTTTTGGATGTATTGCATACTAAGTGCTGGTAGAATGCCCGAAAGTCACTTGGAAACTTAAGCTGGAGATAGAGATTTGGGATTGATCCAAATGGGAGGCTAATATCTACAGCTAATCATCTCCAGTCAGTGGTTCTTCATTTTTTTCAGATCATGTCTATGGTAAGAACATTCTGTTTTTCATTTTTAAGCATTTAACTTGCACCTTCCCTTGAATGCAGAGAGTGCAGGCAGTGCAGAACCATAAAAATGAGAGTGCAAGCTGAAACTGTGCAAAGTGATCTTAATAATTGATGGAGGCCGGGCACGGCGGCTCACACCTGTAATCCCAGCACTTTGGGAGGCCAAGGCAGGTGGATCACGAGGTCAGGAGATGGAGACAATCTTGGTCAACATGGTGAAACCCCATCTCTACCAAAATACAAAACATTAGCCGGGCATGGTGGCACGTGCCTGTAATCCCAGCAACTTGGGAGGCTGAGGCAGGGGAATTGCTTGAATCTGGGAGGCAGAGGTTGCAGTGGGCTGAGATCACGCCACTGCACTCCTGCCTGGTGACAGAGCAAGACTCTGTCCTAAAAATAATAATAATAATAATCAATGGAACAATTATGACTATCCTGTGACCTTTAAATGTTTGTCAAAACATTAAAACTCTCTTACTGTTGATTACAAATGTACACAGAACTGGAAAAAATAGTAAAGCTATTATTTTGTAGTAGTAGTCCCTCCTTATCTGAGAGTGGTACATTCCAAGGCCCCCAGTGGATGCCTGAGACCGTGGATAGTACCAAACCCCATATATACTATGTTTTTCCTAAATATATGTATCCATGATAAAATGTAATATATAAATTAGGCACAGCTAGGCACGGTGGCTCATGCCTGTAATCCCAATACTTTGGGTGGCCGAGGCGGGAAGATTGCTGGAACTCTGGCATTCAAGATCAGCCTGGGAAACATAGTGAGATCCCCTGACTCTAAAAAAATTAAAATAATGTTCTGTCATAAAGGACACAAATTCTCTGATCTACTAATCTGAATCATCATCTGTTCATTCATGCATTCAATAAATAAGTGGTTGGCACTGTACACACATTTGGAAAATATTACATCCTTGAAAACAACAGGCAGACATCCTTGCCTCTGTGGTTTTTACCTTTTAGTTGGTAGTCGTGAGGGGCTGAAACAGGAGGCAATAAAAATGAGGCCTACTATATTATTTGAGGTGGATAATAATGATGAGATGATAAATGAGAAAAGTAGAGACATTTAAATGCACGTGTTAAAAAAAAGGAATAGCAATCTTGGCCAGATGATGAATTGATATTACAGACATAATGTATGAACCTGTAAATGTGACTCCCTAAGAAAGACACAGTATCACTTATGAAGCATTCTCACTAGATATGCAGAACTTGAATGTAATCATGAGGAAACATTAGACAAATCCTAAATAATAAACATTATATTTTTAAAAAGGAAATATTCTACAAAAATGTCAATGTCATACACGTAGCTGAAAGTGTTGTGTTTTTTTTTTTTTTAATCTCAATTTTAGGGCTCCTATTGTCATGAATTCTCAATTTACTAAAGGAAAACTATTTATATTTCTATATTTACAGCCAAATTTTTTCTTAGTTTATTTATAAAATATCTTCTTAAGCACTTGCTATACTGTTTTGGGCATTGTCTTTGCCTGAGTTATCCAGAAAACAGAGTCAAAGCAAATTTAAGGACCAGCACTTTATTGAGAGGTGTAATCTGAGGACATTAAGAGTGCGGAACAGGCAAATGAGGCAGGAAAGGAGGGTAAATTAACATAAGAGTTCATTTCTAAGCTGGCCCCAGCTTCATTAAATAGTATGGTGGGGATCTCTTCAAGATCGCGTGAGGCCAGGAGTTCAAAACCAGCCTGGCCAACCTGGTGAAACCCCACATCTACTAAAAAAGCAAAAAGTTAGCTGGGCATTACTCATAGTCTGTAATTCCAGCTACTCAGGAGGCTGAGGCATAAGAATCACTAGAACCCCGCAGGCAAAGGTTGCGGTGAGCTGAGATCATACCACCGTACTCCAGCATGGGCCACAAACCAAGACTCCATCTCAAAAAGAAAAAAATTAGGCCAAATGTGGTGGCACATGCCTGTAATCCCCAGCACTTTGGGAGGCTGAGGCAGGAGAATCACTTGAGCCCAGGAGTTTGAGACCAGTCTGTGCACTCTCTCTACAAAAAAAAATTTTTTTAATTAGCCAGGCATGGTGGTGTGTGCCTGCAGCCCTAGTTACTTGGGAGGCTGAGGTGAGAGAATCACTTGAGGCTAGGAGTTCAAAGTTGCAGCGAGCCTAGATCACACCATTGAACCAACCTGGGCAACAGAACAAGATCCTGTCTCTTAAAAAAAAAAAAAAAAAATTAAGACTGAGATTTAAAAAAAAATTATATTCATTAATTTAATTTAAAAATAACAGTAACAACATTAATATATCTTAGAGACATTATGTTAAGTAAAACAAGCCAGACACAAAAAGACAAACATTGTATGATTGCACTTGAGGGAGGCATCTAGAGTAGTCAAATTCATAGAGATAGAAAATAGAATTGTAGTTGCTAGGGGCTCCGGAGAGAGAGGAATGGAGAGTTACTGTGTAATTGGTGTAATTGGTACAGTTTCAGTTTGGGAAGATGAAAATTTCTGGAGATAGGTAGATGGTGGTCATGGTGGCACAACAACGTGAATGCACTTAAGGCCACTCAACTGTACACCAAAAAATGGTTAAAATGGTAAATTGTATGTTATATATATTTTACAAAACAAAAAAATAACAGTAATAAATCAGTACATTTTAACACATATATTTTTATGTACAACTATATATTCCAAAAAAAAATTATTTTGCACTTTTGCAAATCTCTTTTTTTTTTTTTGAGATGGAGTCTCGCTCTGTCGCCCAGGCTGGAGTGCAGTGGCCGGATCTCAGCTCACTGCAAGCTCCGCCTCCCAGGTTCACGCCATTCTCCTACCTCACCCTCCCGAGTAGCTGGGACTACAGGCGCCCGCCACCTCACCCGGCTAGTTTTTTTTGTATTTTTTTAGTAGAGACGGGGTTTCACCATGTTAGCCAGGATGGTCTCGATCTCCTGACCTCGTGATCTGCCTGTCTTGGCCTGCAAATCTCTTAAAGTTTGGTTTAATAGAATACAACTGAGGCCGGGCACAGTGGCTTGTGCCTGAAATCCCAGCACTTTGGGAGGCCGAGGCAGGCAGATCACTTGAGGTCAGGAGTTCAACACCAGCTTGGCCAACGTGGGGAAACCCTGTCTCTACTAAAAGTACAAAAATTAGCTGGGCATGGTGGCGGGCACCTGTAATCCCAGCTACTCGGGAGGCTGAGGCAGGAGAATCGCTTGAACCCAGGAGGCGGAGGTTGCAGTGAGCCGAGATTGCACCACTGCACTCCAGCCTGGGTGACAGAGCAAGACTCCGTCTCAAAAAAAAAAAATTGGTTCACTAAATTATATAGATCTTCCAAATGTTGACATTTTTCTTTACATCAGAAAAATCACATTTGCTGATATCACCACCACAAAAAAGTCTTAAAGTACTGGGAAGATGTTAAGCCCCAGGATAGTGAATATACATTTTTCAAAATTCAAATTTTTGGTTTAAAATGCAAATGTTACAAATGTTAGCAAATATAGTCAGTTGTCTTCCTCGTCTAACACAACCTTTTTTTTTTTCTTTTTTTCTTGAGAAAATATCTGCCAGATACTTAAGTCTAAGTAGTCATAGTTTGTCCTTGGTTATTTTAAGTAAAAATAATGTTCCACAAAAAGAAGTAATCAGTTCACTTCACTACTCAATCACACAAGTGCTTTCTTGAGGCAATCGTCATACTTCTGTATGCAGCAATAGTACTTCACATGTACTTCCCATTTCGTCACATAGAATATTAAAGACATGTACTAATTTCAGCAACCTAGGAAGAGAAGAGAAATTCCCCAATCTCATGAAAGATGAAGCAAAACCTATTTTTAATATGATGATTAATGATGAAAGACTAAATGTTTTTCTTCCTATTGCCAAAAACAAGGCAAAGATGTCTTCATTCATTGCTTTTACTTGAGAATCTAGTATAATGCAATAAGAAAAGAAAAAGAAATTTTAAAAAGGACAAGAAATAAAAGGCATGCAGATTGGACAAGAAGAAATAGGCCGGGCATGGTGGCTCACGCCTATAATCCTAGCACTTTGGGAGGCTGAGGTGTGCAGATCATGAGGTCAGGAGTTCAAGACCAGACTGGCCAACATGGTGAAACCCCATCTCTACTAAAAATACAAAAATTGACCAGGTATGGTGGTGGGCATCTGTAATCCCAGCTACTCAGGAGGCTGAGGCAGGAGAATTGCTTGAACCAGGGAGATGGAGATTGCAATGAGCTGAGATCTCAACACTGCACTCCAGCCTGGGCAACAGAGCAAGACCCCATCTCAAAAAAAAAAAGAAGAAATAAAACTGTGTTTATTCACAGGTAACATATCATGTACATTAAAATCCCAGAAATATCTACATAAAAGCTGCTAGATTTAATAAATGGGTTTAGAAAGTTCACAGGATATAATGTCAATATATAAAAATATATTAAACTAATAGCTAGAAACTGAAATGTAGACAACAGTACCATTTTTAATGCCACCAAAAATGTAAAATACTTAGGGATAAACCCAACAAACTTGTGCAAGATATGTATGCTAAAAACAGCAATACACTGACAAGAGAATTTGAAGAAGATATAAATAGATGGAGATACACACAGTGTTCATGGATCTAAAGATGTAAAATTGTTAAGGTGGCAATTTCCACAAAACTAATCTACAGGCTAACTGCATTCTCAATCAAAATTGCAAACTATTTGTAGAAATTGACAAACTAATTGTTAAATTTATATGGAAAAGTTAAGCATCCAGAATAATCAGATGAATCTTGATTTTTTTCCCTCTTATTTTTAAAAGGTATAACATTTTAAATAAGAAGAGTTTGAGAAAGCTCTGTTTGTTTGTTTGTTTGTTTGTTTGGAGATAAGGTCTTACTTTGTCTTCCTGGATGGAGTGCAGTGGCACAATCATAGCTAACTACAGCCTCCACTTCCTGGGCTCCAGTAATTCTCCCACCTTGCCTGCCAAGTGCCTGGAACTACAGGAGCATGCCACCACACCCAGCTAATTTTAAAAACATTTTGTAGAGACAAGGTCTTGGTATGTTGCCCAGGCTGGACTCAAACTCCTGGCCTTAAGTGATCCTCCCACCCTGGCCTCCAACAGTGCTGGGATTACAGGTGTGAGCCACCATGCCCAGCAAGACATCAAATGCATAATAAGAGAACAACATTAGGCCAACAAATTCAACAATACAATGGTTTTGTAGGTTTTAAACTATTAGCATGCACTATTACATTTAAACTATTACAATGCACCAAAATAGTCACAAGAAAAAAACAGAAAATCTGAATAAGCCTATATCTAATAAACAAATTGAGTATGTTATGAAAAACCTCCCCAAAAAGAAAACTTCAGGGCCAGATGGTTTCACTGGTAAAAACATCAAAGTTACACAAATGTTTTCCAGAAAAGAGAAGAGGGGAGGATATGTTTTTCAGAAAAGAGAGGAAGAGAAAACACCATCCACTTAATTTTACGAGGTTAATTTTTACGGACTGAATTGTGCCTCCTCAAACTTTGTATGCTGAAGTTCCAACCTTTAGCACCTCGGATTGTAACCGTATTTGGAGATAAGGTCTTTACGGAGCTGATTAAGTTAAAACGAGGCTGTTAGGATAGGGCCCTAATTCAATATGACTAGCGTCCTTATAAGGGGAAGGACACCAGGGGCACATATGTACACAGAGAACAGACCACATGAGGACACAGCAAAAAGGCAGCCATCTGCACACCAAGGAGAGAGACGTCTGGAGAAACCAAACCTGCTAAGACCTTGATCTTGGACTGCTAGCCTCCTGAACTGTGAGAAAATTAATTTACATTGTTTAGACCACTCACTCTGTGGCATTTCTTTATAGTAGCCCTACAAACTAATACAGTAACATAAGCTTAATAGCAAAACCTGACAAAGATTGTATTTACATTTTACAGCTCAATATCATTTACTGACATAGAGGCAAAATCCTTAACAAAATACTAATAAATCAAATCAATAGAATATTAAAAGAGTAACACTTAAAGATTAAGTAGGGCTTATCTCAGGAATGAAAGGTTAGTTTAACATTTTAAAATTGATAAATGAAATTCATTATATTAACAAAAAAAGGAGAAAACCCATATGATCACTTCAATAGATACAGAAAATGCATTTCACAAAAATTCAACATTGATTCTTGATAAAAACTTACGGCAAATCAGAAATAGTAGGGAACTTCCTCAAATGAATAGAGGGCATCTATAAAATAAGTACAATATAATTAATGATGAAAGGCTGAATTATCTTCCCCCAGAATAGGAACAAGGCAAAGATACCATGACCACTATTCTAAAATTCTCTTCGACATCGTATTGGAGGTCTTAACCATTATAAGAAGGAAAAAAAATAAATGCAAAGAAGATCAAAAGGGAAGAAGTAAAACTGTCCCGATTTGCAAATTATATGATTTTTAATGCAAAAATCCCAGGGAATCTAGAAAACAATTACTAGAATCCATAAGTGAATTTCCCAAGGTCACAGGATACTGGGTTAATATATAAAAATCTATGTAAGGCAAACATTAAAATGTATATGCTTATATACTAACAGCAAACTACTGAAAAATTTAATTTAAGGAGCAATTCCCTTTACAATAATACCAAAAATATAAAATAATGTTAAATAAATCTAACAAAAGATATTTACATTGAAATAAAATAATATACAAATATGTTGAGATATATACCATGTTTATGGACCAAAAGATTCAATATTATTAACATAACAATTCTCCCCAAATTGTGCCATTGGCAAAAGGATAGATATACAGATTAATCATGCAGGCTGCAAAGTCTAGAAATAGACCCATATGGTCAACTGAGTTTTGACACACGTGCCAAGGTAATTCAATGGTGAGAGGAAGAAACAGTAGCCTTTTTAGTAAGTCGTGCTGGAACAATTTTAGTGGACATCCCCTCCAAAATTTAAAAAAAAAAGACTGTTTATACTCTAAAATCACACCATATGTAAAAATTAACTTGAAATGGATCATTGTCCTACATGTAAAACCTAAAACTATAAAACTTATAGAGAAAGAACATGGGAGTACATATTTGTGTCTTTGGGTTAGACAAAGATATTCCAGAGAGGACACAAAAAGTATAAACCTAAGGAAAGAAAATATTCGTGCTAATATGCCAGCACTTTTAACCATCATTGCTTTTAGACCTCAATGCACTGAAAAAAGTAAATAAATAAAATCTGGCCAGGCGCAGTGGCTCACACCTGTAATCCCAGCACTTTGGGAGGCCGAGGCTGGCAGATCACCTGAGGTCAGGAGTTCGAGATCGGCCTGACTAACATGGTCAAACCCTGTCTCTACTGAAAATACAAAAATTAGACAGGCGTGGTAGCAGATGCCTATAATCCAAGATAATCGGGAGGCCGAGGCAGGAGAATAGCTTGCACTTGGAAGATGGAGGTTGTGGTGAACTGAGTTGGCACCACTGCACTCCAGCCTGGGCGACAGAGCAAAAAGTAAATAAAGTAAAATAAAATAAAATATAAATATAAATACATAAATAAAATCCTAAATTATTATCCAAATAATTTTTACTCATAGAGTCTCCCCTGAAAATTCTCATGAACCCTAAGAGGTCCATAGACCACTTTGAAAATAACATTTTTGCAACAATTAAAAATAATGAACTGCTAATGGATGCATCATACAGGTACAATGTTAGACAAAAGAAGCCAGGCACAAAGGAGAACATACTGTGTAGTTCCATTTATACAACTTTCAAGAACAGGCTACACTGCTCTATGGAGGAAGTCAGAATAATGGTTACCTATGGGGGTCGGGGGAAGAAGGGAATTAACTGAGAAAGGTCATGGGGGAAAGGACTTCTGGTTCTATATTTTTATTTGGGTAATGGTTTGTGCATTTTACTGTATGAATGTCAATGTCACACTTTAATTAAAATATAAAAAGAATATAAACCCTACAGAATATTTTCCTAATGAAACATTTCTATATTTAGAAGTATTTGATTAAACATCTTCTAACACTTTTATGCAACAAAACCGTAAGCAATGGGGCAACTTTAGGAAAGAATTCACAGCACTGAGAATTTGGAAATTCTACTTTGAAGATGATGGAGTATAACATTTATTTCGCATTTAATACTTTAATTGTTAAGTACATTTGTATTTATATGTATCTCATTTCAATAGATGATTAGTTCCTCAAAGGTAGGAATGTATTTCATGTCTGTTATACTATAGAATCTGGTACACAGTAGGTGACTTATTGATTTATTTTCTCATTCACTCATGCAATAAAGATTTCTTTAGCATTTATGTGTAAGGTGCTTGCTAGTTCCTGGGTATATAATGATGGGTAGGTGTGGGGCTCAATAAATTCCTGTTGATAACTGATTGATAATTATCAGCTACATTTCAGAAAGAGTATAACTCTCTTTTCTCCTGAATTCCAAGTACAGGGGCACTAGAGATTTTAACCTTGTAAAAATAAGAGCACAAAAACACAGAGATGAATTAACTGACTTCTTAGGGTGATGCACTTGGTCATAAGTGGGGCAACTGATTAAAATGGTTACAGCTTCTTTCGTGGACCAAGGTGCTAGGGGAATTCATTCAGACTGACTTGGGTTAATATTTCATTTAAATGCTCTCATTTCACTTCTACTACATGCACCTTCTCTGACTTACGTTTCAGAACCTGCAGTCCGAATTGGTTTACTTCCACTTCAGATGCTGTCAAGATAAATTAGACACCAAGGGTCCATGATACCATCTGAAGCAGAACGGCTATTAGTAGGAAATACATAAGCAGTTTTATATTTCAATATAGTGTAGCACTTTTTTGGAGAATGTACTTTCTACTAAAAATGAAAGTGGATGTAACAAACCTTGGTGAATTTTGAAACGTTAAAAAAATTCAAATTTTATTTTACTCTACATCCTCAGGCAAGTGTAGCCAAAGGAAGGTAGGTAACAGTAAATATTTTTATCTCCTTTCAATGCATCTACAAACCATTCTGCTGAATAAGATCTGACAGGTTCCTGACTGTGAGCAGAGATAGGGTAACAACTCGGATGATACATACACTTGCATCAGATACAGACTCCATTTCTGCTGTAATCATCCATCCATAGCCTCGCCTGCTCAGCTGACAAGCCATGTTATTAATAAAGCATATTGTACCACAAGTGCATTGCCCTACATGGTGTTTATCTTGTTGGAAACTGTAATTGTTTGAAACAATGGCCTCAGTGAAAAGATATGAAACATTATGAGCTGTGTAAAAACCAAAATAATTTGTACTAATAATGGTAGTTGTTTGTGAAGGATTAAAACACAGGTTATGCTGCATAGAGTTAATGACTCAGTCTTGCTTTTAGGTTTACTTTTTATTCTAGTCCTGTGAGATAACCTGGAATTTCAAGCCAAGCCTGGTGGAGAAACAGAGTTCCCCCAGCAGAGAGTAAACTCCACTTTGGCTTACTCAGCAATGTCTCCCTAGCACATAGCACAGCACTTGGAAAACAGTCAACAGGTAATATTTGTTAAATGAAAGAAATGAGTAAATATGAGTATAAGGAAAAAATGGAACACATTTCAGGTTCAAGCCAAGCCATTATCAGAGTTCTTCCAGGATGTGATTCAAAGAAATAGAGGTCGGACTCAATCTCCAGGGGACAAGGACTCCCATATTGCTTCCCTTTCACCCTCTCCCAATTCAGCCAATGGAACTCCCACATTGCTGAGCCAATGGAGAAGCCCCAGGTATAGAACCAAGGGAGAAAAGGATAAAGTATGCCCTTTCCCATCTCCCCGCATCCTCCCCAATCCCACCCAATAAGATCTGGATATGTTCTTGCAGTTTTCAATCTGAATTCTCTTGGAACAACCAAAGGGGCTTCAGCTCTCCTCTGGTTCTTAATAACACAGTGCCAGGTAGAATAGCCTGCATGTATTTTAGCCCCTAACCACTGTGAGGGGCTAGGAAAGAGTAAGATCTTAGGAAGACAGACAGATGGAAGGCCAGGTCTTGAAATGGAGCTGGTTCACCTCTCTATTGAGGTAGTAAAGAAAGAATATGGCTGGGTGTGGTGGCTCACACCTGTAATCCTAGTATTTTGGAAGGCCAAGGTGGGAGGATCGCTTGAGCCCAGGATTTCGAGACCAGTCTGAACAATATAAGGAGATCCTGTCTCTATGAAATTTCTTTTTTTTTTTTTTTTTTTTTTTTTTGAGATGGAGTCTTGCTCTGTCGCCCAGGCTGGAGTGCAGTGGCGCAATCTTGGCTCACTGCAACCTCTGCCACCTGGGTTCAAGCGACTCTCCTGCCTCAGCCTCCTGAGTAGCTGGGATTACAGATGTGTGCCACCACGCCTGGCTAATTTTTGTATTTTTAGTACAGACGGGGTTTCAGCATCTTGGCCAGGCTGGTCTTGAACTCCTGACCTTGTGATCCACCTGTCTCGGCCTCCCAAAGTGCTAGGATTACAGGCATGAGCCACTGCACCCGGCCCAAAAAAAAAAAGTTTTTTACATCAGCTGAGCATAGTGGCTTGTGCCTATAGTCCCAGCTACTCAAGAGACTGAGATGAGAGGATCACTGGACCCTAGGAGGTTGAAGCTGCAGTGAGCAGTGAGCCATGATCACACCACTGCACTCCAGCCTGAGCAACAGAACCAGACCCTTTTGCCAAAAGAAAGAAAGAGAAGACAGGGGAGAGAGGGAGAGAGAAGGGAGAGAGAGAAGGGAGAGAAGGGAGGGAGAGAAGGGAAGGAGGGGGGAGGGGAGGGGAGGGGATGGATAAAGAGAACAATTTAGAGGTGATGAAGAACAGTAGATATAGAAACATTCTGAGGTAGAGGAAAGGAAAAATTAAGGAACTTGTTGGGGTTTAAGCCATAGCCACTTTTTTTCTGGCAAAATTTGATGTTGTTCTGATTATATCCTTCCATGTGTTCACAAAGGGTGATTTCTCTCCCCAGCATGAGGAGTAGATTACGATTAGTGTTACCCCCCCTTACAAATAATCAGTTTAGGATTCATGTGTGACACAATTCTGCTCAGTGGGACTCAGTTCTGCTAGAAGCCTCTAAAAAGGGTTTCCCTTCCTTTACTGTGAGAGGGAGGAAGGGAGGGAGGCAGAGAGAGAGAGAGAGGGAGAGAGAGAAATAGTATCCCTATACTTTGCTACTTTGCTGGATGCCCGACTGTATTTGACATCAAGACAAGCAGACGCTATCGTTTAGCCATGAAGTGACATGACAGGAGAAATTACTATCATGTGACGATGGAAGAGCAGAAAGAAGAATCCCACTTCAATCCTGGACAACTTCCCTAAGTTATTAGACCAACCAATACTGGAACCACCTTTCTCCAAACTTATTTTATGAGATAATAAATTCCATATTTTTCATATTTCCACCTATAGTCAGGTTTCCTGTTGTTTGCACTTTTGTTGACACCTTGATTTTTTTTTCTACTAAAGGAGGAAGTGAGGGCATGTGTTATGAATGTGAAATCTGGAAGTTAAAAAGTTTGACAGGTATTTCAGTTTTCACTTACTGCCTCCTTCCATCTTCTTCCTCCTCCCCAACTCCTACAGGATTCAGACAAGGGTCAGGACACAAGGCTGAATACAAAAGGACCTCTCCCTTCCCAAGACTTTGTCTTTGTTCCTAGCTCAAGCTCAGTGTGTCTGGCTCCTTCTTCCTCAAAGATTGTTCTGTCCCAGGAGGCTCCTCAATCGCTCCAGTCAAATGGCTTCTACAGCCATCAGTTCCACAGATACATCACACGTCTGGACTACAGCCACAGTTTACACTCAACTGGGGAGCTCCCACCACAGCACCGTTCTGTACCTGTATCTAGCAATGCTTTGTAGCCTTTGAGCAGAAATAGGGAATTAAAATGGCCAGAATTTAGGGATGGAAACTGGCACAGACATGGGAAACCATCTGAGAATGCAGGAGTTAGCTGGGTTTACTAGATTATAACTCTTATGAAGACCACATAGCACACAACTCAGCATATAGTCTTAACACATGTATATTGAATTTCTTTGAAATGACCAAATTGTAGGCAGATAAAATGGCTTCCTTTTACAGAATCTTCCCTTCAGAGAGTGCCTTTCAACGGCACCACCTTCCCTCCACCCGAAACAAAACCTTCAACATTTTCACCTTATTTTTATAACACACTGAAATAGTGAGCGTGGTGAAGACAGTTCTATTCAGTATGCTACGAAGAAGCAAGACACAAAGATCTGACTTGGCCACCAACCCCGAGGGCATCCGTTGCAGAACTGGGATGGTCCCTCATTCCCCAGTGGTCTCAAGCCTTTGTTCTGATGTCCCTGTATGTAATTGTTTTGATAGCAATTTCCCTGGTTCTCTCTCACTAGCTTGCTAAACACGCATGTCAATCACATTCAAGAACACCATGGGCCTAAGGGTCAGCCACATCTCAGGAGAATGTGATTCAAAAGAGGACACAAGGCATAATATAACATCTCCTTCTAACATGTATGTCAGTTGCGTTGCGGCCTGACAATGTGTAAAAAGTGTTGTTTTTTTTTCCTTCCCCCAGATGCAGAAAGGAAAGGATATATGAAGTACTCTGACCACAGCTTTAAAGCAAGCGAGAAACTCATCAGTCTAAGATCATCTTACTAGAGAACACTCAATGGTACTGAAAGAGTTCTTCACCTAAACTCTAAAGAACCCGAAGGGAGGTCCAGTTTTTTCCTCCCAAAGATCCATCTCTAGAGCTTCACTCCCCAGTCGCTTAGGGAAGCCGGGACGGTGGGAGAGCCACAGATACTAAGTCTCCTTCTCCTACGGAACCCTTGGACCTCTTGCCCCGTTTCCCTGTCACTTTAGGGAGCAGCACGCAAAAGCCCACAGGCCAGAGGCCAGGGTCCAGGCCCGCAGCCGGAGCAGGCCCGACGGAGAGAGGGAGCCGGAAGGGCAGCGTCGCGGGGCTGGAGGCTGTTGCTGGGAGGCGTGGATTCTGGAAAGTGCGTGTGCGCGTCCCTCGAGCACCGCCCGCGGAGCCGATTGGCCAGGACGCGCGGCGGGGGAAGCCCTTGGCTAATCTCCTGCCACTCAGCCCGGCCGACGTCGGCGCCGGGGCTGCAGCGCCGCGGACCTCTCGCCGCGCCGCGCCGCGCCGCGCCGCGCCGTGCCCGGCCGGGCCGCGCGCGGAAGGACAAATAGTCCGGCGGCAGTGCCGCGCGCCCCTTCGGGGCTCTGCTTGCCCCACCCTGGTTGCCGAGCCTGAGGCTGGGGCGGCGGGAAGTGGGGGCGGGCGGAGCAGGGTCGGCCTCTGCGGCTCTCCGACCCCGGCTCCGCTCTTTGCGGCCAGACGGGTGGATTGCGCTCCCTAGGGAAGAGTAATTGGATTCTGGGCTCCCTCCAGCCCGGATCAGCGGAAGTCGGCTGCCGAGCCTGCAGCCTGGGAGGGGCATGTGGGGAGGAGGGAAAGGTGGGGAGCCGCCGCCGGGAGGGACGCGGTGAAACCACTGTCCCCTTAAGTGCCTGCGTGCTTGTTTCTGTACAGGCCGCAGCGGGAAGCTGGGTATAGAGAAGGATTAACAGAGATTGCACCCTGGTGCCCTTTCCCCTCAAGCACGTGACTCTTGCCCCTTCCAAGTTGTCATACTCATTGTGAGATTCACCTGGTTGCTGATACTCAGGAGAGGAATACTTTGGAAGCCTTGAGTCTTCCAGCCATCACCCTTCTTCTGTTTTTCTCTCAAAGCTCCACTTGGAGCTCAGCTGGAGAAGGAAGTGAAGTCTGTGAAGTCTGGAATTGGACATGTCTCTTACTAACGAAGTAATTCTGGAGAAAACAGCGTTCTTACCACTATCATCCAGGAACGTATCCCAAGTCCCTGCGTTGGCAGTAGCAAACTTCCCTTAATTCCTTTCCCCTTGAGGAGATGCAGCCAGAGTGAGAGCCTTAAGCAGAGTTTTTGGGTGAAATGACAGGCATGTTCTAGGAATTGTGACTTAGACTCGGACCTCTTGTGATTTTTTTTCTTTTCATCTTAATTACCGCATTTCACTCATTCATCATGAAAGAAACTCTTATTGAAGGCTTTGTTTGTGCCAGGCTCTGTTCTACTTATCAGACATACATCAGTGAGTAAAACGAATGCACTCTTGGAACCTCATTACAGTTGCTCCAGTGGGGGAGATAGTACATTTACAATCATACACAATTGTATAATGTCATGTAGGGAACAGCGCTATGAAGAAAAAGCAGAGCAGAAGGACAAAGAAGGATGCAGATGAGAGTTGGACACTATTTTATATTTTAGATAAGTTGATTGAAGAAGGCCTCTTTGCGGAAGTTACGTTTAAACAGAGGTCTGGATGAAATGAGGTAGAAAGCCAAGCAAACACTGGGGTTGTGGGGGGTGGGGAGAAGTTTCTGGGCAGAAGGAAGAGCAAGTGCAAAGGCTCTGCAGCCAGAGACAGTTTGGTGAGTTTGAATTAGTAGAAAGCAGGCCAGTGTGAATGCTGTGCAGTAAGACAGAAAAACAATTGGAAATAAGGCTGGAGATGGGGTGATGAGTATGTGCGTGCTTGGTATTTACTTTTAACATCATTTGAAAGTTCTCTAAGTTTTGTATGCACTAAAGTGTCCTACATTCTTCCTGTGTCTCCACCAGACACTACATTTCATTTCATTCAGAGACCCCATTTTTTTTCCTCCCGGTCTAGCAGTGTTTATTTCTGCTTTTCTCTCACCCTCTTGTACTCATCTACAACTATTGATTCAAGGGTTTCTTCTGTGCAAATCCTTATCTTTAATGTTACCTTTTTTGCCCCCAACTTGTATATTTGCCTCTTTATCTCATCAACGTATTTAATTGGACATCTTGCCATCTTCCGGTTTCAACAGGTCCAAAAACCAATCTCATAATCTCATCTTTCCAAAATCACTTCCCTTCTTTCTCATTGATACCACTGCTATCTCTGCCACCCAAGCTGAATACATAGATGTCATTTTTTACCCATTCCTTCCTTTATTTCTTTTAACCAGTCATCTCAGGGCCTTCGATTTATCCTTTAAAATACCTCATGTCAAATCCCTTCCTCTGTCTCTACTTCAGGGTCTCTGTCTAAGCCCTTAAATGTTGCCAGCTAGGATTAGTTGAGCAGTTTCTATGTAACCTTTGTGACTTCCTTCTTGCTCTACTCCAATCTAACCTGCCAGAATAATTCTTTTGAATCTTCACTCTTAGCACATCTCTTTGTGCTTCAGCACCTTTATGGCTAAATTTTCTATTTTGTTAAATTTAAACTCTTCTGACTGAATTTATTTTTCTTTTTTTTTGAGACAGGGTCTCACTCTGTTGCCTAGGTGCAAAGGCTGGAGTGCAATGGTGTGATCACAGTGCACTGCAGCCTCTACCTCTCAGTGTTCAAGTGAACCTCCCATCTCAGCCTCCTGAGTAACTGGGACCACAGGCATGTGCCACCACACCCAGCAATTTTTTTTATTTTTTGTAGAGACAGGTTTTTGCCATGTTGCCCAGGCTAGTCTTGAACTCCTGGGCTCAAGTGATCAACCTGCCCCGGCTTCTCAGAGTGCTGGGATTACAGGCATGAGCCACTGTGCCCGGCCCTGACTGAATTTCAAGCTCTTTCCCTAGTCTATTTCCCTTCTACCCTGTGAACCACTCCTCAGTCTACCACTTCCATTTTAGTTAGGTTTTCCCCAGAAGTATATTTATATTCACTCATTCCTATATGTATTTGTTTATGGATCTATCCTCACATAACTTAGTATTTGATTCAGTAAGGATCCATTGGTTACAAGTGACATAAAATCCAACCCAAATTGGTGTAAAGTGAGAAGGGAATGTATTCTCACATACCTGAAAAGTTGAAGATAGTTCTGTTAGATATGGCTTGGCTGAAGAGTTCCAACTATATCATCAAGATTCACATTCTCCACTTGAACCTGTGCAGAGGTTGCAGTGAGCTTGAGATCGCACCATTGCACTCCAGCCTGGGTGACAGAGCAAGACTCTGTCTCAAAAAAAAAAAAAAAAAAAAAAAGAGAGAGAGAGATTCAGATTCTCCCCCACATGTTAGCGCTCTCCTCTGCTGTTTGCTTCATTCATTCCACAAATGAGCAACCAGAAGCTCCAGACCATCCTCACTACCAACAAAGGTCAAGCGCCCATTCTTTTGTCAGCCAATCAGTGTTGCCAAAAGAATAAGATGCTCAGATTGACCTGGACTGATTCACAAGCCCATCCCAGGAGTTGTGTCTATCGGTAACACATGAATGGCACAGATGATTTGACTTAAAATAGGGGTATGGTTATCAGAAAAAGAGCAGATGTGTACTGGGTAATGGAAACAGCAGACACACACACATCCCTGGTATTTTATTGAGGTCTCCAAACATTCTTTCCCTACATATGCCTTCACTGATATCTATGGCTACTCAATGTAATGACATTTTTTTTTACCACCCAAAATGTACTCACATCTAGGTCCTACAAATAACTCCAAGTTCAGGATAGTAAGGTGATATGCATGCCTCTCTATCATAAAGCAATTTGATAAAGTTCTTCATGGCCTAGTAACCTAAGGATATATGATAAAATTAACTAGAAAATACTTAATATATAATGACAGAAAAAAAGAACAACTGCAATGAAAACTCTTATTTGGAAATATGAATAATGACAAACACAAAATGTGTCCAATTCATATGGACATAGCATATGTCATATCTTACTAGACAGGGATAGCAAGGGCTTCCTAACATGAGAGGGGAGAAAGTTCTTTGATCAACCAATCTGGCTGCCATATGTTCTATTTTTGGAGGATCTCTCATTCATTATTTCCTCCATGGTTACGTCTGTAACGGACAATGGGGAGGAGAATCCTTTAGGGACTACACCTCTTCAGCATTCTCCTTCCTGATCTAGTAGGAATTGAAAAATCACTTCCTATGGCAAAGATAATTAGCTTTTACCATCCAAGAGTTGTGAAGCTCTTCTGTTGTATACAATTGTTGCTGAGAACTAGCTACCTAGCCAGGGGCTACATTTCCCAGCCTCCTTGTTAACGTTGCTGAAGTCACATGACTATCTCTGCTGGAATATGAGTGAAAGTGATGTGTACCACTTCTAGCCAATTTGGTTAAGTAGTAGGTATGCCTTTGCCAGTCTTTTTTTCCCTCTTCTGGCTGCACCGAGAGGTCTCTAAGGACCTGGAGAACAGTACAGCCATAGATAGAAGGAGTCTGGGTAGTTGAATGATTTTGTAGAAGACCACCTGCTACTTCGGGGCACTGATGTTGGACTTTACAAAAGTGAAAAATAAATATCTATTGTGTTAAGCTTAAGTAACCGAGCCTTTGTTCTCCACACTTAGGGTTTCTCTCACAGTACAATTTTCTTTAATTCTTTTTTTTTCTTTTTTTTTTTTTGAGACAAAGTCTCGCTCTTGTTGCCCAGGCTGGAGTGCAATGGTGTGATCTCGGTTCATGCAATGTCCACTTCCTGGGTTCAAGCGATTCTCCCACCTCAGCTTCCTGAGTAGCTGGGATTACAGGTATGTGCCACCACACCTGGCTAATTTTTGTATTTTTAATAGAGACAGGGTTTCACCATGTTGGCCAGGCTGGTCTTGAACTCCTGACCTCAGGTGATCTGCCTGCCTCGGCCTCCCAAAGTGCTGGGATTACAGGCGTAAGCCACTGCGCCTGGCCCAGTTTTCTTTAATTCTTAGTAAACTTCTACTCTATTTGCATCTGGCCAATTCCAAGGGGGGGGGGGGGAATTCCAAAGCCAGAGGATTTTTTTAAGCTTCAGTCTTTGAATCTAGATTTTCATCTGAGCATTTTTATCTTTTAGTAATAGGCCCTGGTATTCTAACTTAAAGGCCTCTATTTTGGTTTCTGCCTGATAACAATTTGAAACAATAGCCACTGGGTTTGCAAGGGGAGGGAGTGATGCAAGGGGAGGGAGTGAGCTGGTGGTGGAGGGAGTAGAATTGAATAACTATTACCTTTCTCAGCAGGCAGGAATTGCTTGAAAGAGGCCTGAGTGTATTAAGACTTCTCCCTAGTGCCAATCTTATCCATTCTTGCTTTCATTAACATTAACATTCTCTTGGGGCTTTTTCAACCCTTTATGGCTCCAGATTATTGATGTTTCTGTCATCTTTTATTGCAGCCTATAAGCAAAAATGTTCACTTGTAGCAAAATGATATCTTTTCCTCTCTGCCTTAGATAAATCAATCTCAGTCCTAAGTTTGAGTCTTTCTTATAGGACATTACTAAAAACTAACAAGTAATAGTTGATATATTTTAGTATCTGACCTTTTAACAACAGGCCCTTTTACATTTTATCCTTGATAGGCACATGTTCTGAATCCCCCTATACAACAGGTGTCAGTTTAACCTACTGCTTTGCTATTAAAGTCCCAGCCTGATACCAATGAGGCCTCATCTGAATCAACTACTTCAACATTTCTGGATCTTTCTGTTACTAATCCCCACTCCTGGTACCAATTTATGAATTGTTAGAGCTATTTTAGTGAAAAACTAGTTATGTATTTAGCTTAAGGCATAGTTTGATCCAAGGGCTTAAGCAATGTCATTAGAATTCTATTTCTTTTCATCTCTTGACTCTGTCTTGTGTTGGCTTCATTTTTAGGCTCCATGTGGTGGCTGCTAACAGCTCAAGTTTACATAATCCTTACTGTTAGCAATCTCAGTGGAAGAGTGCATGCCTCCTTCTCACAGGTGCCAGCAATAGTCTTCTTACATTTCATTGGCTCTGATTGGGACATGTGGCTAGAGGAATCCCGTAGCTCAGAGCTGATTCATGTCATTAATGTTTTTGAAAATGAAGTTTACTCCACCTAAAAGACATTGACTGAAGTAACAGAAGAGGAAAATCAGGCGATGGTTGTCAGAAGAAGGGTGAATGGTTAGTAAGAGGCAAACAAACGGAGTGTCTCATTAGATACCAATGTGTAGTGTTTCCTAATTGCTTCACATGTGTTGGTTTTATCTCCTTCACTGGGCTGACTGTAAGTGTCTCAAGAGCAAGATCATGTATTATATGTCTTAACAGTGCCAACTCAGCAGGCAGTCCTTAGATACTAGCTGATTTATGGCCTCTTCTTTTATTACTAAAGATGGCACACTCTACGAAGGTAACGAGAGCTTAATAAAGGGATAATTTATAGAGCGATGGAAGTGGTTAAGGGAACCAACAAGGAATGGTAAAGCACTTAAGGACTGGCAACAATGGGAGAACTTAAGCTTGAAGGAACAGGCGAGGGGAGCTATTAGTGGAACCCTGTAAGAGCTGTAGCTCGGAAAGGGATGCCTGACAAAGGCTGTTACTATAAATAAAGAAATACAGTCACTGCCGAAATGTGGCCCAGCAAAGGACTGGGGAATAAACACTTGTCCTCTTTTCTTCCCATCCTCCAAACTTCTGTTGGTACCTCCTATTGACCAATCCAGAAACCAGAGGGCTTGTGTGGCACAGTCTGTAGAGTTCAGCTTCCAGTAAAATGCAAGACAAATAGGGTAAAAAATGGACCTGTAGGTGTAAATGGGAAATTGCCAGGATACCCCTCTTATGTTCCTTGAACAACCCTAAGTACAAGCAATTCCTATTCTGTAAGTGTTAACCATATAGATTGGATTTATCTGGAAAAGATAACTTTACCCTTTTCAATAGACTTGCTAAATATATAACCAATGTGGTTTAATTTTAATAGCATTTTAAGACTTTAACATTCGTGAATTCATAAATCATAAAAAGCCTATCGTTAGCCCATGTAGTTGAAAAGGTATCGTCATTGTATTGATATGGAACTCCTCAAGAATATTGTACCTGGCAATCCATCAGAAAGTCCTGGCACAGCACTCATCACAGAGTGACAAATTTGATAAATGTTTGATGATTTGAAGAATGATTAAATGAATAAATTAAAGCATTTCAAGCTGGAACACTGTAAGTGGAAAACTAGATGGGTTTTCCTTGTTAGAGGTTGATAATAACTATACAACATCTACCAATCCTGTCCCTTAAAGCCTGACATCAGCTTCTTAGTTGTTCATCAAGGTCTTATCTCTTACAGAAAATGGAACCGAATAAATTTTCTTTGTCAATCTTCAGAAGTTTCATAATTAACTGTCATGCTAATAAATTCACTATAAAGTCAATTTCAGTTAAGGGACTATTATATTTCCTATCAAAAACTGGGTTTCCTATGGAATTGTCACTCAGATATAAGAAAAATAAATATACTTGCTTCAATAAGTAAACTAGAACTGTAAGTGCCAGTCCAAACTTTCTCTAAAAGATTTTATAGTTAAGCCCAAAATCTACACTGCTGTTCTTTCACAATCCTGTGTACATAGGACTTAAAGTCCTATACTTAAAGTCCTGTGTATGTAAGACTTAAGTTTACACAATGCTTTCTTATGTGGCACCATTCATTTATTCTGAGAACATGCTATGTGCCACACGTAATCCCTGCCCTCAAGAAACTTACAATATAACAGTGCTTCTCAAACTTTTATGAGACTATGAATCACCTGAGGATCTTGTGAAACTACAGATTCTAATTCACTAAGTCTGGGATGGGCCCTGAGACTACATGTCTAACCAGCTCCCTGGTGATGCTGATACCACTCGGAGTAGCAAAAGTCTAATGGATTTATTTAATCTTCACCACAACCACCTCATAGGAAAAGTATCAGTGTTTTGTTTCTTATCTGGAGCACTTAACTATATATAAAACACTGTGCTATGCCTTTTGTAGATAAACAATTCAGTTAGATATAGAGACATAGGCTTTTAGGAAACTTACTATACAGATGCTCCTCCACTTATGAAGGGATTATATTCCAATAAGCCCATTTTAAGTTGAAAATATTATAAATCACAAATGCATTTAATACACCTACTGAATGTCATAGCCTACCTTAAACACGCTCAGAACACTTATACTAGCCTACAGTTGGGGGAAGTTGTCTAACACAATGTCTATTTTATAATAAAGTGCTAAGTATCTTGTGTAATTTATTGAATACTGTACTGAAAGTGAAAAATAGAATGGTTGTATGGGTACTCAACAGTAAAATTTCTACTGAATGTAAATCACTTTTGTACCATCATAAAGTCAAAAAATCCTAAGTGGAACCATTGTCAATCAGGGACTGTCTGTATAGCAGAAACAGCTAGTGTAAAAAATAGTTATAATTGTATTATTCTGTTTATATAAAATGTCCAGAAAGGGAAAACATATAGAGACAGAAGGCAGATTGGTGTTTCCTGGGCCAGGGGTGAGAATGGTGATTAACTATAAATGATCATGAAGGATCTTTTGGGGGTGATGAAAATGCTTTTAAATTGGATTATAATAATAGCTGCACACCTCAATAAATCTACTAAAAGTATTTGAATTGTACACTTGAGTGAATTTTATGATATGTGAATTATACTTCAAAAAAGTTGTAAAATAATCATGTATAATGTGAAAAAATCCAATAATAAAAACATGTCTTAACTCCCTTTCACAGCCAAGGAAATGGAGCTCATAGAGGCTAATTTGCCCAAACTCACATAACTAGTCGGTGACAGGGTTAGCATATAAATCTAGTCCTATTAAGCCAAAAGCAGTCATTGTCGGAAACCTCCTCTTCAGAGGAGGTATAGAAATGTATGCCAGGAAATAGGTACCCTTCCACCTAGAGGGCATTTGCCTCTCTCTGTGAACCCTCCTCACTCTGTGAGGCAAAGATCATGCTGTGTGGTGACCTAGGTGGCATTCCATAAACATACTGCCATCTGAAAGGGCTGTGCAAGCCAGCTAGTTTCTGGCAGACCCTTTGGCTTCACTGGGGTTTTTAGTTTCAAGCAACAAAAATCAATCCTGTACGATTTGGTAGCAAAGGAATTGGACAGCCCACAGAATCATTATGTGAGTTGAGAACCAAGCTCAAAGTGGTGCAGCCAAGACCAAAGTCCAAAATAATGCTGCAGAGGCAGTCCAGTGAGAAGATTACTATTACTAATGCTGCTGGACATGTTAGACTCTGCTCCTTTCTGCACCAACACCACTGCTTTGGGAACTCAATTTGGCCACAACTGCACCATTGCAAGAGAGAGAGAACTGACTGCTATCCTTGCTCCTTTGTGTTATTAGTTCCTGACTCAAAGTCATGCAGGTGCTTCTGATTAGAGGAGGGTAGCTCATGCACCTGAATCCAAGTTGCAGGGGAGGATGGTGAAGTGACTATGTTTCAACTTCTATCACTTTCTAGAAAGTGAGAATCAGGCTTTACTTCCTTCTAAGACTCACATACCAGTGCATTCTCCAAGCTTAGACAGTTCAGATGCTGGGCAGCTGGGAAAACATAAACAAAAACAAAAATTCCCCCCAAAACAGATATCCACTACAGCATTGCAGAGTGGTCCATGGAGCAGCAGCATCAATATCAAACGGAAGCTCGTTAGAAATGCAGAATCTCAGGCTGGGCGCAGTGGCTCACGCCTGTAATCCCAGCACTTTGGGAGGCCGAGGTGGGTGGATCACGAGGTCAGGAGATCAATACCATCCTGGCTAACTCGGTGAAACCCCGTCTCTACTAAAAAATGCAAAAAATTAGCCAGGTGTGGTGGTGGGTGCCTGTAGTCCCAGCTACTCGGGAGGCTGAGGCAGGAAAATGACGTGAACCTGGGAGGCGGAGCTTGCAGTGAGCCAAGATCGTGCCACTGCACTCCAGCCTAGGCAACAGAGCAAGACTCCGTCTCAAAAAAAAAAAAAAGAAAGAAAGAAAGAAATGCAGAATCTCAGATCCTTTCCAGAATCTCAGATCCTGGTTTGGTTGTGTCCCCACTGAATCTCATCTTGAGTTGTAGCTCCTATAATCCCCACATATCATGGGAGGGAACCAATGGGAGGTAACTGAATCATGGGGCAGGTTTTTCCTATGCTGTTCTTATGATAGTAAATAAGTCTCATGAGATCAAATGGTTTTATAAAGGGCAGTTCCCCTGCACACGCTGTCTTGCCTGCCACCACGTAAGACGTGCCTTTACTCCTCCTTTGCCTTCCACCATGATTGTGAGGCCTCCCCAGCCACGTGGAACTGTGAGTCCATTACACCTCTTTTTCTTTATAAATTACCCAGTCTTGGGTATGTCTTTATTAGTGGTGTGAGAATGGACTAATATAGCTTTCTAACAAGCAGTCAGGTGATTTGTATGAATATTACAGTTTGAGAAGTGTTACTCTATAAGACATACTGTTTTAAAAAAAAATTTCAAAGATCACTCATCATTCTGCTCTACTCATTCATAGGGTTACTAGATTTAATGCAGGACATGGCACTCAGTTAAATTTGAATTTTAGATAAACAAGGAATAATTTTTAAAATAAGTGTGTTCCGGCCGGGCGCGGTGGCTCAAGCCTGTAATCCCAGCACTTTGGGAGGCCGAGACGGGCGGATCACGAGGTCAGGAGATCGAGACCATCCTGGCGAGCACGGTGAAACCCCGTCTCTACTAAAAAATACAAAAAACTAGCCGGGCGAGGCGGCGGGCGCCTGTAGTCCCAGCTACTCGGGAGGCTGAGGCAGGAGAATGGCGTAAACTCGGGGGGCGGAGCTTGCAGTGAGCTGAGATCCGGCCACTGCACTCCAGCCCGGGCGACAGAGCCAGACTCCGTCTCAAAAAAATAAAATAAAATAAAATAAGTGTGTTCCATACAATATTTGTTATACTAAAAAATTATTCCTTGTTTATGTGAAATTCAAATTTAACTGGACATCCTGTATGTTATCCAGTAATCATCCTTACAATCATCCACACAACCCTCACCTTATAATTAAGAAAAATGAAATAAAAGAATGGGAAATTAACATAACTGCCTACTGAAATGCATTTATATCAGTTTTCTATTTTGGCATGGTAGACTATAAGTGTCATGGAAACTGCACAAATCCAAGCACACTCTGCATTCTGCTTAAGCATTTGATGCTTGAGGTCCTCTATAATTTGAAGGGTGAATGTTAACTGTTCTGTGAGGTAAGAGTTATTTTTTTAATATACCTATGAATTTTAACTAATTTCACTTAATGAGTTTTGACCAATAACACCTTTATCTCACAGAACCTGACCATATAGACTGAGTAAATAAAGAAAGTATGTGATGACTCGGTTATATCATTGCTGGGTTACTTCTGGAGACTGCTATTACAACTTCATTTTCTTCCTGAAGAGAAGAGTTGATCAAAAGCAAAACTTGACAAATGGGATCTAATTAAACTAAAGAGCTTCTGTACAGCAAAAGAAACTATCATCAGAGTAAACAGACAACCTACAGAATGGGAGAACATTTTTGCAATCTATCCACCTGACAAAGATCTAATATGCAAAATTTATAAGGAACTTAAATTTACAAGAAAAAAACAAACAACCCCATTAAAAAGTGGGTAAAGGACATGAATAGATACTTCTCAAAAGCAGATATTTATGTGACCAACAAACATATGAAGAAAAGCTCAACATCACTAATCATTAGAGAAATGCAAATCAAAACAACAATGAAATACTGTCTCACACCAGTTAGAGTGGTGATTAAAAAGTCAAGAAACAACAGATACTGACGAGGCTGTAGGAATGCTTTTACACTGTTGGTAGGAATGTAAATTAGTTCAACCATTGTGGAAGACAATGTAGTGATTCCTCAGAGACCTAGAACCAGAAATACCATTTGACCCAGCAATCCCATTACTGGGTATATACCCAAAGGAATATAAATCATTCTATTATAAAGATACATGGCATGTGTATGTTTATTGTAGCACTATTCACAATAGCAAAGACATGGGATCAACCCAAGTGCCCATCAGTGATAGACTAGATTAAAAAAATATGGTACATATACACCATGGACTACTATACACACATAAAAAGGAATGGGATCATGTCCTTTGCAGGGACATGGATGGAGCTGGAAGCCATTATCCTCAGCAAACTAATGCAGATATAGAAAACCAAACACTACATGTTCTCACTTATAAGTGGGAGCTGAACAATGAGAACACGTGGACAAAGGGAGGGGAACAACACGACTGGGGCCAGTCGGGGGTAGGGGAGCGGGGGGAGGGAGAGCATCAGGATAAATAGCTAACGCATGTGGGGCTTAATACCTAGGAGATGGGTTGATATATGCAGCAAACCACCATGGCACAATTTTGCCTATGTATCAAACCTGCATGTCCTGTACTTGTATCCCAGAACCTAAAATAAAATTAAACTTAAAAAAAAGAAAAGAGTTGCTGCCTATGCCCAGCAATTTTAGAAAAATAGTTTTCAAACGTTCTGGGAAAGAGGCAGATTGTATGATATGTCAATCAGAATTAGAAGTATCACATTCAGAAATTAAAGAAAACTTTTAGTACTTTAAAATCTGGTCAGGTGCAGTGGCTCAGGCCTGTAATCCTAACACTTGGGGAGGCTGAGGCAGGCCAATCGCTTGAGCCCAGGAGACCAGCCTGGCCAATATGGTGAAACCCTGTCTCTACAAATAATACAATTAAATTAGTCAGACGTGGTGATGTGTGCCTATAGTCCCAGCTGCTTGGGGGGCTGAGGCAGGACCATCACTTGAGCCCGGGAGGTGGAGGCTGCAGTGAGCTGAGATCATGCAACTGCACTCCAGCCTAGACAACAGACTGAGACTCTTGTCTCCAAAGTAAAATAAAATAAATGTATGACAATTATATGTATTTGTAAGATGGCTTAATTCATTTTTAACATTTAGCTAGTCCAGTTATTTCCAACTGGCCAAACAGGCAATTTTGGGTGGTTGGGAGACACTGACTTTCCTTTTATTACCTTTTGTGTAGTTAAAAGTGGGCCACCTCCAATACAGTTTACCAATAAAAATTTTCCATTTATCATACTCCCACCAAGGCTTATCTTATCCTCTTGGTGAGCAATGAATTGTCCAGGGACTGTGAGAGGGATTACAGTTTCAAGAAGCAGAATATCCTCAGGGACTAATGAGTGTTGGGAACCTAAATATGTATTTGCCCCCATCTCCCAGAGTTTTTATATCACATTTGTTTCCACTTTTTAATTCATTGTTTGCAAGCCCCACCCTAGAGGCAGATATCTGTGATGACTGAATGATGTACCCTGGTCTATAGGCAAGACCACAAATAGACCAGTCAACTAGCCTTACCTTCTTTCTTTTTTTTTTTTGAGATGGAGTCTCGCTTTGTTAACCAGGCTAGAGTGCAGTGGCGTGATCTCGGCTCACTGCAACCTCCACCTCCCAGGTTCAAGCCTCCCAAGTAGCTGGATTACAGGCATGCACCACCATGCCTGGCTAATTTTTGTGTTTTTAGTAGAGATGAGGTTTCACCATCTTGGCCAGGGTGGTCTCAAACGCTTGACCTCAAGTGATCCACCCGCCTCGGCCTCCCCAAGTGCTGGGATTACAGGCGTGAGCCACCGCACCCGGCTACCTTTCTTTAAACATTAAATAATATTACAGAAATATTAGAGAAAACAGAGAGAAATAATAGAGAAAACATTTATAAGTACATTATCAGTCACCTATGCACACTATTTCTATAAAATAGCTTAGTATAGTTATGTGTCACTTAACGATGGTATAAGTTCTGAGAAATGCATTATCAGGTGATTTTATCACTGTGCAATCATCATAGAGTGCACTTACACAAACCTAGATGATATAGCCTACTATACACCTAGGATATGTGTTATAGCCTTATAAACCTGTATAGGATGTTATTATGCTGAATACTATATGCAACTGGAATATAATGGTAATTATTTGTGTATCTAAACATAGAAAAGGTAATGCATTGTGCAAAGTCATTACAACAGTTACTACATCACTAGATGATAGAAAATTTTCAGCTCCGTTATAATCTTATGGGACTACCATCTATATATAGATGGTATATATACATATGTATATACACCATCATATATACCATCATATATACCCACCATTGACCAAAATGTCATTATTTGGTGCATCACTGTATTTATAGTAGAGAACCATTAGAAATTATATAAAGCCCCTTCCCCAAAACAGTGGACCTGTTAAATAAATAATAGTATATGCATACGATGCAGCCATTAAAAATAACATTTTTGGCTGGGCAAGGTGACTCACACCTGTAATCCAGCATTTTGGGAGGCCGAAACGGGAGGAAAACTTGAGCCTAGGAAGTTGAGGCTGCAGTGAGCCATGATGGCACCACTGCACTCCAGCCTGGGGGACAGAGTGAGACCCTGTCTCAAAAACAAACAAACAAACAAAATAACCTTTTGCTGGGTTCTCTGTCACATCAGAAAGTAAGTATAAAAGACTTCTAAGTCATGTCAAAAGGGACTCAGGAACAAACTTGGAGATGCTGCCATTGAACAAAGAGGTGAGGAACAGCTTGAGCATGAATTACATCTGTAATGGATAGATGCATGGTAAATATGTTTTAGTCAGCTCAGATTGATACTCTAAGACAAAAAGAAACCTCTGTTGGTACTTTTGAAAGATGCAAAGAAACCAACTTATTATTTTAAAAACTGGTAAATACAGAGAATGAGTTAAGCATCTAGTTCATTTCTCATGTATAAATTGTACCTCAGGGTAACCCAATAGTTGATGATAGGAACTTCCTCTTTACAGAATATTTCAGCTAATAATTGACACAGAAATGACAGTGTATCATCATATTGTAATCCCTAGTGAAATAATGCAGTTAGGGAATGATCACTAATGATGACTAACTTTTCAAAAAGATTAACAAGCAGATACTTGTCTCCTACATTATCACATATCAAATATTCTTGCCAAAAATCAAACTAGAATTTGATCAAGCCTATGTATCTAAATATAAGAAAATAAAGAAGATAAAGAAACATGTTAAATTACACTAAAGGAGTTACAATTAGAAAATTCACACTATGGGCCAGGTGTGATGGCTTACACCTATAATCCCAGCACTTTGGGAGGCTGAGTTAGGAGGATTGCTTGCACCCAGAAGTTCAAGATCAGCCTGGAAAATATAATCAGACCTGATCTGCAATGAAGTAAAAAAAAAACTTACCCAGGCGTGGTGGACTTCAGGTTCATAGTCCCAGCTACTCGGGAGGCTGAAGTGCAGGATCTTGAGCCCAGGAGGTCAAGGCTGCATTGAGCCCCTGATTGCACTACTGCACTCCAAGCAGCCTGGGTGACAGAACAAGACCCTGTCTCAAAAACAGAAAAGGGAGGGAGGGAGGGGAGGAGGGGAGGGAGGGAGGAAGGAAGGAAGGCTGAAGGGAAGGAAGGAAGGAAGGAAGGAGGGAGGGAGGGAGGGAGGGAGGGAGGGAGGGGAGGGAGGGAAGGGGAAGGGAAGGGAAGGGCGAAGGCAGCAAGGAAGGGGCGGAAGAAGGAAGCAGGCGGAAGTCCCCAGAAACAACCAATTTTGCCTCAACAAATCAAATGGAAGAGAAGGAGGGAGAAGCAAAGGATTAAGAGGCTTAAGACACATATCAAATAATGCAACTTTATTTGGATCTCAATTTTGAACAAATTAACTGTAAGAAACATGAGACAATTGGGAGAAATTTGAACACTGAATACTTGATGATATTAAAACATTTAAATGAAAACTGTGAGATGTTACAATGATATTGTCATTATATTTTTTAGAAGTGTCCTTATCTTTTAGATGTAAATGAAGAAATATTTGTGAATGAAATGATTTGATGTTTGCTTCAAATTAATCTGGAGGTAGAAATGTTTCAATAAATGTTGAAGCTGGGTGGAGGTTCAAAGGGATTCATTATACTATTCTTCCTACTTTTTTATGTGTTTGAAAATTTTCATAAAATAATTAGTTTATAAACTTGTATTGAGAGCATAATCTTAAGTTTGTAATATATATTATGTATGTATACACATGAATGTACATAAACACAGAAAGGAGAGGAAACATACCAAAAAAATCTTTAGGCTATCTCGTTTTGATGAGATTATAAATGAAATATACATTCTTTCTTATTCTTATTTCTTTCTTCTTTCTTATTTTTTGTTTAGGGAAAATAGAGTTTAAGAGGCACAAGATCCAGTTATTTTCAACTCTTTAACCTTGACAAATAATGAAGACCAGAAAAAAATTTTCTCAACTACTAAAAGTTGTCTTTATATGGTGGAACTATTATTTTATTTCAGTTTTTTTACATTTCTGTATTTTTCCATTTTAATATAACAGGGCATCATTTTAGGATTCAGAAAACCAACAAATATTAAATCTAAAGGGACAATTAATTTATGAAGGATAAACAAAATTATTTATGTATACAAGATTTTTTAAAAATACAGGTGTAGTTTTTAGGCTTGGTGTAGTGGCTCACGCCTCTAATCCCAGCACTTTGGGAGGCCGAGGCGGGTGGATCACCTGAGGTCAGGAATTTGAGACCTCTACAAAAAAAAAAAAAAAAAAATACAAAAAATTAACTGGGTGTGGTGGCACATGCCTGTAATCCCAACTATTTAGGAGGCTGAGGCAGGAGACTTGCTTGAACCCAGGAGGCAGAGGTTGCAGTGAGCCGAGATTGCGTCATCACACTTTAATGTGGGCAACACAGTGAGACTCTGTCTCAAAACAAACAAACAAACAAGAAAAACAAGAAAAAAAAATAAAGATGTAAGAAACATTATTTATATTTTACATGCCTGTTTGGCAGATTAACACTAAGGCAAGGATGGAAAAAGAAATCAGATCACTTTTGATTCAACAAATGAATGCAATGAGGCTACATTTCTAAGAAAACTGTATTATTTGCCTAAAAGGGAAATTAAGCACTGGACTAAGAGTGTAGAGAGGGGCTGGCAAAGGAAACCAGGAATGGGAAAAACCAAAGGGTAAATTTCAGGGTGTTTCAGAGAATGTCACTGGTTGGTTAAATCAGAGAAACTGAATTTTACTATCAAATGTAAGAAAGAGTAAGTTCAGAAAGAGATTATGCTTTTATGGTTTCATAGCCTACTTTTTTTCTCTGTAACATTGATACAAGCCTTTTCCAATTGTAAGAAAAACTTTGTGAATCTCATTTAAAAAATACCACAGATAAAAAAAAAAAATGCCATAGATTTAAAAATTCTCTTGATCTACCATAATTTGTTATTAATTCCTCTTTACTGGATATCTACTTTTAAATCTTATAATGTTTTTCCTTACAAATAAAACTTTTACCCTATTTTCCTGAAAGTAGAAATTTTTTGTAAGTAGAATCACTAGGTCAGGAGTATGAGCGTTTAGAAGGCTCTTGAGATATACTGAATAGTTGCTTTCCATAGTGGTTTTTACTATTAATTTATTAATTCCTAATCTACATTCTATCCAGCAGTGTTTATGGGTGCCTATCACTGCATATTCACCAGCATTGATCATCATGTTTTTTAAAATATCCATGCTAATTTGGCAGTTGTAACATGGGATCTCATTTTACTTGCATATCCTTGATAGGTACTCACATTAACTATTTTAAAGCCGTCTTTCATAAATATTCTGTTAGGTACTTCGTCTTAAAATGTAAATCTTTTGAACTGTCTACTGTGTCTAGATCTTTGTTTCTATTTAATTGACAGAATAAACAATGAAACCACTTAGACATATTGACTAAAAGAGTCAGGTTTTAAGAATATTGCACTGATATCTTTGAAATGCAGAGAACAAGTTCCCACTTGAGCATATGTGTTCCTCCCCACCCCCACTGTTTTACCTATTACTTGATGCTAATCATCCTAATGTTTCAGATAGTTATTTTAAGTTCCCTATGTGTGTACCTAGCTGTAAATCAGTTCAATTTACAGACGGAGAAAAAAAAAACACACATGGATGTTATTGATGGGTCAGCCACATTCTTGTGCTCTGTCCTTCTGGGACCAATACTTTTTGAGGTGGTCAGGAACAGAAGACTGATCTGTGTGAAGAGACCCTTGCTTCTCTGAGAGAAGTTAACAGATCCTTTGGGGATAAGCCTATGATTTTGATTTCTCATTAGCATCGTGAGCTTCATTCAAGTGTGACTGACAGTCACACAAGTCAATACGGGAGCACTTTGGGAGAGCCAAGTTAGAGTTTTTTTTTATAGATTAATGCTTCTGTTCTTACAGGGTTCATTGGAAAAACAAATCAGAGGACTTTTGATTCAATAAATGAATGTAACGAAGCTACATTTCTGAGAAAACTGTATTATTTGGCTAAAAGGGAAATAAAATACTAAATCCCTTGTTCAAATAAAAATGTTACTGAAGTAAATGAAAGTATATTCTAGATGATTATTAATGCTTTCATTTTCACTTTCTTTAATTCTATTTTAAGTCATATCTAAAGACTAAATGCAACTCAGATTTAGAAAGCAAAGAAAATTTATATATTTGGCAGTTTTAATCCCATCAACCATACTTTATGAAAACTTGAATAATGCCGAGATGGAACATATCAGATCATTAGAAATAGAGTGGAAGAGGGTAGCCAAAGACCCAGGAAATAATGAGCAAATCTCATCTACGATTTTCCTCAGCTTTCGTTCCCAATTCCAGAGGAAGTAGATATCCCTCAATGTAAAAGATGTTTAAAATGTTCAATGGCATTCTTTTATTGTGCTACTGAATACAGTTTGAAAGCTTAAAGTGAACATTTGAGCTTAATGTTTAAAGATTAGAAACAATTAAAAGAAAAAAAACTCCAGTAGGCTTATAATGCAAATAGAATAGGAAAAATTATACTAAGACATCTCAAATTTAAAGAAGAATGTCCCAATCACAAAAACTTAATGTGTAATTGCATAAAAAATGCCAGTGGAGTGAAATTAGAAATTCAACAGATGGTCCCCAAATATTTCTGCAGTATATAAGAACAATTGTTCCCTAACTCTTCTTAAATAAAAGTGTGAATAATTAAATGCAATTTAAATCATCTAATCCAAATCAATCAATTCGTTTTTATGAAATCACCCAGGGGAATCAAGACAAGGTAACTTTCACTGAAAATACAATTTCTCATTTAATTAATAAACAACTACTGAGGGATTATTGGCATTAGTAGGAAGACACATCTATTAATAAGAAAAAATAAATACAATATAAACCTTTACCGTTGAAGAACTCCTAGTTGAAGGAAACTGATCATATGCAACTAAGAATTTGAGAATACTGACCATGATTTTTTGATGAATGTTCAAATAAACAGATTGACTGTTATAACAGACTGAATTTTCCTAAGATGCCAGTGACTTGTAAGAAAAGATTTACAAGATCCGACACGTGGTGAGAGCTGAACTTGGTGTCACATAGTGTCCTTTTTCTGGACTTTTCACCAGTAATAAGTTTTGCTTTTAGCAACCATTTAAAAATGGTTAATTTAACCAGCCTGGGCAATATAGTGAGACCTCGCTACACAAAATACAAAAATTAGCTGGCGTGGTGGTGCATGCCTGTGGTTCCCTCTACTTGGGAGGCTGAAGCAGGAGGATTACTTGAGCCCAGGAGGTAGAAGCTGCAGTGAGCCGTGATTGCACCACTGTACTCCGGCCTGGGCAACAGAGCAAGTTCCTGTCTCAAAGAAAAAAAAGGTTAATTTAAATGCATTTTTATTCTTTTTAGCGTTGCTGTATCTTGTTAAATACATCTCTCCAGTAGTCTTTATCTATTCAAGGTAAATGTACTCTGGCAGCCCAACTTATGTTCATCTTAATTTTCCTGAGCTGTTAAGGACCTCACAGGGCCACTATTCTAAAGACATTGTTTCTCAAACTTCAGTGGGCATAAGAATCACAGGAAGGGCTTGTTAAAAAAATGGGTTGCAGCTGGGCGCGGGGGGCTCACACCTCTAATCCCAGCACTTCGGGAAGCCTAGACGGGCGGATCACACGGTCAAGAGATTGAGACCATCCTGGCCAACATGGTGAAACCCCATCTCTACTAAAAATACAAAGATTAGCCAGGCATGGTGGCGTGCGTCTGTAGTCCCAGCTACTCGGGAGGCTGGAACAGGAAAATCGCTTGAATCCGGGAGGCGGAGGTCGCAGTGAGCCGAGATCAGATCACTGCACTCCAGCCTGAGTGACAAAGCGAGATTCTGTCTAGTCTCAAAAAACAAATAAACAAACAAACAAACAAAAATAGATTGTTAGCCCAACCCTCAGAATTTCTGGAATGGGGTTCTACTCACTGAGTAGGTCTTGAATGGAGCCCCAAAATTTGGATTTCTAATTAGTTGCCAGGTGATAGTAATACTACTCATCCAGGAATCACAATATGAGGAACCACCGTTCCAAGTGATATCTATTTGCTTGTTTTCAGGTAAGATAGTTGAGATCACAAGAAGAGTTGAGGAAATCAAGAAAGAATTTTCTTATTCCCTTGAAAATCTCAGGTCTGGTTCTGTGTATTCATGTATTCAACGTCAATCTTTTCCCTTCTGCAGGGTTCTGGTATTGGGTGTCTTTTTTTTTTTGAGACGGAGTTTCGCTCTTGTCTCCCAGGCTGGAGTGCAATGGCGCAATCTCCGCTCACTGAAACCTCTGCCTCCCGGGTCCAAGTGATTCTCCTGCCTCAGCCTTCCGAGTAGCTGGGATTACAGGCACCCACTATCAGCATTTTGTTGCTCGATTCTTAAATATGACACACAACCAACAAATATCAGACATTTGAGGGAGGACTCTCTTGTGGGAGAGAGAAATTGAAATAACAAAAAGTGAACTGATGAAAACAGAGACTAAAGAAGGAAAAGAAAACTATATATAGTTAGAAATATTTACTATTTCTAGAGTTACATGAGATATATATATATACAGACAGAGAGAGAGAGAGAGAGAGAGAGAGAGAGTCAGGAGAAAGTTGCAACCATGAAACAAAAGCAGACAGAATAATTTTTTTTTAAAGAAGAAATAGTGTTCAGGATATAAAAAAAAGAGCCTTAGGATTGAAAATAGGAGGCTGGGCACGGTGGCTCATGCCTTTAATCCTAGCATTTTGGGAGGCAGAGGTGGATGGATTGCCTGAGCTCAGGAGTTTGAGACCAGCTTGGGCAAAACCAGTGAAACACTGTATCTACTTAAAAAATAAAAATAAAAATAAAGGAAAAGAAAAAGAAAAGAAAATAGGAAAGTAGAAATGAAAAAAAAAAAAAAAAGATTAGAAAAGAAAATGAAGGAAATTTCCTAGAAGGCAAAGCAGAAAGACAGAGAAGACCAGTTCAAGAAGTTCAGAATTCAAATAGTAAGAGCTCAAAAAAAAGAAGAAGTAAATGAATAATCTAAGAAAAATTCTCTGAAGTATAAATTACCAAATTTAATGAATTCATCCAGTGGACACCACAATGGATTAAAAATAGATCTACACCAAAGTCTGTGATCAGGAAATCTGAGTACACAGCAGACAAAGAGAAGAACTTTAAGCTTCCAGACAGGACACAAAAGAGGACAAATAGAAAGGACTGAAAGTAAAAAACGGCATCCATTGTTTTACAACAACATTGGAAGCAAGTGGGCAATGGAACAAGACTTTCAAATATTCTTTTTTTTTTTTGAGACAGAGTCTCACTCGGTCGCCCAGGTTGGAGTGCAGTGGCTGTTACACGTGCAGTCACAGCACACTACGGCCTCTAATTCCTGGACTCAAGCAATCCCCTCACCTCAGCCTTCAGCATAACTGGGACAAGAAATGTGCCCCACTACGCCCAGCTTCTCATATGCATATTTCTAATAGTTAGATCTCAAGTTACTCACTAGAATGAGAGAAGCGTTCCAAACACCAAATACCTTTTTGGAATACATCCCTGCCATGTATTTGAAAAAGCAGGTGCAGGCTTGGCGTGGTGGCTCATGCCTGTAATCCCAGCACTTTGGGAGGCCGAGGTGGGCAGATCACCTGAGGTCAAGAGTTCGAGACCAGCCTGACCAACAACCCCATCTCTACTAAAAATACAAAAAAATTAGCCAGGCATGGTGGTGGGCGCCTGTAATCCCAGCTACTTGGGAGGTTGAGGCAAGAGAATCACTTGAACCTGGGAGTCAGAGGTTGCAGTGAGCCGAGACTGTGCCACTGCACTCCAGCCTGGGTGACAGAGTTGGACTCTGTGTCAAAAAAAAAAAAAAAAAAGAAAAGAAAAGGCAGGTGCTCAGGAACTAAGCCAACAAATAGAACTGTATTCAAAATCTGAAAAAAGACTAGATTACTTATTCTGCTTTACCCATTTAACCTGTCCTTGTTTGGAATTTAAAAGTTTGAAAACTGATGTTGAGTACCAACAGGGACTGAAGACAACCCATTAGAATGTAAGCTCCGTGGAGACAGGATTTTTTTTTTTTTCCTTTTTTTTCTAGTTTTTTCATTAGTATAGTCCAAGCATAGAAGACAGTTCTGGCACCAAGTATGTATTTAATATATATTTATTCAATTGACGAAAAACTGAAAGAACAAATGAATGCCAGAGACAGTTAAGAGTCTACAAAATAGCAGCTGAATTTATAGGTACTCAAGCTTTTGAAAAATTAAATTTTCATTCATAACTTTCTACTGATTACCTTTACAACCAAACCTGCAAAAGAATGGTAGTGGATATTTGTCATAGTCCAATATGATGAATGACCATCATCTTTTTAAACAATTTTTTTTTTCTTTTTTTGAGACAAAGTCTCACTCTGTCACCCAGGGTAGAATACAGTAGTGCAAACACGGCTCACTGCAGACTCAGCCTCCTAGGTTCAAGCAGTCCTCTCACCTCAGCCTCCCAGCTACCTGGAACCACAGGTGCATGCTACCATATCCAGCTATTTTTTTTTTATTTTTTGTAGAGATGGGGTCTTGCCATGTTGCCCAGGCTGGTTTCGAACTCATGGGCTCAAGCAATCCTCCCCTTGGCCTCCCAAAGTACTGGGATTACAGGTGTGGGCCACTATGTTAAACAACCATACTACATTAAAGGACATTTTTGTGGTATTAAATGACATTTTCATTTCAGCCTCGACCTGCTGGGCTCAAGCGATTCTCCTGCCTCAGTCTCCTGAGTAGCTGGGACTACAGGCATGTGCCATCATGCTCAGCTAATTTTTAAATTTTTTGTAGAGACAGGGTTTCCCTGTTTCTCAGTCTGGTCTTGAACTCCTGGGCCCAAGCCATTCACCCACCTCGGCCTCCCAAAGTGCTGGAATCACAGGCATGAGCCATTGCATCCAACAACGATTCTTTTAACAACAGCTATCCCTTCCCTATTCTGATCATATGACTGGCAAATCACCAAATACTTAAGTTTTTAGTCTGTACAAGTTTTACTTTACTGGCAAAAGGGAGGATTTATTCACGTGCTTTGATATGGTAAGTATTCTATGCTTTTTGATTTTTTTCTTAGTATCTATTTGGAATAATTAATCCTTAATCTGTGGGAGTAGCCTACACAAATCTCTAAATATGTAAGCTGACTTCCATCATGCTATTACAAGAACACATGAGTTAGGCCCTCCTTCCTTAAAAAGATACCCAATATGGCCGGGCACAGTGGCTTACGCCGGTAATCCCAGCATTGTGGGAAGCCAAGGCAGGCAGATCAACTGAGGTCAGGAGTTCGCGACCAACCTGGACAACATGGTGAAACCCCGTCTCTATTAAAAATACAAAAATTAGATGGGCATGGTGGCAGGTGCCTATAATCCCAGCTATTCAGGAGGCTGGGACATGAGAATCGCTTAAACTTGGGAGGTGGAGGTTGCAGTGAGCCGAGATTGCACCATTGTACTCCAGCCTGCAACAGAGCGTGACACCGTCTAAACCAAAACAAAACAAAACAAAACAAAACAAAAACCAACCAAACAAAAAATTGGGGGCACCAGGTGCGGTGGTTCACACCTGTCATTCCAGCACTTAGGGAGGCTGAGGCAGGCAGATCACTTGAGCCCAGGAGTTTCAGACTAGCCTGGGCAACATGGTGAAACTCTGTCTCTACAAAAATATACAAAAATTAGCCGGGCATGGTGGTGTGCGCCTGTGATCCTAGCTACTCGGGAGGCTGAGGCTGGAGGATTCCTTGAGCCCACGAGGTTGAGGCTGCAGTGAGCCATGATTGCACCACTGTACTCTAGCCTGGGCGACAGAGCAAAACCCTGTTTGGAAAAAAAAAAAAAAATTGTTTTGAAAATTTCATTACTGATGTCTTAATGTGGTTTTGGGAAGGAACAAAATTTGGACCATGTGTTCAACTGCCATCTCTACCTAGAAGTGAATAATGATTCATTTCTCAATACATGTTTTTCAAGCATTTACTACTTGCTAGGCACTGTGCCAAGATATACATAGAAATATGGAGAAAGGTTATTACTCATTTTGCTTGATTAACTCTACTAAGTTTAAAAAAATGGAAATCTCTCTCTAAGTTTGATGCCCTAGATTGTTTAACAGTTTTTTTTCCTTTCTTGGCCTCTGAATTTGTCTTGATTTTGGTGTAAATGTGTGTTTTTTAAAAATATGAAAGAAGAGATTCTAAAGGGGAAAAAGATATTGAGTGTAAGATATTAAGTGACAATGGGGGGGGGGCACGTCCTCAAATCTGAATATAGCATTTGTATAAGCCATCTAAGTGTCTTAAATAGTGGATAAAAATGATATTAGCAAAGAGTAGAGAACTATTTTATCTATCAACATTCAGAGAGAAAAAACGAAATCACTACCAGGAAATACCACAAAAGTGGGAGGTTCTTGCTGGTTGGTGGAAAAGAATGCTGAGAGTAGACGGTTGGTCATTAGTAGAATTTGGCTCATGAGAGAGTAAAAGGTCTTGGCTTTTCGTCCATCAGTGATGGTAGTGCCATGAATTGAGGATACTACTTCTTATTAAACTCACTGTTACAGAAATTGTCCCTGTTGATCACAAGGGGATAGTTATTCTCCTTTTCTCTTTTCTGAGACAGGGTTTCATTCCCATTGCCCAGGCTGGAGTGCAATGGTGCAATCTTGGCTCACTGCAGCCTCCGCCTCCCAGGCTCAAGCAATCCTCCTGCCTCAGCCTCCCAAATAGCTGGGACTACAGGCACACACCACCATGCCCAGCTAATTTTTGTATTTTTTGTAGACACAGGGTTTCGTCATATTGCCCAGGCTGGTCTGAAACTCCTGGGCTCAAGTAATCCACCAGCCTCAGCCTCCCAAAGTGTTGGGATTACAGGCGTAAGCCACTGCGCCTGGCCAGTTATTCTCCTATAGAGCAGGAAGCTACCAGACGGTCTATTAGCCATCAACCTTGGATCCTAGTGGATAACGTTAGGAGGCCAGTCACTTCATCCAGATAGCAATTTACTACTCCCACTTAACACCTGACTTGATTCTCTTCTCTCCTTCTCCTCTTAGCTTCCTAGAATACTTGTCTTCTAAAAAGGGGCCAAGGCTAAGTCAATCTGCCAAGGAAGCAAAAAGCCCATTGCTTTGGCTACTTTTCCTTTTGACTATAAAGGTTTCTCTGGGCAACTCAGGTGTCCTTGATAAAATATGCATAGGTGTGTTCAAGGATGAAGTGTGTGTGTTGTGTGCGTGGGGAGGCTGAAACCATGTTGACAGAATTCCTATGTCTGTCCAGTAGTGGATTACAGTGAATGGACAGTGAATTAAGCTCTATTAGATTGCTGGGCATGGTGGCTCGTGCCTATAATCCCAGCACTTTGGGAGGCTGAGGTGAGACGAGCACTTGAGCCCAGGAGTTCGAGACCAGCCTGAGCCATATAGTGATACCTTGTCTCTACAAAGAAAAGTTTAAAAATTAGCCAGGCATGGTGGCATGTACCTGTAGTCTCAGGTATTTCAGAGGCTGAGGTGGGAGGATCACCTGATCCCAGGAGGCAAACATGCAGTGAGCTGAGATTGCGTCACAACACTTTAATTTGTGCAATAGAGTGAGACCTTGTCTCAAAAAAAAAAAAAATCTATTAGATTGTAACTTCCTTGAGGGCAGTATGGGTTTTAGACTTTCTGTCCTGAAACATTTAACACCATGCCTGGCATGTAAGAAATGCACATTAAATACTTTTCAATATTAATTTATTGATAATGATTAACTTATACTACAGAAATAGTACTATTAATTAATGCTGAATTTGTATTACTTAGTTGTTTCTCTCTGAACTTTTCAATAAAGGCTTCTGGATCTATCTAGATGGGTCAGCAAAGGCCCAGAAATGAGTTAAAAGTGATACAAAACTCCACTTTTTATATTCCTTTTGTCTTCTTTGTAAGTCAGAGCTATTATAGGAGATTCACTGGTGGGAATCATTTTCTCTTATTAAAAATGACACACACGGCCGGGCGCGGTGGCTCAAGCCTGTAATCCCAGCACTTTGGGAGGCCGAGATGGGCGGATCACAAGGTCAGCAGATCGAGACCATCCTGGCTAACATGGTGAAACCCCGTCTCTACTAAAAAATACAAAAAGCTAGCTGGGCGAGGTGGCGGGCACCTGTAGTCCCAGCTACTCGGGAGGCTGAGGCAGGAGACTGGCGTAAACCCGTGAGACAGAGCTTGCAGTGAGCTGAGATCCAGCCACTGCAGTCCAGCCTGGGTGACAGAGCGAGACTCCGTCTCAAAAAAAAAAAAAAAAGACACATGCAAAGGCTGTATTATGAAAAATAATTTCAAGTTATAACGTCAAATGAATGATACCTTTAATTCCAGCTCCTCCTTTTTGGGTCTGCTATGCTCTTGGCACTATGTTAGGTGCATGGTACTGGCAGATGCATGTCGGTCCGAACCCTCAAGGAGTTCACAATCTAATAAAGAAAATAAATTATAAAGTAAAGCTATATGGGCCATAATAGATATGAAAAACTTCACCAATCAGTCCCTAAGTAATGAGGGAGCCCCTATGACTGAGGGTTTGGGCAGACAGATATTCTTCCTCTGCGCTAGTTGTGTGAGAAGGATGAGAAGAAAATCTTGAAAACAGCATAAATCCTACATGTGGGATCACATACCTTCTCCTTCCCCAAGATTTCTCTCCAGTTTTACCATGGAGTCATAGAATCTTATCGCAGTGCGATGGTTTGAATGTGTCCCCCAAAAGTTCATGTGTTGAAAACTTAACCCCCAATGCAACAGTGTTGAGAACTGGGACCTTTAAGAGGGACTTCAAAGAGGGTAGAGTCCTCATGAATGGATTATTCTCTGTTGTGTGTGCTCACTTGCCCTTCTACATGGGATAACACAGCAAGAAGGCTCTCTAGAGACGCCAGTTCTTGGACTTACCAGGCTCCAGAACCATGAGCCAAATAAACTTCTTTATAAATCACTCAGTTTATGGTATTCTGTTAGTAGCAGGAGAGAATGAACTCAAACACATGGGAATGGGGCCTTAAGTTATCTAATCAGACTTCCTACCTGATGTTTATGTTTATGTCTTTGCTACTAAAAAAATGGTCATTGGGCTGGCACTGTGTAGACCATACTAGATTACAGACAACAGAAAATTCGAATCCGATTGGTCTAATCAGTGAAGAACTCAGAAGTTGCTTGATTCGGAGCCTCAAAAATGTCACCAAAGCCAGGTGTGGTGGCTCATGCCTGTAATCCCAGTGCTTTGGGAGCCTGAGGAGGGCAGATCACTTGAGGTCAGGAATTTGAGACCAGCCTGGCCAACATGGTGAAAACATGACTCTACTAAAAAAATAAAAAATTAGTTGGGCATGGTGGCACACGCCTGTAATCCCTGCTACTTGGGAGGTTGAGGCAGCTTGAACCTGGAAGACGGAGGTTGCAGTGAACTGAGATCCTGCCACCGCCCTCCAGCCTGGGTGACACAGCCAGACTACGTTTCAAAAAAAAAAAAAAAAGTCACCTAAGATCAGATCTCAGTGTATGTTTTCTTGATGTCTGCTTTATTTTAACCTGACTAGACTTGTGTTTGGAAGATGGCTACCCACCATCCAGGGGACCCGATTTTTGGGTACATGTAGAAAAAAGCTCTCTCACAAAATGGAAGAAAAACTTTTCCCAAGAAAGACCAGGAAATTGCTCCTCTCATTGGCCCAAATACGTTACGCCCATTGCCAACCAATAACTGTGGCAGGGAATGGGATTATGCTGTTTTAGGTTGGAATTGTGCTACGTTGCTTAGATTGGAACCACCTGCCCCTGTAAGTAGGCAGAGCAGGGATGTGACTAAGAACTGGGCTTGTTTACCCAGATAAGGAAGAGTGGATATTGGGGAGTCTAGGCCACCACAGGATCTGTCATAAATTTTAGGTACAGCCAATGCAAAGCCTTGGAAATCACCTGACAGCTGCGGTTGTACCATCCGCCCTCCGTATCTGGGGTTTCCAAATTCTGGGATTCAACCAATTGAAAACAAAAAATGTAGTTAGGCTTATCAGGCCTGAAAATATACGAAAATACAGAGCCTGAAATATAGCCTGAAAGTGTACTGAAAATATAGAGATTTCTTTGGATGATTATTCCCTAAATACACCTTAACAACTATTTACATAGCATTTGCACTGTATTCGGTTTTATAAGTAATCTAGAGATGATTTAAAGAATATGGGAAAACACACCATTTTTACGTAACAGACTTGAACATCTTAGAAAATCCAGAGTCCGGGAACCAATCCCACGGATACAGAGACAACTGTACTAAGTACAGTAATGGCATATGGTAGCTGAATCTACCTCTCTTTCCATGCCAGTCCGGAATCCAAAGGCTCCTTCTTGCCATGTCCTCAGGCGTCGGCTGCTTCCTTCCATTTGTTACTTTGTGTCTTCTTTCCTCAGTGTTTCTTCTGCGTGGGCCTTACTGGTCTTTACCCACTCACTTACCTAAGAGTCAAAACACTGGCTGCCATTCAAGAAAATCTCACTTCCAGCCCAGAATCGAAGAACTGAGGTTTATTTTGTCTTCTTTCTACTCTGGGGCTTCTTTGAGGCCAAGTTCAGAACTTGCGCACAAGACAGTGGCTGTGTGACAGAGCCACCCTGGGCTGTCTCCGTTAGATGAAGAGACTGGCTTGATCCATTCCCAAGAACTCGTCCCACGTGCAATTCTGTGGCTCCGAATGGGATTTGGGTGGGAGGAGGTGATTGGAGATGTGGGGTCTTGGTGAGTGGGGTATTTGAGAACCTGAAGCTCACACGGCTTTTTCTGGTTTGAGGGAGGTTTGCCCTTTCTCCTGCATTCGGCTCAGCATCGAATCTGACCGGCCGCGCCTCCTCGCGGAACGGCCGAGGAGGCTGGGTCTCCCGTCCCCACGCGCGCGGTGTCTGCGCCCACTGCAGCCCTCCTGGGCGGGAGCCTCTGGGCCCAGCTTAGGGTGGCGTCCAGCGTGACCTGCTGGGGAATGGCAGCCTTCAGTGCTCTGCGGCCTCGCGTTGCGGCAAGTTCGGGGACCTGGGCTGTGGATCCAGATGCTCCCACAGTTGTGTCTCCGTCGCTCCGCTTCGGGGGCCGACAACCAGCAAGACCAACGCGAGGAGGCGCCACAGTGCCTGCCGCCCCGCTCTCAGGGTGCCCGGACGAGGTTTCCTCAGCGAGCGGTCGGGGCCTCCTTCTCGAGGTGCCTGCGAGCGCCTCCTGCCCCTCCCTGCCGGCCCCAACTCCGTCCCGCCTCACCCGACCGCGGGCTTTGTCCACCCGCCGCGGTGCGGCTCCTCCCAGTCCCCCGCCGGCTCCTCCCCGCCCCCTCTGCCGGCCCCACTTCCTAGGCAGCGGAGCGGGCCGGGGAGGAAAGGGTTAACTCGCGGCTCTTCCCGGCGCGGAGGGATCCGGAGGCGAGCCGAGCGCGGTGGTGAGGCCGCCTCAGCGAAAAAAATGTCCGCCTGAGGAGACCCACAAGTTCTATTCGGGGGGACCGACAGCCCGCCCCGGGAGGAAGGGGCGGCCAGGCCCGAAAGCCGCCTCCCCCGCCCAGACCCGAGAGCTCGTGCGGGGCAAAGTGAACCGAGCGGCTGGGCGGTGCAAGGGGAAGCCCAAGCCCGCTTTCCCGGCCAAAGTGAACTTTAATCGGGGTGGTTGGATGCGGAGACGGGGCGGCAGGTAATTGCGGGCTAGCGAGCGGGAGGGGGCGGCGCGGCAGGGCTGGGGGCTGCGGGACGCCGCCGCGTCCCTGCTGGAGCGGGGGCGCCCCCGTCCCCCGCCTCAACTCCGCGCCCCTTTGTACAGCGCCAAACCCGGGGTCCCCTCCAAGTTGGGGAGCGGAGTGGAGGCGGAGGCTCGAGTCACGGGCGCTCAGGCCCGCTGGCGGCGCGCTCGGCCTGTGCGCCCCGTTCGGCTCTCGACTCGGGCCGGCGCCCAGGCTCCGGGGCGCGCGGGAGATCGGGCGGCTTCGGCCGCTGAGCCAGGCTCATTGTTCGGCAGGTCCGGGGCAGGGCAGCAAAAGTGGGAGGAGGCCGAGCCTGGGGAGGAGGACGCCGGGCGAGAGCGAGACTAGTTGTCGGCGTTTCTGTTTTCTGTTTAAAACGCCCTTGGATGCGCCGGGGGTGCTTTCCGACCCCCTGGGCCCGCCGGGGACGTCCGGGCGGCGGCGGCCGCAGACACGGGCCTGCGAGCGGCGCGTTCCCTGCAACTTGTCAGTTCTATTGTTGCCGAGCGAGTGAGTCACTTCGCATCTCCGCTCGCCGCCGCTCCGCTCTCTGGACGCCGAATTGCCCCTCACCCGGCTCCTCGAGACCCCAGCCGCGGCCGGACCCCGCGCGCTGAGCACCCGGCGGCGGCGCGGAGCAGGGGGCGCCGAGGAGGGGCCAGAGACTGGCTCGGAAACTTGCGGGAGAGGCGGCGAGTTGCGGGAGCCGCCGCGTCGGTCTCGGGCCGCGCCGAGGAACGCGTGGATTCCGGGACCCGGCGCGGGCACTGAGCCCTCCCGCCCCCTCCTCGCTCGGCGGTGGGAGCGAGTCGGGGTCCTGGAAGTCATCCCGGCGCCCCCAGCGCTCTTCCGTATTCTTCCCCAGTACGGCTCTGTGTCCCCTCACACACTTTGGGCCTCGGTGGTCTCTCGTTGAGCCCGTTTCCTCTGCCCTAGGACCTGCTAGAAGTGGCCGAAGATGAATCCCCAGCAACAACGCATGGCCGCTATAGGGACCGACAAGGAGCTGAGCGACCTGCTGGACTTCAGTGCGGTATGAGAGCTTTCCACGACATCTTGGGGTTCTGCTGAGGATTTAAAAAAAAAAAAAAGGTGGAGGGAAGCAACGTGGGGGCTAGGCAGCGTGAACTCCATCTGCTTGAGCAGTAGTTCTCAGGGCCGGAGTCCAGCTCCCCCAAGTTGGACACCTGAACTTTGATGTAATGTCTAGACTTGCACATTTAAAACTTTAATGCCAGAGGGGTCATTTGATTTAACCAGTTAAAAGGAGAACAATGTAATTATGACCTTTGGTTGAGTCACCCTCCCACCCCGATGATTATTAGGAATCTTGGACTTTATATGAAAAATTGTTTTTTTCTTCAACACTCCTCACCATTTTCCTTTCCAATATCAGATGTAGTTTATGGTACCTGAAAGATGTCAGCGACAAGAAAAGTAGTCCAGAGCTAGAATTTCTAGCCTTCTGAGCAGAGTACTTTTATACACACACACACGTGTGTGTGTATTATGTTCTTAACATGGGAAATGACTTAAAAACATCAACTGAAACCGAAGGGCCCACTGCTTTTATTTTTAATGGATCTGATTCCTTCATTAACTGCTGTTAGGAGGCAGCACCTATACCTGCTTTATACAATTCAGTTATAATCCTTACTGTATGTAGTAATTTAATTGGCCATAATTCTGACTGTATGTGTATATTAAGATGTAAACGTAATGAGATTCACTTAGTTCCACAGTAAAGATCATGGATAATAATATACTGTGTAAACTTAATAATCTTGGAATCTTCCATGTAAATGATCGGGTCTTCAGAACAAAATGTAGCCATTATTTCCAATTAATTAGGAAATAGTATCACTCAGTGTATTTGCCTCTCTGGATCTGAATGTATCTCCAATTTTATTTTAACTTTCCTCCGAAGTATAATAACTGATAAATGACTTTTGGTGGACTTTTGTTTGCAAGGAATCTAGAAGAATTTCAGGACTAACAGATATATTTGGGTTATTTCGCAGATGTTTTCCCCACCTGTTAATAGTGGGAAAACTAGACCAACTACACTGGGAAGCAGTCAATTCAGTGGATCAGGTAAGATGATGTCTTAAACTAAAGACTCATATTTTGGTGGTGTGATACATTTTAGTAGAAAAATAGAAAGCATGACATTTAAATATTATTGAATATATGTATATAAAAGGTGGAGTTGAGTCAAGTGATAATTAGTAAGATTTATTAATTTTAAAAGATGACAGTTCCCTCAGAAATCTGTAGGAAATCAGTAGTTTCGTTGACAGTTATTTAAAATGTTAGTGGGTTAACTTTTCAAAATGAATAGAAACTTAGATTTATTTGTAAATACCTATTAGATGACTGAATTCTGTCCTATATCCAGATTACATTCTGATAATGTTTAGAGTAAGTTAAAGTAGATCTACACACTAGTGCTCTTTAAGTTTACTTTCAGTACATTTATGACTACTGTGCTCCATTTTAAAACATTTATCCCATTTTTCTTAAGTGTGCATTTTTTCATTTTTTTAACTTTTAAAAACTCATAATTTTAAAATATTTTAGAAGCAAGGTTCATTCCAGTGTACAAAAGCTTTAACTTTTTATTTAATTTAGATTTATTTCTTTGTGCTCAGAGATGAAAAAAATAAAGCTATGACAGCATCATCTTAAGAAAACCAACTGTCAGATCTCTGGGCTGAAACTCAGTAATTCCTCTTTGATGGATGCTTTTTATTTCCCCTGGTAAAATAATAGTTGATTTCTTAAAATACTGTGAGAATAAAACATCAGAAAATAAGGTTAATTTCATAACCACCTAAACACTTCATACCACTTTACATTCTAAAAAGTTTGTTTTTAAAAATTGTATACTAATTTAATTTACTAAAATTCATTTTTAATTATGAAATTACAGCTTGTGGGGAAAGTATAGTATGTCCTTAATCATCTTAAGTGAGTGAAATGAAGGTGTTTTTTTGAATTTTAAGTAGGTTAAAGACTAATATTATTCTTGATCAAAAGGACACCATGAAACGATAGCCAAGTCCCAACTCTTCTCTCATCTCCTTCCTTTTACTGGTAATCATTTGAAAGTTGTTACTTTTTTGTGGTGGGGGGAGAAAATTTAATAATTTTAAAGTTGTAGAAGATGGCTGTATTTCTTTACTGGTGTTGATACATCTCATTTTTTGCAACTAATAATTCATTCTCAGGAACCTTCAAATTTACTTTGACGAATACATAGTAGATGATGCTTAGTATTTTTTAAAAATAAGTCATGATATTACTGTTGCCTACTGTTCCAGCTTAAATTGTGGTAAATATATATAACTGGACACTCACTGATACAATAACATGAACTCCAGGAACTTGCTATTAGAAGTGCATTCTATTTTTAGAATAAAGGCAATTATATGTATTTCACTTTTTAAACTTAAGTAGGATTTATGTAGTCTGTGAAATTTAAAAGTATATATATATGAACTGGGATATGGATTACAAGCATGACATTGGAGCAATTTTTGGACTACTTTTAGTATGTTGCGTTACACAAAGAAAAAATTATTTTTCTACATTACAAATGATCACCGTATTTGATTATTTGGAGTAGGAACTTTTAGTTTTAAAAGTTAGATTTGTTATCCATTGAAAGGTTTGAACTTATACACCTGTATGCAGTGAACTTAGCAATATTTATCTGTGTGTTTTGTTTTAAATGCTACAAAAAGTTGTAATAAGCTGTGACTTTTAATAAATTAGTGAATAAATTAGTGAATGAATTTGAATTTGGGGAAGAGAAAATGGCATGTGATTGTTTTTCAAATCAAGATGTACTGGTAGATATAATTTTTCTGTGGCCATTTCTTAAAGGGAATGTCTAAAAGAAATTGGTATAGTAACATTATTTTAGTTATATAATTTATATTTTTTTTTTTTTTTTTTTGAGACAGAGTCTCGCGCTGTGTCACCCAGGCTGGAGTGCAGTGGCGCGATCTCGGCTCACTGCAAGCTCCGCCTCCCAGGTTCAGGCCATTCTCCTGCCTCAGCCTCCGAGTAGCTGGGACTACAGGCGCCCGCCACCACGCCCGGCTAGTTTTTTTGTATTTTTAGTAGAGACGGGGTTTCACCATGTTAGCCAGGATGGTCTCGATCTCCTGACCTCGTGATCCACCCGCCTCGGCCTCCCAAAGTGCTGGGATTACAGGCTTGAGCCACCGCGCCCGGCCTATAATTTATATTTGTATACCTTATTGACATTTGAATAATCTTCTGCCCTGATTTCAAAGGATATTATGTAATACACCCTAATGCCTATGTATTTGCAGCTATTAAGGAGCTAAAGATCTGACTTTCCTTTTGAAGAGCTGCCGTAGTAAAGATTAGAGTTTTTTGTTTGTTTTCTGTTTTGTCTTTGGAGTAATATTTATAAAAACCTCATGCTGTTTGACTTACGAAAACTAGAGTTTATAGTTGGGTATTGTAATTTCCTTTCTTATTTGTCCTTTTTGAGGAAGACTCAATTTCACAGTGGGCTGTTTTTGAGAAACAATATATAATACCTTCAGAAACTTTTTTAACTGGAAGAATATATATATATATACTATAGTATGTGATGTTGTCTTTAATCTTATTCCTGAAGCAAAACAAATAACTCATGATAGCTGAGTTATTTGCGTGTCAGAAGTCACTATGGAAAAGATAAAGGTGTGTTTACTACTAATTTGTCTTGAGGATCTGTTATGTTATTCCTTCATCAAGGTGTTAAAATTTTCTTTGCATTATGGTGAGAGTGAATTTGTTCACTTGGTATGATGGGCTGTGTGAAGTGTTCCTAAAGTGACCTTGAGAGAAGCTTTTCTTTCTGTAGGAGTGAAAAGTGGGGTACTCTGATTAGGGCAGTGTTTAGAAAGAAAGGGCAGTGTGTAGAAAGTTTGTTAAAAGGATTGACAACATGGAAATGGTTCAGATGTTTAAATCCATGTCCTCAACTTTAGGGTTTCAGTGTGTATGTCTAAATTGTGATTTTGGGTTTAGTTTTTAGTAGATTTAAGTGTTTGTTATGATATCTGAAAATTTCCTTTGTTTTGGAATCCGAATAGTAAGGGATGTTGTCATTTTGTAAGCCATCTGTAGATACTGAGCATCTCTCTGATATTTCTATCTAGAATGTCATTTTGAGTATTAAGTAAAGCTTTACTTTTTCTTATTGAATTCAGACTTTTGTAACAGTATAGGTTTCTTTTTGCCCAAAATTTTCAGAGATAATTGTAGGAAGTATTTACTGGCTCTTAATTTTTAAAAAGGAATACAGATTTTCATTTTTCAGTTACTGATCTTTTTTGGTCGGGGGGGAAATTTTTAGATGTACTTATAGGCTTTTTGAAAATACTGACATAGGGCTAGAAAAATGAATTCTCATTAAATTACTCTTCAGTATTTTTATTTTTTGGTAGTTATAGATTCATATGCAGTTGTAAGAAACTATACAGAGATTCTATATACCTTTTACCCAGTTTCCTGCAATAATAGCACCTTGAAAAATTAGTACAGTATCACAACTAGGTTATTGATAGTGATACAGTCAAGATACAGAAACTGTTCTGTCACCCCAGGGATTCTTGGTATTGGCCTTTTGTAACTGCATCCACTTTTCAAGTGATTTTAAAAAATGGCAAGATTACTAAATGCCTTCTTACCCTGTTAAACGAGGAGTAAGCTTTTCAAGTTGCCATAGCATTACTTGAACATATCAAGAACAAAATCAAGAGAAAACCAAAATTGTACCACTGTGGGTTTTTACTGAACTATAATAGAAATAGAAGTGGTGATTTGAGAGAGGAAACCAGGTCTGACCTTTCACTTAAGGTATTTTAAGGTTAAGAGTAGGGTGTGGTTCATATGATGTACATATTAGTGTTGAAATTTATAATAGCTATAATTTGTAGTAATACATACTTGTTAATATTGAGCCATGTTAGACATTTGCTTCAGGTAAGCTGTAGTGATTAATGAGAGTAACCACAGAGTTAGCAGGTGTGTGAGGAAAAATATATTTTAGGACAAATATGGTCTGGTATTAAGTGGCTCATTTAAGGTAAAAGGTAGCAAGGGAGTGTTTTAGAGAAAACCTGTATATGAAAATTCAAACTTGGAAAACATAAAAATTAGAGACAAGATTACAACCATGAGTATTGTATACTTTTCAGAACAATTCCTGAACAATTGAAAAACAAGGTCGGGTGCGGTGACTCATGCCTTTAATCCCAGCACTTTGGAGGCCGAGGTGGGTGGATCACCTGAGGTCAGGAGTTTGAGACCAGCCTGGCCAACATGGTGAAACCCTGTTTCTACTAATAATACAAAAACTTGCTGGGCGTGGTGGTGGGCACCTGCGACTCAGGAGGCTGGGGTGGGAGAATTGCTTGAACCCGGGAGGCAGAGGTTGCAGTGACCTGAGATGGCACCACTGTACTCTAGTCTTGGCAACAGAGTGAGACTCTTGTCTCCAAAAACACAAACAAACAAAAAAAAAATGGTGTTCTCCCTTCCCCACCAGCCGTACTCATTGCTTGTCATGGATTTGAAAAACAATTTGATTAGATCACAACATTTTAGGGGCTTGTTTATTGTATATAGTGAGGCATACCTACGATTAATATTTTTGTTTTCATTAGCCATTTAAACACAAATTCAAGTTTCTGTCTTCAAGATATCCTTTGCTATATCTTTGAGTTTTTAAACAAGCCTTTTGAAATGGGAAGATAAAGATGAAGATATCCAGCCTTGACTATAAACAACTTTCAAATTTTACACTTATTTGGGCAATAAATAATACTGTCTTACTAAAGCCATATAGTCTTTTCTGCTCTTAAACAATTGGTAATCTTTCCTGGAATGTCATTGCCTGCCTAGTGTTGTCAAAGACTTGGGTAACCTCACTGAAAGAAAGTAAAAGTAACACTATTAGAAAGGCTCTCCTGAAAAAGAAAAAAAAGTGGTATTTCTGGACAATGTGTGGAATGCCTTTTTTTTTTTTTTGAGATGGAGTCTTGCTCTGTCCCCCGGGCTGGAGTGCAGTGGCCGGATCTCAGCTCACTGCAAACTCCGCCTCCCGGGTTTACGCCATTCTCCTGCCTCAGCCTCCCGAGTAGCTGGGACTACAGGCGTCCGCCGCCTCGCCTGGCTGGGTTTTTTTTTGTATTTTTTAGTAGAGACGGGGTTTCACGGTGTTAGCCAGGATGGTCTCGATCTCCTGACCTCGTAATCCACCCGTCTCGGCCTCCCAAAGTGCTGGGATTACAGGCTTGAGCCACTGCGCCTGGCCGGAATCATTTAATAAGACTGCTTTTGGGTATCACTTGAAAGTATGTTTATGGATGGGAATGTTGAAATTGCAAATCTAAAGTGTTTGTGTTTAGGGAAGATAATGAGAAGACAAATATTTAAATGTATTAGTTCAAAAGACTAATGAATGACAGTTTCCTTTGTTAAATAGTTGTGCCATAAGTATCTCATTTTTATCAATTAACTATTTAGTATCTACCTATGCATTCTTCTAGCAGTTTCTGGGAAGATGGGAAATGGAGAAGGTCATTGCTCAGAAAAAGTGGAGACATTTCCCCGGGCGTGGTGGCTCATGCCTGTAATCACAGCATTTTGGGAGGCTGAGGCAGGCAGATCACTTGAGGCCAGGAGTTGGAGACCAGCCTGGCCAACGTAGCAAAACCCTGTCTCTACCAAAAATACAAAAAATTAGCCAGGTGTTGTGGAACATGCCTGTAGTCCCAGCTACTGGGGAGGCTGAGGCAGGAGAACCGCTTGAACCCAGGAGGCAGAGGTTCCAGTGAGCCGAGATTGCGCCAGGGCACTCCCTCTTGGGTGCACGGAGGGAGACTGTCTCAAAAAAAAAAGGTGGAGACATTTATTATTAGATGGGAAGTAAAATACTTCTCTTAACATAGAATATGTCAGCAAACACACATTATGGTAGTTCACATTGAGTCCATAAGAAAGAGGCTGTGCTGAAGAGTCAGGGAACTGGCTTAAGGAAAACTCAAAAATATTGAGTTTAGAGTTAAGTTGTGATGGAGATATGGACAATGAATTAGGGAAGAGAAGAACTGGAAAAATATTGAGTTTAGAGTTAAGTTGTGATGGAGATATGGACAATGAATTAGGGAAGAGAAGAACTGGTCTTCCAGTTGAGGAGTAGCATGAGGAGAGACCTGGAAATAAGAATTTAGCTTGATCCAAGGGCCTGTACAGTTCAGAGAGAGAGAAGCTGGTTTTTATTTGTCACCACTCCTTAATTCCTGGGGGAGCTCATATTTACATATTATCTGGAGCTGGACTACAGGTGTTCCGATCCAGAAATTACCAGTGAATATCTGGATGATCTTGGGTATGTTACTTCTCTGCTTTTGTTTCTTAATCTGTAAAACAGGACTAATAATAGTAGTTATCCTTATAAGGTTGTTAGGAGTGTTCAATGAGTTAATACATGTAAAGTTCCAAGAATAGTGCCTAGCACGTAGTTAGCTGTGGTGGAGTAAATTGTTAGTGGTGAGACACTAAAATAAGGAAGGCATTTATTTACTTTGGAGGCCTTTATGCCAATCTAGGATGAGCTGGTGAGGGATTGCATTTGGTGTTAGTGTAGGGAATAGAAAGGAAAAATATCAGAAGTAAAGGATTGATAGAATTTGAAGGATTGATAGAATTTGAAGGATTGGCTTTCTGTAGGTAAGAGAAATGACTCAAGATTGCAGTTCTGACATAATTGGAGGATAGCAATGCTGGAGGTAATAAAGATGCTGAATTGTTTTTTGCATTTTATATTTCACATGACTGGGGACTCTTCTGGCTAATTTGAAGATTTATGAGGGAAGTATGCTCAGTAAAGATGTTGGTTAAAAAGAAGACCATCTTTTTTCTGCATATAAAGTTATTACATAGTCATAATTGAAAAGGAAATTGGAGAACAGAAAAAGCAAAAGGGGAAAAATTACCTTTATTTCACTATTCAGAGAAAATAGTTTATTTCCTTTTTGTCTTTTTTTTCTTATAGTTCTGTTTACAAAGTTGGTAACTTAATGTTAGTTCATTTATGTCCTATTTTTTGTTTCACTTAATTTTCTACCATTAACATTTTCTCCTGTTATTAACTTGGCTTAAAATAGTTACATGCTCTTAAGTGGAATGAATATAGAATATCTTAACAAATCCATTTTCTTACTACTTGACATTTAGGGATTTTTGTTAATTTGCTTTTTGATATGATAAATAATGTAGTACTGACCACCTTTTTGTGTGTATGTTTTTGCCCACATTTTGATTTCTTTTGGTTAGGAGATGCAAATTTTGTTTTTTGTGCCTACAAGTTAATAATTAAAGCTAATGAATTCCCTTAGGGAAATGAACACAGAGGGAGATAATTTATCAGACCAGGGATTGATGTTAATGGTGGAGTTACATGCATAAAATTAGTGACTTTGGTTGATTATTTAATGTAACAATACAAAATTTTATTAGTATGTGAATGGAATGCATTATGACATTTGGAGCACATTTGTGCTTGTATACAAATGTGTTGTGTGGTGACTGGAGGGAATTCCTGTCATTCTTTGACCTGTGCTTATTGAAGTGGAGTGGAATCTAATTGGAGTCTTGTCAGTGAGAGAGCCCTTGAATTCCTGACTTTTTGTGAGAGAGGCAGTATAGTGTAGTGGAAAGAATTGGGCTCAGGAGCCAGACAACTGGATTGGAATCGATGACTTGCAACTTACTAGTAGGATGGCCTTAGGCAAGACATTTAAGTAATCAGAGCTATACTTTTTTCATTTGTGAAAAGTGGGTAATAATGCCCACCTACGGAATCCTTGTGAAGATTAAATAAGGTTATCTATATATTTCCTCCTACAAAGCTGCTTCAGAAATGGTAGCTGCTATTATTTGTGGTACCTTCTAATTAGTATTCTTGGTAATACTAATGATTCCATTAGAAATCATTATATAGCCAGTATTATAGCTAGTGTTTATTGAATTCCTATTATATGCTAGGCATTGTGATAAGCAATTTATGGGCATTATCTCATTTTACTTTGGATAAAATGAAATGTTTTGTCTATGGGGTTGGAAGTGAGGAAATACCCCTACAAGAGCAACAAATCAAAGTTGCTTTTAGTGCCATAAAATTGTGTATATGAAGTCTGAGAAGTTATCAGGCATATAAGTAGTTTTGAAAAGTCATGAAGTACCTAAGAACGTTAACTTTTCTTTTTTAGTTGATTTCTTCTTAATGTTATTATTTTGTAGACTCTACTTTGTAGAGTGCAGAATAATGAACAGAATGTGTACACCTTTTGAAACTCCTTTTCCATGCTTAGGTATCGCCACCACTTAAATGTAGTATTTTGTCCATATTATTTCTCCAGGTACTTGAAATTCTTTCTGGAGTAAGGCATAGTCTAAATAATTAAGTAAAATAAAAATTACCTGACTTGAAAGGATAGAACGCCTGGGAACAGGTTAGAGAGAATGTTAAGAGTCTCTAGGGTAGAGCGTCTTCACTTTTTTTCTTAATGGCAGAGAAGAAGGAACATAAACTCCCTTGGTAGCCTGAAGCAGCATGTCGCAAGTGAGTGTAAGAAATTGTATCTTAAAAATTCATGTACATTTTATTTTCTACTTGCTACCACAACTATTTGCAGTAATTTAAATATGTTTTCATTAATCACTGAGTAAAACTGAATTTCTAAAGTTGCATCATTTTCAGCTTATGGCATTACCTTCCTCTCGTTTTGGTTTGTATCTTTGAGGGTAAGGGTCAAGGTGGAATGGAATGCTGGCCAATCCTTAATGAGAAGCCCAACTCTAGAGCATATCTTTAGCTGTATTTTTTCATGCACCTTTTCTTGCTCCTATAGAAGCCTGTAAAAAGGGATCATTACATCAGGGGGAAACATGGTTTTGGTAGAAAGAAAACTGTTATTTTCATAAACTGAAGCACAGATAGTTTTGTTAATAACATGACTGTTACTTGAAACTTTTTTCTATTTCCAGCCAGATCATCCTGTAGTTTTTAAAGATACCCTTGACTTGGAAAGAAAATGTAATTTTTATAGAGAGAGCTTTGGTTTTTTTGTTGCATGTTTAAAATGTGCTCTTATGTGTTCCAGGTTAAAAATGTGCTCTCATAAAGACTATGGTGAGTCATCTAAGCTACTGTAAGCTGCTTGGGGACTTAAAGATCACATTTAAAGATCACACAGAAAAGAAAACGGATTAGAGATTGGTTACTAATTTTTATTGCATTGGGTGGTGACTCAGGGATGAAACCTTCAACATAATGTAATAAAACAATTAGAGATAAGGTACAGGGCAGAAAATACTACCTTTTTTTTTCTTAAAAAAACACTACTACCATAACTTACTATATTTTGGTTATTAAAATTGGGAAGATTTGGCCCAAGATGTCATTTTGTCAGCTCTGTGGTATTAGGAAGGTGCCTGAATTTGAACTGAGGGGGTTTCTCTACATTTGTGGTAATCTATGGAAGATCATTCTAGTTGCCAAATGGAAGTCTTTGTGGAGGCAGCCTCCCTCAAAGGTTGTCAGTTTGTTTGCTTCTGGTAGTTTTGCCTGTGAGCTATTGTCAGGCTTTAAAAATGAGCAAGATAGACTCATAATTACTTTTTCATCACTTCATTGGTAGCTGATACATGAACACAGGTTGGACTTAATATAATCATGGCTGCTCCAGTCAGTGAGCGAATGCGCTGCTGCTGTCGGCCAGAGTTGTGAATGTTGGTTAGGCATGGCAGGTCTCCCTGCTGGGAGGGAATTACCATTATCCAGCTTCTTGGTCCCAGAGGCATGTTGTTGTTCTGAGGTAGTTGGGGATAAGTAAGCGGTGTGTTTGTACCTTTGGAGAAGAAAAAATGCTAGGCTCACTTTGAACAGAAGTGTGGTTTGGCCACAGGTCAGTTTAGAGAATCTGAGCTTATATGGGCCCTTGTGCCAAGGGTAAGAATCTTTGAGTTCTCCTGCAGGATCCTTCTAGGTTTTTCCTATTTGGAAACCCCACTATATCTAGCCAACTTTGTCATGTGGTTCAGAGGCCCATTTACTTACCTGCTTAGTACTGACATACTCAGATTTTAGAAAATGTTTTTTAGTGTTAGTCCCAGTTGGGAATAAAGTTAAAGGGAAAAGTGTTTCATGTTGAATCTCTTGATAGGAACATACAACTTGAAATGATTATAACTTTCCAATTAGGTAGGTAATTAGAGCCATTTCAAGACGGTCCTAAATATCATATATCTAAATATCTTTTATCTAAGCATCAGCAATTTTTTTTTTATTCTAGGTGATAGCATATTTTATTATTTGTCAAGATCCCCTTTTCCCTGTTAGAGATCCACCGCCCCTTATCTGCAGTTTTGAAATCCAAAAAGATCTGAACCACAATTAATTTCAGCATGAAGTATTTTGATGGCAAAATCTGATGTTATCTGAAAGGAGGCCGTTGACATTCTCTGTTTTCCTAGTTCCTGTGTGGTTGCCAGGAGCTGATTTGTAGCATATGACATATGTACCTATATACTATGTTTCCTTTCTAAAGTCTGAAAAACTCAGTTCTAAAACCCACCTGGCCCTATGGATTTTAGAAAAGGTATTATGGAGATCTGTCTATCTCTCCTCCTCTCCCTCCTTCCTTCACCCCCCACCCCAGGGATTGTTTTCAGCTCACAGTAAGAACTTTTTGTTCTCAAAAGTCTAAACTAAAGACTTCATTATTTTAAATACAGAACAGAAAAATTGTGGTGGACTTGTTTATATAAAGCAAATTCTTCTTGGAATATAAGCTTTTCAGGCTGAGTTTTATGCTTTGAGTAGTCCGTCCAATACATTGATTTAGGGAATCAAGATCTGTTTTGAGGAGAGAGAAGCTTTCTCATCTTTTGGGCCAATGAGTGTGCTGATACTTCTCTGATCAGTTAAAGCATGCGGAGAAATTTTCAGGGTACTATCAGGAGAGTAGAGTTCTTTTCATTTGGTCCCCATTTTGTATACATAAGAAGCATTATATGAGCTCTGCTACCAGGAAGCCTCAACTCTGACCATACTCTTTTGAATTCTGACTGAGAGCAAACAGTTAAGAAAATCCTAATAGTCATCTTCAAGAAGAAAAAGTAGAACCAAGATACTTTGCTATAGGGAACACACAAAATCAGTCTTTGGTAAACTTTATTCTTTCCTTTTTATTGGTGAAAAGTTTTCATAGATTAGTAGCATGATGTTTATTCCTCAAATACACTCATTACAGGCATCTTAATTAAAAACAAGTTATGATTCTGTTGAGTGTGAAATTTTCCTCAGGAGCTTATTATTGGCTCAGACGCACTACTGTTTAATATAAACTATGAAAGTAGTAATGAAGTGTATAATAAACTAGTTTGCGGTAGTCTGTTTTGAGAGGTAAACCAGTAGGCCATTGACTTTTCTGGTGGCTTTGCAAGCCTGTTGCTTGTACTGTTGCTAGTGTTATTGTCTTAAGAACCATGATACAATGTTGAGTAATTAAATCCATTTAAAGTTTGTAGGGGTTTGAGATGCTGTACTGCAGGAACATAAAACATGCCATAGTGCCAGGGTCTCTCTTGCCTTCATATTTGTATAATCCCTCTTCTCAAGCTTAAGAACAGTGCCTGTAGTGAGCAGACTCTATTCACATTGAGTTTGACTCCGGAGACTTGCCGAATACGTTATAATAGCAGTAGGACTTTGTCCACTGAATGATTGGGGGAAGGGGAGGAGTCTTATTGTTTTAAAGCAAAATCAGTGAAGATAACAGTACTTCATAAATATTTACTCATATGCTATTTGCTTCATAACTCTTGTAGGAAGTTGGTAACTGTTAATTTTACAGAGGAAATAGAGAAATCAACAGTGAAATACATTCGCCTGTGGTTTCTTATTGCCCCTCAGAAGTAGCAAACTCTAATCAGTTGTAGTTGCACCTGCACTGATACCAATCTACAAGAGCATGGTTTGTCTTGAGGAGGAATTTAGTATCTCTAGAAATCTTTGAAATTTGTTGTAATAAGAAATCTTATCTGAAGCCAAGGTGACAAAAAGAAAAAAAGAAGTCTTAAATGGGGTACTGTTGATATTCTCCAAAAGTGCTTCAAGATTTATTTATTTAATTATTATTATTTGGGAGACAGCATGTAGCTGTGTCGCCCAGGCTGGAGTGCAGTGGTGCGATCTCAGCTTTCACTGCAACCTTTGCCTTCCGGGTTCAAGCGATTTTTGTGCCTCCGCCTTCTGAGTAGCTGGGATTACAGGCACCTGCCACCACACCTAGTTTTGTAATTTTTGGTAGAGATGGGGTTTCACCGTGCTGGCCAGGCTGTTCTTTAATTCCTGTCCTCAGGTGATCTGCCCACCTTTGCCTCCCAAAGTGCTGGAATTATAGGCGTGAGCCACTGTGCCTGGCTGATTTATTTTTATTAAGGAGAAAACTGTAATTAAAAGCCTCCATAAAATGGTTAATTAAGGACTTTAGTATTTCAAGACATTGAATATAAATAGCTACAACCTAAGATATCTTTATAAAAGCGTAATTCTTTTTTTGTGTGGTCTTATTGCTAAGCTGTCTTTAGACTTTGTGCGTTGGGAAGAATATGAAATTTGATAGTTGGAAGATACTGGAATATTCACAGCTATCATTTAGTTGAGGTCAGAGAAAAGAACGGTTGCTTCATAGTATGGACAATTTTAATTTTTTTATTTCCCTTTTTTTCAAAGATTTAGTGTTTAGTTATAAAAACAAGTTAAAGTGGATGGAAAATGTTTATTCCAAAAGTAGTTTAAACATGTTGTTAAACATACAGAAGATATTTTAACAGAACAGAACTTTTAATTCATTAAATGAAAGGTATTAATGCTAATATTGAAAGGGTTATGATTAGTTCATTTTGTATGTTTATTTAGAAATAGATTGGGCTGTTGTTAAAGAGCATTTGTAGGTATTTGAGTGAGTATCTACTAATGCACTGTTTTTTATTCTGTGTAGAATGGTTTGTTTAAGGTAGTGGAGAATAGAGATACATTGTGATGGTATATTTGAAAGAGGAGCAGTTTGGAGATACAAAGTTTTGGTTTGGTGTTGGCTTTAGTATTTACTAGATATGTGATCCTAGGGCAACATATTTTAACCTCTCTGAGTCTGTTTATCTTATGTCTAAGATGAGAACAATAAAAATACTGCCTTAGGGGGTTGTGATAATGAGCAGATTAAAAATTTTTATGAAAATTCTAAAATGTGGAGGTTTGTGGTCTGTACAGATATTAGTTATTTTATTAGGTGGCGTAGAAAGTCTTGAAAGGGATTCCAAGCTTTTCATATACATATGGAGAAAGGGAATCTTCATGTAAAACTTAAACATTTCTGATGGTCAGTTATTGAAGATTAAATCAGGTGACTGAGAGGAACACTAGCCTATGGAACTCTTTATCATTTTAAATATGTAATTTACATATTTTATATATAAATATCTATTTCATCAGAATGAAATATATATAATATTTGTATGTAATTCATCAGAATCTCAGAATTGTTCGGATGAGTCTTTTTGGTTAAATGGGGGAAATTGAAGCAGTAAAGTAAAATAAATCCTCAGGCATATTCTTTTTGAGGATTTTGTTAATTATATTCCAAACCATAGAGCCCCCATATTAGTGCCCTTGAGTCCTTTATTCTCAGCTCAGTTTTTAAAATGCTTGTTGAGGATCTGCTGTAGTGACAAGGTTAACCCCAGGCTTAAGTATGAATGTGTGACAGCTGAATAGTTCTTAGGAAGAGTCTGCTTTTACTTTGTACTGATAAGCAGTAATCTCAACAAAATTTTAGTGACACTAAAGAGTTAACGAGTTAAAAGTTCAGATATACTTTTATACTCCTGAGTGATGAGGAGAGGATGCAGAGATGAGGTTACAAAACGCAAGAGGAACTCTTGTCTGCTGTATGCTTGTGCTTGAAGCAAGAAAGTCTGAGACTTAGTCATATCCTTGAATGACAGGACTTGGAGCTGTCTGCTGATGATGCTACTGTTTCCTGGTTCTTTGTGATTAGGACTTTGTGATGAGGATGTTCCTGCAGCATCCAGTATTGTCCCTTTCCGTTTAGAGTGTTTGTCTGGGTATATAAAACACCTGTCTTACCTTATATTGGAAAATATTGGGATTTTCCATGACTTTCTAAGTATCTCTTTATGCGATTGTATTGTTTAGAAGTTTTCACATTACTTTGAAGAAGGGAATTGACAAATCAAAGTAAGGGGACTATTGGGTTCCTTTGGAACCCAGTGCCAGTAGGGCCATTGAGGTAGCTTTGATGGAGGCCAGTGTACTTGTGGCATTCATAGGAGCTATTTGCTGATTGTTCTTCAGAATAAGACATTAACTGGGTTTGGGAGAAAAGGGTTATGGGGTGATTTGACAGTTGCTTGACTGGACTCAAGAAAATTCTGGGGCCTCTGTCTCAGCTTCTCCCTTTGTAATAATTCCTAATGCTTTCTTGAAGATCTACCTTAAATTGCAACGATGAGAATAGCTGGTAGGTGAAACAGCAAAACTAAAGACCTTGGAAATGGGTAGTGAGGGTTCTTGAATATAACTTCTAAAAATCCTGGGGCCAAGTGAGGTAGCTTATTTTTCTCTGTAGCTAATTCATTGCTCTGTAATCTGTTGCTTTGCTACTGGACATTGCAGTAGTCTCTTTAGAGCAGTCTTCTTGCTGCCAGTTGCTCTCTTTTTCCAGTCTGTCTTAGTCTGCTTGGGCTGCCATAACAAAATACCATAGATCTGGTGGCTTAAATGACAGAAATTTATTTTCTCACAGTTTTGGAAGCTAAAAGCCTGAGATAAGGGGAGATAAGGGTGCCAGCATGGTCGCCTTCTGGTGAGGGCTCTCTTTCTGGCTTGCAGAGGGATACCTTCGCACTGTGCCCTCAGTGTGTGTGTGTGTGGGAGGGTCTCATGTGTGGTGTCTCTCTCTTTTTTTAAAAAAAAAAATTTGTTTTCATAGGTTTTTGGGGAACAGGTGGTATTTGGTTACATGAGTAAGTTCTTTAGTAGTGATTTGTGAGATTTTGGTGCACCCATCACCCAAGCGGTATACACTGAACCAAATATGTAGTCTTTTATCCCTCACCCCCCTCCCACCCTTTCCCCTGAATCCCCAAAGTCCAAGGTATCATTCTTAGACCTTTGTATCTCATAGCTTAGCTCCCGCTTATGAGTGAGAACATACGTTGTTTGGTTTTCCATTCCTGAGTTAAATTCTCTTAGGATAATAGTCTCCAGTTCCATCCAGGTTGCTGTGAATGCCATTAATTCGTTCCTTTTTATGGCTGCACAGTATTTTATCATGTATATGTATACCACAATTTCTTTACCCACTAGTTGATAGATGAGCATTTGAGCTGGTTCCATATTTTTTGCTATAAACATGTGTGTGCAAGTATTTTTTTCATATAATGACTTCTTTTCCTGTGGGTAGATACCCAATAATGGGATTGCTGGATCAAATGGTAGTCCTACTTTTAGTTCTTTAAGGAATCCCCTCACTGTTTTCCATAGTGGCTGTACTAGTTTACATTCCCACCAGCAATGTAGAAGTGTTCCCTTTTTACTGCATCCATGCCAACATCTATTCTTTTTTGATTTTTTTATTATAGCCATTCTTGTGAGAGTAAGGTGGTATTGCATTGTGGTTTGGATTTGCATTTCCCTGATCATTAGTGATGTTGAGCATTTTTTCATGTTTGTTGGCCATTTGTATATATTCTTTTGAGAATTGTCTATTCATGTCCTTAGCCCCCTTTTTGATGGGATTATTGTTTTTTCTTGCTAATTTGTTTGAGTTCCTTGTAAATTTTGGATATTAGTCCTTTGTCGGATGTATAGATGGTGAAGATGTTCTTTCACTCTGTGTGTTGTCTGTTTACTCTGCTAACTGTTCTTTTGCTGTGCAGAAGCTCTTTAGTTTAATTAAGACCCAACTCTTTATCTTTGTTTTTGTCACATTTGCTTTTGGGTTCTTGGTCATGAAGTCTTTGCCTGAGCCAGTGTCTAGAAGGGTTTTTCTGATGTTATCTTCTGGAATTTTTGAAGTTTCAGATCTTAGATTTAAGTCCTTGATCTATCTTGGTTGATTTTTGTATAAGATATGAGATGAAGATCCAATTTCGTACTCTTACGTGTGGTTTGCCAATTATTCCAGCACCATTTGTTGAATAGGGTGTCCTTTCCCCACTTTAGTTTTTGTTTGCTTTGTTGAAGATCGGCTTTAAGTATTTGGGTTTATTCTCTATTCTGTTCCATTGGTCTGTGTGCTTATTTTTATACTAGTACCATGCTGTTTTGGTGATTATGGCCTTACAGTCTAGTTTGAAGTCAGGTAATGTGATGCCAGATTTGATCTTTTTGCTTAGTCTTATTTTAGCTGTGCTGGCTCTTTTCTAGTTCCATATGAATTTTAGGATTTTTTTTTTTCTAGTTCTGTGAAGAATGATGGTGATATTTTGATGGGAATTGCATTGAATTTGTAGATTGCTTTTGACAGTATGGTCATTTTCACAATGACAGTGTGAAATTTCACAATGTTGATTCTACCCATCCATGAGCACGCAATGTGCTCCCGTTTGTGTCATCTGTGATTTATTTCAGCACTGTTTGGTAGTTTTCCTTGTAGACGTCTTTTACCTCTTTGGTTAGGTATATTCCTAAGTATTAAATTTTTTTAGGCTGCTATTTTAAAAAGCGTTGAGTTCTTAATCTGATTCTCAGTTTGGTTGCTCTTGGCGTATAGTAGAGCTACTGATTTGTATACTTTAATTTTGTATACATTAAATTTGTATACGTTAATTTTGCTGAATTCATTTATCAGTTCTAGGAACTTTTTTTTGAGAGAGAGTCTCGCTCTGTCTCCCTGGCTGGAGTGTAGTGGCGTGATCCTGGCTCACTGCAACCTTCTAGGAGCTTTTTGGAGGAGTCTTCAGGGTTTTCTAAGTGTACGGTCATGTCATCAGCAAACAGCAATGGTTTGACTTCTTTACCAATTTGGGTGCCCTTTCTTTCTTTCTCTTGTCGGGTTTTCTGGCTAGGACTATGTTGAATAGAAGTGGTGAGAGTGGGCATCCTTGTCTTGTTCCAGTTCTTGGAGGGAATGCTTTCAACTTTTCCCTGTTCAGTATTATGTTGGCTGTGGGTTTGTCATAGATGGCTTTTATTACATTGAGGTATGGCCCTTATAGGCCGATTTTGCTGAGGATTTGAATCATAAAAGGATGCTGTATTTTGTCAGATGCTTTTCCCACATCTACATCTATCAAGATGATCATGTAACTTTTGTTTTTAGTTCTGTTTGTGTGGTATATCACATTTATGTGTCTGTTAAACCATTCCTGTATCCCTGGTATGAAACTCGCTTGATCATGATGGATCATCTTTTTGATATGCTGTTGGATTCGGTTAGCTAGTATTTTGTTAAGGATTTTTGCATCTGTCTTCATCCGGGGTATTGGTCTGTAGTTTGCTCTTTTTTTCTTTTTTCTTCTTTCCTTCCTTCCTTCCTTCCTTCCTTCCTTCCTTCCTTCCTTCCTTCCTTCCTTCCTTCCTTCTTCCCTCCCTCCCTCACTCCTTTCCTCCCTTCCTCCCTTCCTCCCTTCCCTCCCTTCCTTCCTTCCTAACTTCCTTCTTTCTTTCTTTTCTTTCTTTCTTTCTTCTCTTTTCTCACCCTGTTGCCAGGCTGCAGTGCAGTGGCACGATCTTGGCTCACCACAACCTCCGATTCCCTGGTTCAAGCGATTGTCCTGTCTCAGCCTCCGAAGTAGCTGGGATTACAGGCACGTGTCACCATGCCCAGCTAATTTTTGTATTTTTCATAGAGACAGGGTTTCACCATGTTGGCCAGGATGGTCTTGATCTCTTGACCTTGTGATCCACCCGCCTTGACCTCCCAAAGTTTTGAGATTACAGGCGGGAGCCACCGTGCCTGGCCTGTAGTTTGCTTTTTCTGTTGTGTCCTTTCCTGGTTTTGGTATTACAGTGATACTGGAGTCATAGAATGATTTAGGGAGGATTCCCTGTTTTTATGTCTTGTGGAATAGTGTGAATAGGATTGGTACAAATTCTTCTTTGAATGTGTGTTAGAATTCTGCTGTGCATCTGTCTGGTCCGAGCCTTTTTTTTTTTTTTTTTTTGGGGGGGGGTGGTAATTTTTTTATTACCATTTCAGTGTTGCTGCTTGTTTCTTTGATGTTGCCTGGCACTAAACCCATCATTAGGGCCCCACTTCATGACATCGCCTAGACTAAACTAACTTTCAAAGGCCCTATCTCCATTGGGGCTCCATCACATTCAGGTTTAAAGCTTCCACACACGAATTTTGAGAGAGTGCAAGCGTTCAGTCCATAACATAGTCCATTTCATACACTTAAAACCTCTTCTTCCTGTGATTTGTCTCAGGATCTACTTTGTTCCCTGTTGGCTATAAAAACAATTAAAAGCATCACCTTAGCATTTATGTTCTTCAATAATCTGATCGAGACTTACCTTAGCCAGTGTTATATTCACTGCTTTTCAGTCTGAATTGTGTGGTTCAGTTACACTGGTCTCTCCTCACTTGACTTCTTACTCCAGTTATTCTTTACTCCCAACCTGAATACTCTTTGCCATTCTTGTGCCATTTGAATTCTCTTTCATTTATGAAATCTTCCCCGGCCTTTTCAGGTCATAATTTTGTAAAAATGTATACATTGTATACATCCATATACAGATGTATACATTACAAATGTAACATTCACATATTTTAAGGACTCTTGGGTAGAGGAAAGTACTAATTCCTTTTTTTAACCACTGAAGACAGAGCTAAGGTCAGTATGGCAGCTATAGTCAGTAGATTTTGAGTGCAACTAATTATTGTATAATAGCTGGTCAGCCTCCGGAGTTTTAACCCTATAATTAGAAAAAGTCTGATGCCTGCTTTTGATGAATATTGAACATAGTATTTCTGTTGGGAAATTCTGAGGTTTTACTTACCATGACATTTTTTAGAATACTGTCATTTGGATTTTTTTGTTGTTTACTGTATGTATATTAGATTATAAACTCTGTGGAAGCAAAGATAGTGCTTTACACTTGTGTTTCTGCACAGTACCATGTTTTGAGGTTAATAAACACTTGGTAACTGACTATTTGATTTAGGGTTGGAGATGTGTGATAGGTTGGTGGAAAGATATTAAATTCCCCAAATTGCGTTTTCTTTCCTAGCACAAGCTGCTTGGTGAGGCTTTAAGGAAGCACTGAAACTTATGTTGATTAGCTGACTGGAGACGTGAGGTGTTCATTTTTGAGAATGTTCCACTTGTGTTCTTACTTACTCTGCTCAGGGATGAGCAAGAGGTGGCCAAGTAGTAAAGCCATGGAGGTTGTATGTGAAAACAGCTGGTTCTGTAGAACCACAGTCAGCTCTAACTCTGAAAAGCAAAAAGAAGTGATACTTTCATAGTGCGTTTTTTGTTTTGTTTTGTTTTGTTTTATTTTTGTGACAGGTTATATAGCACTTTTGGTTTTTAGTAATGTGAGACTGAGGGGAGAATGGCTTGTGTGATTCTGGGATTCATTGGGTAGGGAGCTCTGTTTTATGAGGACTCTAGGAAGCCAGTAGCTGGCCAACACTTTAGAAACAATAGTTTTTCTAAAACAACCTTGATTTTTTTGTCCAGTTGGGCCAGGGAGGAGAGGTTATATAATCTAGTATTATAGTAGATGTGAAGAAACTGTCATAAAAGCAGAAAAAGATAGTCTTATTTAATGGAATTAAGAGTTCATTTTCCTGGTCAACTTGTGATAGAGGTGAACCTTTTATTTAATACTCTGTCATCTTTAGTTTTAGAATTTGGGGCCAAAGCTGCTTTTGTTGATTGTAGGAACTATGTTGTCTTCATATTTTGAAGTTAGACTGCACATCTAGACATGATGTGTTTAGCAATTGTTTCTTCTTCTTCTTCTTTTTTTTTTTTTTTTTTTTTTTGGAGACGAGGTCTGATTCTGTTGCCCAGGCTGGGGTGCAGTGGTGTGATCATAGCCTACTGCATCCTTGAACTCCTGAACTCAAGGATCCGTCTGCCTTGGCCTCCTGAGGATAACACGTGTGCATGACCATGCCCAGCTACTCTTTTTTTTTGTTTCTTTTTGGGTAGAGATAGTGTCTCACCATGTTGACCAGGCTGGTCTCACACTCCTGACGTCAAGCAGTCTTCTCACCTCGGCCTCCCAAAATGCTGGGATTACAGATGTGAGCCACCGTGCCAGGCCTTTAAATTATTTTTTATTATTTTAGGCCCAGTGCAGTCACTCACATCTATAATCCCAGCACTTTGGGAGGCTGAGGCGGGTGCATCACTTGAGCCCAGGAGTTTGAGACCAGCCTGGGTAACATGGTGAAACCTGTCTCTACAAAAACTAAAAAAATTAGCCAGGTGTGGTGGCATGTACCTGCAATCCCAGCTATTCAGGAGGCTGAGGTGGGAGGATCACCTGAGGTCAGGAAAATTGAGGCTGCAGCGAACCATGATCGTGCCACTGCACTCCAACCTGGATGATAGCATGGGACCCTTTCTCAAAAAAGATTTTTTTTTTTTTTTTTTGAGATGGAGTTTCGCTCTTGTTGCCCAGGCTGGAGTGCAGTGGTGTCATCTTGGCTCACTGCAATCCCTGCCTTCCAGGTTCAAGCAATTCTCCTGTCTCAGCTTCCCGAGTAGCTGGGATTACAGGCATAAGCCACCACGCCGAGCTAATTTTTTGTATTTTTTAGTAGAGGCAGGGTTTCATTATATTGGCCAGGCTGGTCTTGAACTCCTGACCTCAGGTGATCCGCCTTGCCTCGGCCTCCCTAAGTGCTGGGATTACAGGTGTGAGTCATGCGCCCGGCCTTTTTTGTTTTGTTTTGTTTTGTTTTTTAAACTAGGAATTGAGCTGACTGCCTTGATGTAATTTGGAGAGACACTGTTACTCTCGTATATGGAATTTGGAAAAATTCTGTTTTAGGAAAAACATCTCTCTCTTTGTTTTTTTGAGCCATTGTGCCCAGCCGGAAAAGCATCTCTTGAAGGTTAAGGCATTTTATGAGGAGAGCTCTAGGGCTATATCAATCTGGAGGTATGATCTCTGATAAACATAATAATTCTCATCTCAGTCATCTTCCTTAGAACAAAACATTCTTCATTTGTAAGCTTCTCATTAACTTAAGGCTACTTGATCTGAGATTTTGTCTCTTAGAATACTCTTTTCTGTGTCTCAATCCTCATATGATTTACCTCTGAAATATGTAGAATATATTTTCTTGTGTAGCCTGATAGAGTTGGTTTTGTTTTGTTTTTCAAATAGTAACTTTCATTGATTGTAAAACCTCCAGATTTCTGATATGCCGCCTTGCAAGTCTTAAGGTTGATTTTTGGTTCTGTGAAAGTGCCCATTTGCTCTCTGTGAAAAGAGCAGGTTTGCATTTATTCAGTGATTCTAAGATGAGATAATTGGTATTTTTATGATTTGAATGGAGGCTTTGTATTTTTGAATTTTGTGAAACAAAGCTATGTTTGTAAACACATTTCAAAAAATATAAATGCCACTTTTTGGTGAAGATACTCACTGAATAGCAAGAAAGTTCAGAAAAAGGAGCTTTTGTTAACATTTCATAATAATCTGACTGTTTTCATTGACTATCTCATTGATGTTTAAAGAGTACCTGATGTTTAGAACTTTTTGTTTTAAAAATAATCCTCAGGCTGGGTTGTGTTAGGAAAATATTTTCTGGTATCAAATGCTTCTTTGCCAATTTGGAGTTTTTCAACTATTGTCTTTGTTTATAAGAGGATATTATAAGCAATATATTTCAATGTAAAGATAGTCTTGGAAAACTGTAGGAAAGCGTTTGTTTAGTGCCTGATGTAAGATGAGCAAGTTGCTATGGTATCATATGGATAACATAGAACTGTTTTGATACGGCTCAACTGGTTTAGGTGTAAATAAATAGTATAAAAGCCTTGAGGCAAAATCTAAAGTAAGTCTTCAGTTTTTTAAAATTAAAGTGGTTTTAATTTTATATTCCTTTCCATTTCTTTTTTTAAAGACTTTGTTGGCTTTTTAATGAAATTGTCAGTTCAGATATGAACGTATTATTTGCAGAGGAAGTGTGTTATATCTGTTTGCAGTGGCTTTTGCCAACCTTCTAGGTGACATAGAAAGAAAGTGTCAAATTTAAAAATTTTGAAAGCCTGTGTCATGTGACTGAAAATGTTTTAACTACTTCTGAAAAATTGCAAGAACTTAAGCCTAAGCTAAAAAATTTAAACAGTATGGAAGGCTATTTGGTGAGAAACACAGTCGTTCCTTCCTATGCCTCATTCCCACTCCCTTGGCAGAGATCTTCCTCTGTTCAGTTTCTTCTTAGAGCTTTTCATGTATATGTAAATGATGCATAGCCTTTTATTTTTTACACAATAGGGAACAAATAGTTCTGCAACTTCACCTTTTCATTTAACAAGAGGATAGTAGGGGATCACTATGTGAAGGACATTATTGAGCCCATACTGATTTTAGTAGGATCTATAATTTTCTAAAATACGTGTAATGATTTGACCTGATTATACGTAATTCTACATACGTATGACTTAAGCTAAAAAAATAAAGAGCATTAGCATTTCTTGAGAATCATAAGATTTCAGTTTTACCAACTTAAATAATTACTCTCCTTGTTTAGAAAACAAACAAGTCCTACTGTAATAAAAATCATTCAATAAAATAGTTCCTTATGTATAGGCCCTTGTGCAAGGCACACTTTTATATGATTTATTTAACATACTCTGCATAATAACTCTTTGAAGCTGATTCAGTTTTACTCCCATTTTTGCGGAAAAGGAAACAGGCTTCAGGAGTTTGAGTAACAAAGCTAGTAAGTAGCAGAATTAGGTTTCAAAGCTGATCCATAAAATAATGCAGGAATAGCTAGTTCAAATTGTTTAAAAGTGAGTCTCATGGACAGTGGTTTAATATCTTGTTATCAAATATCTCATTTAATATAAAAATTTGGTGAAGTCATTGTTATAATGTATTTGATGGTGGGATTGTTCTAGAAAGGGAACTGGCTCTTGCCTAATCCATACTTAACATTGTGTTAGTGTCACCTGGGGAGCTTTTAAAAAATTATTCCTGGATCTCCAACCCCAGGCATTCCAGTGTCATGAGACTGGTGTTGAACCTAGGAATCTTAATTTTTAACAAACTACCTACTTAATTTTTAGGCAGCCAGTCTGGCTGCAGTTTAGAACCACTAAAGTGTGTGCCTTTTATTTCAAATTTAGAATATGAGGTTTTCGTTTTCCACTTGTTTTCTTTCTGAAGATAATGAACCATTACTTAGTGGAAACAAACATGAAAAACCTGAAATTTCATTTAATGTGTTCAAAACAAAAGTTTTCATTTGTTGAGCTATATATTGTATTGTGTTAAATGGATTTTATTATTTCCATAGGGCCATATTATAACAGACGGTGAATTAAACTGAAACCTTTATCTTGTCTCTTGCAGAAGCAAATACTGTGAAAACACTTTGTAAAACCACTTTGTAAAATGCATAGATTGGAACAGAATTAAGTGATTGAGACTCTGAAGGCTTTAGAAACAGGTTGTCAGTTTTATTTTCAGCCGAGAGCAAGATAATACTTATCCAAATAAATAATTGTGGATTAGATATGTTGCCTTGTAATTGCTTTAAACGTTGAGCCTAGATTACCAAGCTGCTAAGACAAGGGAATTAAAAAATAAATCACTTAGTGGCCTTTATTTTTCATATATATATATTTTTTTGCATTTTGGTAAACCTGTATAAAATAAGTAAAAAATTCTTTTCCCTTCTTTAGGGGTTCTACTTGCCAGGAGCCAGAGTAGAAAGACAGGCTGGCAGTATTCCTGGCATTGTAAATTTTAGTGTGCAAGATATTTTCTTAGAATATTGATTGTTCTGTGAACTTTCTTACCATGGGTACAGTGAAGTTAGCAAGTCACACTACATTAAACAAACACTGAGTAACATCAACTGCAAAACAGCATGAGAAATAGAGGAATATGATACAGACTGTGTAAAAAATGGTAAATAGAAGTGTTTGGAGGAAGGGCTTAATTCTTCCATTTGATATATTAAGAGAGTCTCTTTTCATATAAATTGTAATTACCTTGTCGATTTCTATTAAGCCTGCTGGGATTTGGGGAATATTGATATCTTAACAGTACTGAGTCCTCCAATACATGAACATATCTCTTATCTATTTAGATCTTCTGTAAATTTTCCTTGGTAATATTTTACACTTTCAGTTTAGAGGTCTTGCACTCATTTTGTTAAATTTATCCCTAAGAGTTTTTACGTTCTTTGGTTCTATTACATGTGGCATTAAAACATTTCCAATTGTTTGTTGCTGATATATAAAAATTGTGGTTGATTTTTGTATATTGACTTATTGGTATGAAATTATTCACAATATTCCATTATTGTTTTATTGTGTTTAAGGTATGTAGTCATGTTTCTTCTTTTCTGCCTGATACCGGAAATTGTGTCTTTTTGCTTTTTTCTTAATCCGTCTTAAGAGAGAGTTTATATTAATCCATGTATTTTCAATTTCCATTGGTCTTCATTTCTTTATGTATATTCAGGTATTCATCTTGTCTCATTTTCCTTCTGCCCGAAGAATTTTCTTTACATTTTTTATAGTGCAGGACTACAGGTAATAAATTCTCTTTATTTTTGCTTATCTGAGAAGTTTTAATTTTGCCTTTGCTTTTGAAGGATGTTTTTGCTAGATGTAGAATTCTAGATTGACCTTTTTTTTTTCTTTTGGCAATGAAACAGTGTCTTTCCATTGTATTTTGGCTTTCATTATTTTTCAAGTCTGCAATAATGATCTTTATTTTTTCTATGTAATATTTTCCTATAGTTGCTGTTAGATTTTCTAGTTTTCATTAATTTGATTGAGGTTTGCCATGGTTTGAATGTCCCTTCCAAAGCTCACATTGAAATTTAATTGCCATTGTAATGGTGTTAATAGGTATTAATAGGTATATTGTTAAGAAGTGATTAGGCTGTGAGGGCTTCATCCTCATGAATTGATTAAAGTCATTATCTCAGGAGTGCATTTGTTATCTCAAGAATGAGTTGTTATAAAAGTGGGTTTGGCCCTCTGTGTCTCTTTCTTGCATGGTGTTGCTTTTCCCTCTGCCTTTTGCCATAGTCTGAGACAGCCATAGCATGAAGGCCCTCACCAGATACTAGCACCTTGATACTGGACTTCCACCCTTCGGGACTGTGATAACACATTTCTTTTCTTTATAAATTTCTCAGTCTCACATACTCTGTTGTAGCAGCATAAAACAGACTAAGGCAAGGTTTCTCTGTGTATGGGTATTTGAGATGTATGTTTATAGTGGGTCATCAAATTTGAGAACATTTTGGCTACTATATCTTTAAATATTTTTTGGTCCACTCTCTTACCTTTCCTTGTAGGACTTCAATTACACATATATTAGCACTCTTGATACTGTTCCACGGGTTCTCCTAATTTTTTTTTAAATTTTCCTTCTCTTTACAATTCAGTTTTAATAGTTTCTGTTACTATGTCTTCAGAGTACTGATCTTTTCTTCTGCAGTATCTAATCTGTTTATTCCATCCAATAAACTTTTCATTTCAGAAAGTGTATTTTTTTTATTTCTAGAAACTCTTTTGTTTTTAGATTGTCTTGCATTTCTTTCCTCAAGATATTCCTGTTTTTCTTTAAGTCGTTGAGCAATTTATAAGAGTTGTTTTCAAGTTTTTGCTAGTATCTCCTTTTTATTCTGGGTCTATTTCTATTGGCAGATTTTTCTTCTGGTTATGGGTCACATTTTTCTGCTGCCGCACATGCCTGGTAGATTTTGATTCAGTTCTAGACACAGTGAGCATTATATTATTGAGTGTTTGGATTTTGTCTTTTTTTGTTTTTTAAAGATGTAAGGCTTTTTTTCGGGCAGGAAATTAAGTTATTAGAGATCAACTCAGACCCTTCAAGACTTGTTTTTAAGCTTTTGTGAGAGTGAGTCTAGAGTAACTTTATTTTTTTGAGACAGAGTCTTGCTCTGTCGCCCATGCTGGAGTGTAGTGGCACGATCTCGGCTCACTCCAACCTCTCTCTCCTGGGTTCAAGCGATTCTCCTGCTTCAGCCTCCCGAGTTGCTGGGATTACCACCACACCCAGCTAATTTTTGTATTTTTAGTAGAGACAGGGTTTCACTGTGTTGGCCAGGCAGGTCTTGAACTCCGGACCTCAAGTGATCTGCCTTCCTTGGCTTCGCAAATTGCTAGGATTACAGGCATGCACCACTGTGTCCTGCCTTGGAGAAACTTTTTTGCTAGGAATAGTTTGGCTCTGTTACTAAGCATTCTGAGTTCTTCACTGAATGCTTTGGGCATTCGGCGTTTAGGCTGTATTCACACTGCTTCAAACTGAAAACATCTCCCAATCCTGTTTGAGCTCTGGGAATTGTTGAGTTTACAACTCTGGTTGTTTTTAGCCTGCAGTTGTGGAGTTTGTTTGTGTGTGTGTGTTTGTGTGTGTGTGTGTGATTTGCTATTAGTAGTATAGTGGGACTCCAAGGAGACTCCCTGCAGGTTTCTGGAAATCTTTCTCTGCCTGGCTTCCTCCTCTAGACCTCTGCTCTACAAATTCCGGCTGCCTTTTCCTCCCAGAACTCTAATTTCTGTCCCCTCAATTCAGTGTGCCTGCTCTGTTCAAAAATCCCTTTTCTTCTGCACAGTAATCTACAAATTGTCTCCAGATAGGAAATCAGGATGATGGTGGAGTTCAAGTAGTTTCTCTTTTCTCAGGGATCACAGTCTTACTTGTTTTCCAGTGTTGGAAAGCAGTCTTTTGATGGGTGTTTTCTAATTTTTTAATTGTTTGCAGTAGAAGATTTCTCTAGTCCCAGTTACTGCATCATGGCTCAAATCAGAAATCCTCTTTCCTTTTTGGAAGGTAAATACGGTTAACAGAAAATGTGTAGTGGAAGAGTGGAGGCAGGGTACTTCAATGAGGGCAGTATTAATGAAGTCATGGCAACCACATATATCCGGTCAGTTACTACAGTGCAATGTAAGTGATGCCCCTGGGGGTATTGGGTGTACAGCCTAAATGGTAGCCTTGCATGGAGCAGAGCTGGGTGAGAATACAAGTGAGAGCCTGCAGATGTAATTGACAGGAACTCATCTTAATTTAGTTGGCTCTAAGGCAGAGTATATCATCTGAGATGATGTCAGGGTTTTAAGGCAGAGTATATCATCTGAGATGATGTCAGGGTTTTGATTTTGTGTGATTTATTTATCACTTTTGTAAGAGTTAATAAATGTCATATATAAGAATTTTGTGAAGTTTAAATGAGATGATGCATACGAAAATACTTTTTTTTTTTTTTGAGATGGGGTCTCACTCTGTTGCCCATGCTGGAATGCAGTGGCCTGATTATGGCTCACTGCAGCCTTGACCTCCTGGACTGAATTGATCCTCCCACCTCAGCCTCCTAAGTAGCTGGCACCTGAAAATGCTTTTTAAATGACAGTGCAGTATACAATGTGAAGTATTATTTATTGCTAAAGTCCATGCTTTGGATTTATACAGAAAAACCTGCATAATGTTGCCCTGATGTCATGATAATTGGAAAAAATGATCTAAAATTACTGTAACTTCAGAACATTAGAGTTCATATTTAGGGAAAAGTTTTCTTTTTTTGAAGAATTTAGTATGTAAAGCTTACTTAGCTTCAGGGAAATCTTTGTATAAAACAGTCCTTTAAAAACAATACCTTGACTCTAGAAGAGTATGTTTAAACTGGAGTGAATACCAGTGAAATAACAAATACCAGTAAAGTTTTGTGTGAGTCGAAGAAAACAAACCAGTGATCTCAATGGTGCAATCTCCTCAGAATGAAGCTGGGGCCTGAAGTTTATAATGGAATAAGCTTAGAGGTTACAGCCAGAAGTACAGAGGTAACAACAGTTTTTAGACCTCTGTAGAAACATCAAAATGTATTGCAAGCATTACTTGCCTATTCACCTTCCTACCTCTTACACTTGCACTCATCTTGCTGTATCACTAGAAGGAAGAAAATGCTCACTCGTTTCCCAGGTAAGGACACTAAAAGTCACACTCTTTCCCCAGAGATATTATAGCCTAGAAGAAATAGACAAGGCCAAATATCAAATTACCTTTAAGTTAACTGGTTTTTTGGCTTGATTTCTCTTGATTCCAGGCAGATTTTTTTGGGTGACTATGCATGAGACAAAATATCCAATTTCATGACTTCCAAGAAAGGTCACTTTCACAGACCTCTGAAAAGGCAAAATAGTTGTTAACCATAAAAAATATATTGAAATTTTGGATTTTGTCTTGATTACATTAAATTATTTTAAATGTTTATCTTTTAGGTGTTCTCAGCTACTTATTGCATTGGCTTGTTGCATTACTCTGTACCCTAATTAAACACAATTTGCGTATTTCTGCATTTGCTGGTATTATTAGGAATATGTCTTAATGTGCAGTTTTATCTCAGTAATTTAAAAAAATTACCAAAAGCATGACAGTCCACTGAATGTAAACTCCTTTTAAAAAAAACTTTGTTTTATTTAATATTTATTCTGAGTACATAGAACATTGTTACACGCAGACATTCAGTAATTTTATTATATGACAATTATAGATGTAAAACTCAGTCTGCAAAAAGGAAGAAGGCTTGAAACTCAGTTATGTATGAATTAAAAGCATTTCCTTTAGGCAAGGATGATTTAGTAGTTTTCTTATATACACCTAGCTAATTGTCACGGTGCTTCTTGGAAGAGAAAAACAATGCAAGAAGACTGGCTTATGAAAAACTTTTTTTTAAAAAGAGTTGAACTGTAAGCTTTATTTAACCGACATTTATTTAACATATACTTAACACATAATTTGTGCCAGTCTCTGTGCTTGGTTTCAGGGATAGAAGGGTGACATGGATATGACCCTTCTGGAAGAGCTAATTTGTTGGGGAAGGCATCATGTGAACAGATAAATAATAATACAACCTGGAAAGTGCTTTAACAGAAATGGTTAAAGTGTCATGAGGTTACAGAGGTTAAAGCAGCTACTTGTGTCTAGAGAATTGGTGCATTTTTTGCTAGTGTGCTAGGCAAAGGCATGTTTAGTGGGGAAGACAGGAAAAGGGAAAGGCTCTAGATTTACTTTATAGCACGCCTGTGCTAGTAAGTACAGTAGCCATTAGCAATGTGTGGTTAAATTTTTAGCAACTATTTAGCATAAGTAGCACATATTTAGTGTGCTAATTTAAATGGGAAGCCATCACCACAATCAAGATGATCGAATGTATACATTATTCTCAAGAGCTTCTCCTGTGCATTTGTTAATTCCCCTTGTCTGTACTCCTTCATACTCCCATCCCTACTCCCACATAACTGCTGATCTTTTCGTCATGGTAGGTTAGTTTGCATTTTCTATACTGTGTTTTTCTGTTTGTTTTTTTGAGATGGAGTCTCGCTGTGTCGCCCAGGCTGGAGTGCAGTGGCATGATATCGGTGCACTGCAACCTCTGCCTACCGGGTTCAAGCGATTATCCTGCCTTAGCCTTCTGAGTAGCTGGGATTAAAGGTGCGTGCCATAATGCCCAGCTAATTTTTGCGTTTTTAGTAGAGATGAGGTTTCACCATGTTGACTGGTCTTGAACTCCTGACCTCAGGTGATCTGCCTGCCTCGGCCTCCCAAAGTGCTGGGATTACTGGCGTGAGCTACCGTGCCTGGCTGTATTTTGTGTAGTTTTATAATAAGTAAATCACACAGAATGCTGTGTTTTGTCTGGCTTAACTTGGCATAGTTATTTTGAGATTCATTTGTGTACCAGTAGTTTATTCTTTTTCTTAATTGTAATTCATATATCACAATTTGTTTATTTCCTCTCCTGTTAATGAACATTTGGGTTGTCTCCAATTTTGGGATATTACAAATAAAGCTATTATGACCATGCTTTTTTTCTTTTTCTTTTTCTTTCTTTTTTCTTTTTCTTTTTTTTTTTTTTTTGGCAGAGTTTTGCTCTTGTTTCCCAGGTTGGAGTGCAATGGTGTGATCTCGGCTTACCGCAACCTCCTCCTCCCTGGTACAAACGATTCTCCTGCCTCAGCCTCCTGAGTAGCTGGGATTACAGGCATGCACCACTCCACCTGGCTAATTTTGTGTTTTTAGTAGAGATGGGGTTTCTCCATGTTGGTCAGGCTGGTCTTGAACTCCCGACTTCAGGTGATCCGTCTGCCTTGGCCTCCCAAAGTGCTGGGATTACAGGCATGAGCCACTGCGCCCGGCCATTATGACCATTCTTATGCAAGTCTTTGTGTGGACATTCATATGGTAGATATATCTTTAACTCACTAAGAAACTGCCAAAGCGCTTGTATCATTTTACATTCCCACTTCTAGTGTATGAGAATTTCAGTTCCTCTCTGTACTTTCTAATGGTTTGTATGGTTATTCTTTTTAATTTTAGCCATTAGAATAGGTTTGCAGTGCTGTCTCACTGTGGTTTTCATTTGCGTTTCTCTAATTACTAATGATGTTGAGTATCTTTCATGTACTTACTTGCCATCTTTTATCTTGTTTGCGGAAATATCATCATATCTGTTGTCCATTTTAAAAATTAGGTTGTTTTTTGTTACTGAGTTTTGAGATTTCTTTGTGTATTCTGGGTACAAGTCCTTTATGAGATACATGATTTACAGATATTTTCTTCAAGGTGGATTGTCTTTTCATTCTCTAAGAAGTGTCTTTTGAGGAGCAGAAGTTTCTAATTTTGGTGAAGTTCAGTTTATCAAGTTGTTCTTTTAAGGATTGTGCTTTTGGTGTTGTATCTAAGAAATCTTTCCTTAACTGGTCACAAACGTTTTTTCTTATGCCTACTTTTAGAACTTTTTTTTGAGATTGGGTTTCGCTCTCTTGCTCAGGCTGGAGTGCAATGGCATGATCATGTCTCACTGCAGCCTCGACCTTCCAGGCTCAAGCGATCCTCCCACCTCAGCTTCCTCAGTAGCTGGGACTACAGGAATAAGCCTGGCTAATTTTTGTTTTCTTATTTATCGTAGAGACGGGGTCTTGCCATGTTGCCGAGACTGGTCTTGAACTCTTGGGCTCAGAGGATTCTCCCACCATGGGCTCCCAAAGTGCTGGGGTTAAGAGTGCCAGCCACTGCACACGGCCTGACTTTTAGAACTTTTAAGATTTTGTTTTACATGTAGGTCTGTGATCCATTTTGAGTTTTTGTAATATGGCGTGATGTATGGATTGAAGTTTTTTTGTGTCTGTATATGATGAGCCACTGTTCCAACACCATTTGTTGAACACATTCCATAAATTACTTTCTCAAGTGAGTACCTTTACATGTTTGTGAACAAAAATAGTTTTTCATTTATAAAAAAGACTTTTTTTTGTGTATATATATACACACACACAAATACATGTGTATGTTTTTTTGCATTCTGTAATTTAGTCCATTGAGCTCTTGTTTTTATGTAATATTACACTTTCTTGATTCTTGAAGCTTTGTAATCTTGGCAATCAGTTTGTGTAGTCTTCCATGTTTTTTTTTTTGCTTTTGTTTTTTTCCAAAAGTTATTTTGGCTATTCTAGGTCCTCCACATTTCCATGTAAGTGTCAGTACTGTTGTGTCAGTTTCTACCAAAAGTCTCTGGAATTTTGATTGTAATTCCATTAAATTTATAGATCAATTTGGGGAGAATTGACATCTTAATAGAGTTTTCTGATCCATGTAGATGCTGTAGCATTCCATTTATTTAGGTCGTTTTTAGCCTTTCTGAGCAGTGTTTTGTAGTTTTCACTGTATAGATCTCTCACATGTATTGTCACATATATCTCTATTTCATACTTGATACTGTTATATATGGCATTGTTGTAAAAATTCAATTTCTCATTATTTTTAGAATATAGAAATACAGTTTTATGTAGTGACATTGTATACTGCGCAAACTAAACTCACTAATTCTGGTACTTTCTGTAGATTCCATTCCATGGGATAATCTTCATAAACGGTCATGTAGTCTGTGAATAAAGATAATTTTACTTCTTGCTTTCCAATCTGGATGCCTTTTTTAAATTGCCTGATTGTACTTTCCAGAAACTCTAGTACAATTTTAAATAGTGGTGAGAACAGATATCCTTGTCTTGTTTTAGATCTTAGAAAGCCTTAGTCTTTTACCTATGAATATGATGTTAATTGTGGCCTTTTTTTTTTTTTTTATAGTACCCTTTATTAAATTGAGGGAGTTTCCTTCTATTCCTAGCTTCTAAGAGATTTTCCTAGAATAGAGGTTGGATTTTGCCAGATGTCTTTTCTCTGTCTATTGAGATTGTCACACAGGTTTTCTTTGTTTATTTGTTAATATGGCTTATTACAGTGATTAATTTTTTTATTGTTAAACTAAGTTTGCATTCCTCAGATAAACCTCGTGTGGTTATGGGCCATTATTCTTTATATGTGTTGTTATATTAGATTTGTTAAATTTTATTTAGAATTTTTCATGTGTGTTTATGAAGAATATTGCTTTGTACTTTTCTTACAGTGTTTTTGTCTGGTTTTGACATCAATGTAATGCTAGATATGTAAAATACATGCAGAAATATTTATTTTCTACAATGTTTGCTTTAAAAATTTTTTCTAGAGGAGTTTTAATTTTCTAGAAGAGTTTTCTTATGGTTGGTGTGTTTCTTTTTTCTAGAAGAGTTTGATTATAATTGGTATTATTTTCCCCTTAAATCTACAACTGTTTGGTAGAATTCACCAGTGAAACCAACCAGCTGTAGAGATTTTCATTGGAGGTTTTTAACTACAAATTTAGTTTCTGGAATAGTTCCAGAGCCACGTTCTTTAGATAATCTATGTCTTCTTGATTAAGCTTTGATAATTTGTGTTTCTCAAAGATGGTTTATATCATCTAAGTTGTCAAATATGTTAGTTATTTGTAACATTAATTTATTATCTTTTTTAGTATCTGTAAAATACATAGTGATGTTCCTGCTCTTATTCCTGAAATGGATTGTTTCTTCTTTTCTGGATCACTCTGGCTAAATGTTTATCAGTTGGTTTTTTTTGTTTTTGTTTTTGTTTTTTTTGATGTTCTCAAAGAAGCAGCTTTTGAGTTGCTTGGCTTTTTTTTTTTCTCTCTCTATTTTTTCCCCCATTTCTTTGAATTCTGTGATTTCATTATTTGCATTCTCTTGCTTAGTTTGGATGTAATTTAGTTGTTTTCTGGTTTGAGGTGGATTATGAGGTCATCAATTTGAGACCTTTCTTTTTTTCTAACATAGACCTTTAGTGCTGTAAGTTTTCTCCTAAGTTCAGCTTTAGTAGCATTACACCAATTTTGATACATTGGGTTGTTATTTTCATTTAGCTTAAAATATTTTTCGTTTCATTTTTCTTTAACTTACCAGTTATTTAGAAGTGTGTTATTCATGCTCCAAATACTTTGGGGGAATATTCCTTCTGGAGATATTTCTCTTACTGATTTCTAGTTTAATTTGATTGTGGGTCACATCTACAAGCATCTGATCTTTGACAAACCTGACAAAAACAAGAAACAGGGAAAGGATTCCCTGTTTTAATAAGTGGTGCTGGGAAAATTGGCTAGCCATATGTAGAAAGCTGAAACTGGATCCTTTCCTTACACCTTGTACAAAAATTAATTCAGATGGATTAAAGACTTAAATGTTAGACCTAAAACCATAAAAACCCTAGAAGAAAACCTAGGCAATACCATTCAGGACATAGGCATGGGCAAAGACTTCATGACTAAAACACCAAAAGCAATGGCAACAAAAGCCTAAATAGAAAATGGGATCTAATTAAATAAAGAGCTTCTGCACAGCAAAAGAAACTACCATCAGAGTGAACAGGCAGCCTACAGAATGGGAGAAAATGTTTGCAATCTATCCATCAGACAAAGGGCTAATATCCAGAATCTACAAAGAACCCAAACAAACTTACAAGAAAAAAACAACCCCATCAAAAAGTGGGCAAAGGATATGAACACAGACACTTCTCAAAAGAAGACATCTGTGCAGCCAACAGACACATGAAAAAAATGCTCATCATCATTGGTCATCAGAGAAATGCAAATCAAAACCACAACAAGATACCATCTCACGCCAGTTAGAATGGCAATCATTAAAAAGTCAGGAAACAACAGGTGCTGGAGAGGATGTGGAGAAATAGGAATGCTTTTATACTGTCGGTGGGAGTGTAAATTAGTTCAACCATTGTGGAAGACAGTGGTGGCAATTCCACAAGGATCTAGAACTAAAAATACCTTATGACCCAGCAATCCCATTACTGGGTATATACCCAAAGGATTATAAGTCATGCTACTATAAAGACACACACACATGTTTATTGTGGCACTATTCGCAATAGCAAAGACTTGGAACCGAGTCCATCAGTGATAGACTGGATTAAGAAAATGTGGCACATGCACACCATGGAATACTATGCAGCCATAAAAAAGGGTGAGTTCATGTCCTTTGTAGGGACATGTATGAAGCTGGAAACCATCATTCACAGCAAACTATCGCAAGAACAGAAAACCAAACACCACAGGTTCTCATTCATAGGTGGGAACTGAACAATGAGAACTCTTGGACACAGGGGGGGGAACATCACACCCGGGGCCTGTTGACGGATGGGGGACTGGGGGAGGGATAGCATTAGGAGAAATAATGTAAATGATGAGTTGATGGGTGCAGCAAACCAACATGGCACATGTATACCTATGTATCAAACCTGCACGTTGTGCACATGGACCCTAGAACTTAAAAAATAGTTAAATAAAAATTTTTAAAAAAGAATTTGATTGTGGTTAGAGAACATGCTTTGTGTTAATTGAGTCATTTTAAATATATTGAGCCTTGTTTTATGGTTTGAAATATAGTTTGCCTTGGCAAATGCTCTGTAGAAACTTGAAAATACGTGTGTCTTCTGCAAGGTTTTGTGGAGTGTTTTCTAAGTATCAAGTGATTTTAGTTTGTAGTGTTGTTCAAGTCTTTCATATTCTTTCTTGTTTTCTGTTTTGGAAATCTATCAATTATTAAAAGAGGGAAATTGTAATCTGTAACTTGAATTGTGAATTTTGTATTTATCCTGGCAGTTTCATCAGTTTGTCTTCACATATTTTGAAGCTCTGTCCTTAAGTGCATTACTGCTTAGTGTTATTATTATATGTACTCTTCATCAGGTGACTGTTTTATCATTATAAAATGACCCCTTTTTTCTGATAATATTTGCTCAGAAATCCACATTGTGTGATGTTTATATATATACTTCAGGTTTCTTTTGATATGTTAGCATTGTACACTTTTTTTTCTTGTTTTTACGTTTAACTGCGTTCTATCTGAAGTTTGTTTATTGTTACTGGCATAAAATTGGGTTCTGTGTTTTTTATCCAGTCTGAAATCTTTGCTTTTAATTTGAAGCATTTAATGTAATTATTGATATGGCTCTGTTTAAATCCATTATCTTGCCATTTGTTTCTTTTTATCTCGTGTGTTCTTTGGTTCCCCTTTCCTCCTTTTTTGCCTCCTTTTATATTAATAGAATATTTTTTATTCTGTTTTGTCACCTTGTTGCCTTATTAGATATAACAGTTTTTATTTTAATGGTTTTATGATTTACAGTATTCAGTTTCAATTTTTATCAGTGGACTTGAAGTGATATTATGTCATTTCCATATGGTTAATGGAGTTACCATCCCATTGCTCTTCATATTTCTGTAGATTCATATTTCTCTCTTTAATCGTTTTTCTTGTGCTTGAACAACTTTCTTTAACCTTTTCTGTAGTACTAATCTGCTGATAATGAATTCCTTTCAGCTTTTTCATGTCTGAAAATGCCTTTATTTTGTCTTAATTTTTAAGAAAATATTTTTCCTGGGTACAGAATTCTAGATGGACAGGTTTTTTCTTTCAGTATATTAAATTTTGCTTGTCTTGTTTTTATAATATCCAGTGAGAAATCTGATGATAGTCTTATCTTTATTCCTCTATATAAAGTATATATTTTTTCTTAATACTTTTAAGATTTTTTTTTAATTACAGATTTTGAGCAATTTTATTATGTACCTTGTTATGATGTTTTCATGTTTCTTTTGCTTGGTATTTGCTCAACTTTCTGGAACTGTGAATGCTGTGATTTCAATGTTTGTACCATTGAAAATTCATGTTGCAGTTTTATTGCCATTCTGATGATGTTGGAAGGTGTGATGTTTAAGAGGTCATGAGGGCTCTGTCTTCGAAAATGGACTAATGCCATTATCATGGCAGTCGGTTTGCCCCCTCTTGCTCTGTCTGTTGCCCTCTTTTTGCCCTTCTGTGTTGTGATGCTTCCATCATGTTATGATGCAACAAGAAGGCCCTCGCCAGATTCTGGCTCCTTGATCTTGGATGTCCAAGCCTCCAGAACTGTGAGCCAATTTCTATTCATTATGAATTACCCAGTCTTTGGTATTCTGTTATAGCAGCACAAAACAGACTAAAACATTGAGTTTACAGTTACCAAATTTTGAAAATTTTTGGAAGTTTTTTATTTTTCAGATAATTTACTGGGCCTCCCCCATCTTCAGAAACTCTAATTATATATATAGAAGAACACTTGAAGTTGTGCCACAGCTCACTTCATTAAAACAATTCTCTTTTGTCTTTTGTATTTTTTACTGGATTGTTTCTTTTCCACTACTTCAAATTTACTGGTTTTTCTTCCGCAATGTTTAGCCATTAATCCTGTTCAGTGTACTTTTCATCTCATACATTATAGTTTTCACCTCTGCAAGTTTGGTTTGTGTCTTTTCATATCTTCTATGTCTCTAACATTTTTGAACATATAGAGCAGATAATTAATTTAACATCCTTGTCTGTTGATTGTAACATCTCTGTCACTTGTGCTTAGGTTTAATTGATTAATTTTGTCCCTCTGTATGGTTTGTACTTTTTTTCTTCTTTATCTGCCTGGTAATTTTTTATTGGATTCCCGACATTGTGGCTTTTATCTTGGTGAGTGCTGTATATTTTGTTTTTCTAGGAACTTTTAGAGGTTTGTTCTGGAATTTAGCTAAATTACTTTGAAACTACTTGATTTTTTCTGGTCTTGCTTTTAAAGATTTGTTAGGTAAGTCTAGAGCAGTGCTCAGTCTAGGGTTGATTATTCTCCACTACTGAGGAAATGTGTTCTATGTGCTCTTTCGGTGTCCCAGGATTCCTGAAATTTTCCAGTCTGGCTGTTGAGAACAGGCATTATTACTGGCCTTGTGTGAATGCTTGGCACTGGTACCTTTTATCTTTTAGATTTATTCAGTCTTCAGGTAGTTTCCTCACATGCACGTGCCAATTAGTACTCAAGTTGAACTTTTTGCAGGAGTTTTTACCTGCTCTCAGGTTCTCTGCCCTGCTGACTATGTGAGATCCATAGTCATGTTCTGATCTCAGTGAGTCTGTCAGTCTCCCATCTTCTTTCCTCTTCCTGCACCCTGGCCTGCAAACTTTCTTAGCTTCGTTAAGTTTGTGCGTTTGTGGAACTCATCTAATTGTTTCTTTTCCCTTAGAGATGACTGTCCTTTGTTGCCTGTTGTCCATTGTCTGGAAAATAGTTATTTCTTTTATTTTCTCCATTTTATCCTTTTTTCACATGAAGTGTAAATCTAATTCTGTTACTCTTATCTTTATGGCAGTCAGAGGTTCTAACTATTTACATTTAAATTAGTTAAAAAAAATTTATTCCTCTTTTGATATAGCCACATTCCAAATGCTTAAAAGCCCCAAGTATCTAGCGCCTACCATACTGGAGAGTACAAATATAGAACTTTTCCCATCACTGCAGAAAGTTTTGTTGGATTGTGCAGCGTTGGACAGTATATACAGTATGCATATATATGAGAGACAGACAGAGAGAGAGAGAGAGTGTGTGTGTGTGTGTGTGTGTATATGTGTGAAGTGCAATAAGGCTGACAGGCATTCTGGCTCATGCCTCCCAGCACTTTGGGAGGCCTGGGATGCAGAGACAGGAGGATCACTTGAGGCCAGGGGTTTGAGACCAGCCTGAGTAGTATAGTGAGACCCTGTCTCTACCAAAGAAATAAATAAGTAAAATAAAATAAATTCAGCTTTTAATTTTTGGGGTGCCTGGTTTATATTACTTATCTAGTGGATTGTGAAACCGGAAATGAGTTTCAACCTCAGTGCCCTTTATATATATATGTTATGCTGTCTTCTGCAGCAGGTGAGAAATCTCTGGCTTATTAGGTCATGTCTTATTTTGAATTTTTTTGTTTATTTCTGGTGGCAGGTATCATTTGGATGATAATATTGTTTCTTTTTAAGTCTGAGACTTTGTCTATATTCTTGAAGTATTCTTAGCTCCAACACAATGTCTGGCACACAGTAGGTGCTCAAATATTAATATTTGTTTATTTAAAAATATTTGAGCATTTACTATGAGCTGGCATTCTTGTTGGTATATATGGATGAAAGATTGATTTCTGTTATGAATTTAATAGCCTGTTAGTATCCGTTGTTTCCATGGAGAGGCTACAACTTGCTAATGGTAGGATATATCTGCAGCTCAAAAACTTAAACTAGAGTTTCAGTCACTCTGTCACCTGAGATGTGAAATGGCACAGCTGAGCTACCTTAAAATCTTGAGAAAAAAATAGTGCTCTCCCTTCCCTAGTAGCTGTCAGCTGTTTCATGTAGGGAGAACAAAGTTTCTGTTTGATGACAACTTTTGAAGTTGCTAGGAATGTTAGTTAACCACCTAGGTTCATGAAAAGCTGAAGCAATAATTCAGTTTTTATAGGAGAAACACCTTACATACTAAACCTTTTTTTCTCGAGGAGTCTAATCCAATAAAAGTTGAGAAATTGGGGACAGTTTAATCAATATTTAAGTTTCTTGTTTTGACTTGGCTGTTTAATCTACTTACAGAAGAAAAAGTTTTACATTCGGATATCATGCTTATTTTGTTAAAATGGTTGTGTTTGTTATTTACAAATAAAAATAATAAAATTGTTTAGAAATTGGTCATGTATTGGTAATGGTGCAAGCAAAACTTCTTACATATTGAATTAGAAGTTCACAGGCATCTGTGTCAATTGCTTTGGGTTACAAAAAAAGTAGCAAGCTTATTGTTCCAATGTTTTGACAACTTGAAAAAAATCAAAAGAAATAGCTGCTGTAGGCTGGGCGAGGGGCTCACGCCTGTAATCCCAGCACTTTGGAGGTCAAGGGCGGCGAATCACGAGGTCAGGAGATCGAGACCATCCTGGTCAACATGGTGAAACCCTGTCTCTACTAAAAATACAAAAAATTAGCCAGGCCTGATAGCGGACATCTGTAGTTCCCAGCTACTCCAGAGACTGAGGCAGGAGAATGGCATGAACCTGGGAGGTGGAGCTTGCAGTGAGCTGAGTTCGCACCACTGCACTCCAGCCTGGGTGACAGTGAGACTCTGTCTCAAAAAAAAAAAAAAAAAAATAGCTGCTGTAAACTTAGGTTGGTACAAAAGTAAGTGCAGTTTTTGCCATTAAAAAAGGCAATTTAAAAAGGCCATTAAAAAGGCAAAAACCACACTTACTTTTGCACCAACCCAATATTATATTTTACAGATAAAATCACTGTCTTCTGAGTTGTAACATTTGAAAATGCATTTGTCAAACAAGTAATTTATTTGTATTCTGACTTAGCTCCCAAATAATTTGAATTGGACATATTTACTCAGTATAGAAATGATTAAATTACAGTTTCCTAATGGTGAGAAAAATTTCCTTTTTAGAATAGTGATTTCATTAATACCTTATGGGATTTGGTTTAGTTTGAATCAGCTTTACAATAAAGTTCTATTTTTGTAAGTAATTTTTAAAGTCCCACGAAATACTTGCTGCAAAAGTTAGTCTTAAAGAGATTTGCTTTGATATTTCAGGTATTTTGATAGGTATATCCCAAAATGCTTTTGTTGACCAAAAGCTACTGTATTGTATTTTTTTTTTTTTTTGAGATGGAGTCTCACTCGTGCCACCATGCACGGCTAATTTTTGTATTTTTAGTAAAGACAGGGTTTCACCATGTTGGCCTGGCTGGTGTCAAATTTCTGACCTCAGGTGATCTGCCTGCCTTGGCTTCCTAAAGTACTGGGATTACAGGTGTAAGCCACTGTGCCCAGCCTACTGTATTGTACTTTATCCCAGTTCTTTGATATATAAACCCTTTCCCTCTCTTTAATCATGATTCTTTTAAAAATTAGTATTTGGATTCTCAACCTCGAAGAATTAGTTTAAAAAATTAATTTATTAGGCCGGGCACGGTGGCTCACACCTGTAATACCAGCACTCTGGGAGGCTGAGGTGGGTGGATCACCTGAGGTCAGGAGTTCGAGACCAGTCTGGCCAACCTGGTGAAACCCTGTCTCTATTAAAGATACAAAAATTAGCTGGGCGTGGTGGCGGACACCTGTAATCCCTGCTACTGGGGAGACTGAGGCAGGAGACTCGCTTGAACCTGGGAGGCGGAGGTTGCAGTGAGCCAAGATCCCACCTGGGCAACAAGAGCAAAACTCCGTCTCAAAAAAAAAAGAATCAATTCATTAAATAAGTACCTGCAGTATGCTAGCTAGGCACTGGGCTGATTGCTTTGAGGATAATGAAGGTGTATTGGATATGGTCATTATAGCTCCATACGTCTGATAGATGAGAGAAATCTTGTATGCTGTACTAATAATTGCAATAGAAACATATACCGTTTGGGATTCTTGTAAACATCTTAGAAAAAATACCTAGAAAAAAACTCTTAATGAGCAAGTGGATTAGCATGTCTGCATTCCATTTTTAAGTATCATGTATCCAACCATGTTTTTAAAATAAAAACCACCAGAGTACAGGCTCCATAGTTAGATTTGTGTAAGTAACCGCAAAACCATATAGTCCAGTATCTAGCACAGCATAGTCAAACACATAGTATTGTGCATGTGGTAAATGTTTATAAATGTTTGCAGAATGACTGCCTATGAAAACTTCTTTTGGGGGCTTGTATCAGTAATGTAATTTACAATAGATAACTTTCCTCATGTTTCAAACTACTGGTCATTACCAGTTAGTGGGTTGAGAAAACACTTCAGATCTCATACAGCATGGTAAAAAAGTAGAATAGAATGGAAGCTATGAGAGTGTATCACATGTAGTTACAGGATTGTTTTTTATGACATTTTAGTTTGTTGTATAAATATGTTGTATATAAATGTATGTTACATGAGTATATGCTTGTGTACAATTGATGGTGATATAAAATATATTTAATGGTGAATTGTGGTCAAATAACTTGGAAAGCCACAGCTTCAGTAGTTAATTTTAGCTACTTTTAAAGTGCGATTTCTCTTTACTACTTTGTAAGGTGTGAAAACGGTTGAATTTGTGTAACTGATGTTTGATGGGTTTAGTTGTTGTCAGTGCTGCTTAGCAAAGTGCTCTATGTTGCAGTTTAAACACCACTGATTGAAGTCACTGATCTTCAATTCATGTTGGACAGCTTCCTTTGAAGAAAGAAAACAGCTTTATTGGCAGTGGGGACAATCAACATTACTATCCATGTTAAAGAAAAGATTCCAGAAACATGAAGAAAAAGACTAGAATGTAATTATGTAAAAAACAAATCAACAAAAAGCAAACCGGACCACCACAGTTCAAATAAGAGAAAATGCTTCCAATTAGTGATGTAACCTACCTAGGCCTCAGTTTTCCTATTGAAAAGAAAGAAGAGGTTGTTACTAGGTCATCTCTTAGGTTACTTTCTGATACAAAATTGCAACTCTTGAGACATCTTTATGTCTCTTTAAGCTGTGGAATCCTACCAAATATTTGGAATGATAATGTGAACAGCTTGACTTTCAAGAACTCAGTTCAGTGAGAACACCTAATGAAGTGGAAATTAGCTGTGTTATGTGTGCATTTAATGACTTTACAGTAGCCTGTGTCTAGACTGTTGATTTGATGAAGTTTATACAGAAGAATTAAATGGTCATGATTTGTATATTTAAAAAATCTTAGAGTTTTCCTGGAAGTGTTTCTTTGAAGCAAATTTAATGTGTGTTAAGGCCAAATTTTTTTTTAACCCTCTGTACAATCATCTTCTGAAATTGTAATAAAAATCAAGTACAAAAGATAATCCAGCATTTAAATACTCTTTATTCTAGCCTTTTCTATTATAGTACTTGTTTTTGTTTTTTATTGTCATGGTATTTTGTATTAACTTGGGGACTAATTGAGCATACAGAAAACTTCAACTTGGGAATGTGGGGCAATATAACTTGAAAAGAGATGAAAAAATTTCTTTGGGTCAGAAATATTTTACATCTGGAAACATACCTTTGAACTCTGGCTGTGGTTTTTCCACATGTGCCATTTATTAGCAGATATGTTCTTTATGAAATTTTGACAGTATATGCTGTTTTTCTCCTGAGGAAAGCTTTAGTTCTAGGCAGAATTTAGCTTTGTTGGTTTCGATTAAGGTGTTAAATCTTTAGTCAAGTGAAAATATAAGGATAGGGGACATTCTTAACTAAAGTGCCAGGCTTCTATGGTTTTTATCTTTGCTTTTTTTTTTTCCAGAAAGAGTGTTTTGAGATATGTGAAAAGGGGGAGCTCTGATTAAATTTGAGTTGGAGTCAGTGTTTTATTTCATTGCCTTTGTACTTTAGAACATCTGCTTTGTAATATGAAAGGAGGTTCCTACCCACAACCTTCTCTCACCTTTTTGGATGCACCTACTTATTTTTAAGTAATCTTCGTTCTTTATGAACTGTCAAATACTGTTTGATACCCTGTATTATAGCGAGTAGAAATTGGTACAGCTGTGCTAGGCTGTGCCCTGTGTCTCGAGGAATTGGGGAGATTGGACAACGTTCATATATGTATCATAACTTGGTTCCTGGGAGAACATGAGATTGCTATGGCAACAAAGGTTCTTTGAAGGCAAAAATCTTGGCAGAGTAGTTGGGTCTTTTGAAATGCTGCTGTGTGTTGACAGGAAAGGAATACGCATACAACTGTAGGCTAGTAGTCAAGGAATAAAAGCATTTAGTATTAGCTTTAACTTGAGGTCAGATATATTTTGAGCTTTAACTTGATGGCAAATATATTTTGAGTTTCCCCCTCAATGCTAATTTTTCTTCAAAACATTTATTTATATGAGGTTTTGTCTTCTCAAGTCTGCTGTTTCAAGAACAAGTTTCCAAGCATGTACCATGTAATGTTTTAGCCGGCCTAAAATTGTCTAAAGTTTTGGTGAAATCATTGTGGTGTAATACATTCTGATATGAATTGCTTCTAATTTTAAGAGTAGATAAAAATCATTACAAATCACTCAGCTTAGAATTTGGTATTGCTTAAAAACTAGTGACAAAAATAAATTCCCAGACTCTGTGATCTGCCTGCTGTTTTCAAGATCCTTATCTTACCTCACCAACTTTCTCTCCCTCTCTTTTCCATTCTGAATCTCAGCTTTCGCTCATGGTTTTGTTCTTTGGCTGTTCATGCTTGCTTCCCAGCCATTACTCAAGATGTATCTCCTGCCTGGCATGTCTTCTCATTTTTCTGCCTCTCTAAACACTACTCAAGTTTTAACTTTGTCATTAAGTTTCCTCTGACTTTTGTAACCAACAGGGATTTCTTCCTTTTCTAACTCTTGATTAACATTTATGTTTTAAATCATTTGGAGCTTAATAAGATTTTACACATTTTTGTTTATGTGTTGTGTGTTGAACTTATTTCTTTAGTAATAAGTTTGTGGTCAGAATTTTTGTACTCCACTCTTGTGCCTTATAATAAAGGACCAGGCACATAGTTAATACCTAGTAACAACTAGTTAATTGATAGTTTTAATTTTAAATGGGTCAGTGGCAAAAATCATATTCAAATAATAGATCATTTATTTAGCTTTTTAATAAGTTGTATAAGTAGTCACCATAGATAATGTCCTAGATCAGGGATACTCCTATTTTTAATGTTTGGTCCCAGAGCCAGTGATAATTTGTATAGATCTTTTCCCAACCACTATTCTTCATTTAAACTGAAGAACCCAGAAAATGATTTAGATAACTGTTTTTTCAGTTCTCTCAAGGATGACACTTAAGTAGTAGTATTGTAGATGCTTAGGAGATGCCTACAGTGGATGACTAAAGGCACTAGCACTTAATTCTTATGTGAAACGGTTCTTGAGAATGGGACATATAGTATCATTTCTATTTTATATTCAGTTTCCTCATATTTGAATGGCTTGACTGAATCTGTATATTAATTATATTTTTCTCTCCTATTTTTTTTTCCAAGAAGTAAATATTGTTAAAAATGGCAAGGAAAGTAATTCTAGGGACCTGGTAGAAGTTTTGCTATTTTGATTTATTAGAAAATATTGAAACAGTAACCCAGTTTTAAGCAACACTACTGCATGCAAATGTAAAATACAGTTCTCACTTTTTAGACCCATTTATTATAAACCTGGGAAGTTTTTAGTACTACAAAAACTTTTTGAGATTTTCTTCCTACAATCTGAATGAAGAGGAAGGTGAAACTAGCTGCTGAATCAAATATTTTTAGAATTTTTTTCATCCTGTTTGGGAAAGAATCATTAGTTATTTGCATGTATATTATATCTGGAAATGGTAATAAAAGTAATTATTCATTGAAGAAATAGTTAAAATACAGAATTAAGTTCAAAAATCACCATTTGCTCTTTGCATTTGTTCGCTGAGCAGATCTAGGGAAATGTATAGGACTTAGAGGAGTGCCAGGGTCTTTTGGGTCTGATAAAACTTTAGGGATATTCCCCATTTGCGGGATAGTTATTCTCTTAGTGCAAGTCGAGTAAAAAACAACTCAGTTGTCCATGATGGGAAATGGTTTGATGGTTAATAATTCACGTACAATTAGTCAGTGGCTCTGATAGTATAAGTTACATTTATGTGAATTTTCTTGGAGTAATATTTTGTGTTAGTGATTTTTTTATTGAAATCTTTAGAAAATGTATTACAATTATATTTTATTTTCTAAAAGCTTACCAAATATCTAGCTTTATCAGGGATACAGTCATGAATATTTGTTGTACTTTGCATCATGGGACCATATAGTGATAATTTATAGTCTTACGATGAAGGTTGAAAGGAATGTTTGGACCGGGTGCGGTGGCTCACGCCTGTAATCCCAGCACTTTTGGGAGGCCGAGGCGGGCAGATCACGAGGTCAGAAGACCGAGACCATCCTGGCTAACACGGTGAAACCCCGTCTCTACTAAAAATACAAAAAATTAGCCAGGCGTGGTGGTGGGTGCCTGTAGTCCTAGCTACTCGGGAGGCTGAGGCAGGAGAATGGCGTGAACCCGGGAGGCGGAGCTTGCAGTGAGCCGAGATGGCGCCACTGCACTCCAGCCTGGGTGACAGAGCGAGACTCCGTTTGAAAAACCAAAAACAAAAACAAAAAGAGAAAGGAATGTTTGATTATATGCTAATTTTTTATATTACTGTGTATTTATATATAGCATTTTAATTGTTTCCTTGTTATCTATAGTTATTTCTTAATTTGTGAATTTTTAGTTGCCCCTTTTTTTTTTATGGCTTCTATTTAGGTTGGTGCAAACTTAAGTTTTGCCATTACTTTCAATGGCAAAAAAGCTAGGTTTTGCTATTACTTTCAATGGCAAAAAAACCGCTAGGTTTTGCCATTATTTTCAATGGCAAAAACCATAATTACTTTTGTACCAGCCTAACATTGTGCTGTGTAATCTAACCTACTAAAAATGGACCCCCTGAGGTTAATAAGGTAGGTAAGCCTTGTTAAAATCATACATTGTGTTGATATGAGTCAAGAGACCTTGGGAATGGTTTTTGCTTTTCTTGTGGAGAAGAATGCATGAGCTTTGTTGAAGCTCTTTTTCTATCTTATTTCTCTGTTAGTCTCTGGGTATAGTTGATTGATTGCAGTCACTTGATGTCCACCAACCAGATACCCGGACTGTTGTTATTTTTTCTTCAGGTGACTTTGATTCTAAAAAAAATTTCACTTATTTTTTTTATTTGCTCACCTAGCAAAATTTGAGAAGATATAAAAGTAAATGGCTTATATATATTAAATGTGTTTCAGCCTGAACTGTAGTGTCAATGATTATAAATTGAGGTATCAAGGACTTCATAGCTATTGATAGTGATTACAAATATTTAAATGAACTGGATTAAATTATAATATACCTTGCTAGTGGACATTGTTTTGACTACCTGTGAGCCTGTCCTGGTGTGAAGTAATTTTTCTGTAACTACAAAGAAAAAAAAAAACGCTTGAGTCGGGATTTTGATGATTGAGAATAGAGATTGGATTTGCCAATTGAAAATACTTGTCAAGGACACTTTTTGGTACTGGATGGAACACAATTAGCTTACTGATTTGATGGTTCTATGTAGTTCCTGAAACTCTTGGCTCTTGTTTGCCTTTCTTTAAATCTGTCTCCTTCTCTTTCTTCCGTTTGTATATTTGTTTAATTCATTGAGTGAGGAGGACAGGCAGGACTGTGTCTGCCAAGGACCAGATGTGCTTCTTTTCTTGCTCTTGGTTTTTTGCTCACTTTTATATGTAAGGTATTAGTATAAACCCAAAGGAGAGAAAGTAGAGGATCAGATCATTGGGACTTGTTCTGGGTTCAAGAAAAATTAACAAGTTGCCAAGGATGGAGGGGCTGGGGTTGTACAACTCAGCTGCACTAGGATACAAATTGAAGATCAAGTGTCAAGGCAGATGCTTTCTAGCCATTGGAGCTTTTCTTATCTGGGAAGAACTTAAAACATGGTAACCATAGTGGAATTGCCAGAAAAGTGTGAATGTTGTTTTATATTAAGCTAGTTATGTAGAGGAAATTGTCTTTTAGCTAGATAAAAAATATCATTTTAGCTTCTTATTGGTTGCTAATTATGTTTTTTTCTTTTTTTCTTTCTTTTTTTTTTTTTTGAGGCATAGCCTTGCTCTGTGGCTCAGAGTGGAGTGCAGTAGTGCAATCTTAGCTTCACTGCAACCTCTGCCTCCCAGGTTCAAATGATTCTTGTGCTTCAGCCTCCCGAGTAGCTGGGATTACAGGTGCGTGGCACGACGCCTGGCTAATTTTTGTATTTTTATTAGAGACGGGATTTTGCCATGTTTGCCAGGCTGGTCTCGAACTCCTGACCTCAGGTGATCCACCTGACTTGACCTCCCAAAATGCTGGGATTATAAGCGTGAGCCACCGCGTGCAGTCAAGAATGTAATTTTGATTTTTGTTTTGTGGCTTGGGTTTCATAAGAAAAAGTTGAAAAAGCTGGCTCTCGTTATTTTCCTTTGCATCCATTCATATTACCTTTTTTGTCTTTTTGAGATGGGGGTCTCACTGTGTTGCCCAGACTGGAGTGTAGTCGCTGTTCACAGGTACAGTCGTAGCTACTGCAGCCTTGAACTCCTGAACTCAAGCAGTCCTCCTGTAGCTGGAACTGTACAGGTGCATGCCACTGTGCCTGGCCTCATATCACTTTTATAGCACTAACCTAAGAGGAATAAGATTGCTTTTCAGTCAATTTGAGAAACATGGCTATTTGGTTGTACAACATGGCTTTGGCTTTTATTCTGAGTGAAATGACAAGACTAACATTTAAGAGACAAGTCACTGACATCTGACTTGGATTTGTGAACCCCAAATATCTGAGACAGGTCTCAAGTCAATTTAGAAAGCATATTTTGTCAAGGTTAAGGACGTGCCAGTGACACAGCCTCAGGAGATCCTGATGACATGTGCCCAAGGTGGCTAGGGTACAGCTTGCTTTTACACATTTTAGGGAGACATGAGACATCAGTCAGTATGTGTAAGATGTACATTGGTTCAGTTTGGTTCAGTAAGGCGGGACAACTTGAGGTGTGGGCTTCCAGGTCATAAGTAGATAAGAGACGAAAGGTTGCATTCTTTTGAGTCCTTGATTAGTCTTCCACTAATAGACACTTTAGTCTGACTTAGTTAATCTGCATTTTTTCGTAAACAGTAGGGCAGCGGAAGCAATCATATGCATTTGTCTCAGGTGAGCCTCAGAGGGGTGATTGTGTTCTGTTTGTCCTTTGTCCACAAGGAGTTTCCTTGTGGGCAAATTGTGAGGGAGGTATGTAGCTTTTTATCTTTGTAACTATCTTATTTAGAAATAAAATGGGAGGCAGGTTTACCTGACACAGCTCCCAGCCTGACTCTTCACTTGGCTTAGTGATTTTGGGGTCCTGAGATCTGTTTTCCTTTCATAAACTTCAGTAGGATCACTCTGGCTGCTGTGTAGAGAATAGGGTAGAAAGAAGAGACCAGTTAGGAGACTATAGAAAGTGTGATTAAAATTTGGATATATATTGAAGGTAGAACTGAGGATCTTGGGCCTGTGCTACAGAAAGAGAATAGAGTTATTAATTGAGAATGAAGAAAACTGGAGGAGTAGGTTTTAGTTTCTTTTTTGAGACATATGATTAGGAAACCATGTTTAGATACACTATACTGTTAGACATTCAGTTGGAGAATTTTTTTATTGTTGTTGTTGAGACAAGATTTCATTCTGTTACCCAGACTGGAAGGCAGTGATGCGATCTTGGCTCACTGCAGCCTCTACCTCCTGGTTTCAAGCAATCCTCCCACCTCGGCCTCCAAAAGTGTTGGGATTTCAGGTGTGAACCACTGCGCCTGGCCCAGTTGGAGGTATTAGTGGAGAATTGGTCTAGTCTTGATCTCTAGGTAGAGATGTGAGTAGGAGGTATCAATTTGGGAGTCATCTGAATATATATGCAATTTAAATCTGTGGGATTGGAGTGAGTGTTAGAAGCACAGGATGAAGATGACATCAGAAGAATGTGTATGCAGTTCAGCATTTAGAAGTTGAGGTGATCAGCAAAAGACACGTGAGAAGGCATATCCAGACATATAGTTGACATAATTAATGGCTGACTGTGTGTGTGGTTTAAGTTTCCTATTAAGAGTTAGATGGTTGGGAGGCCGAGGTGGGTGGATCATGAAGTCAGGAGATCGAGACCATGGTGAAACCCTGTCTCTACAAAAAAAAATACAAAAAATACAAAAAATTAGCCGGGCATGGTGGCAGGCGCCTGTGGTCCCAGCTACTCGGGAGGCTGAGGCAGGAGAATGGCGTGATCCCGGGAGGCGGAGTTTGCAGTGAGCCCAGATCGCGCCACAGCACTCCAGCCTGAGCGACAGAGCAAGACTCCATCTCAAAAAAAAAAAAGTTAGATGGAAGGAATCCTAAACTACATTTAGTCTGTCTCATTTTGTGAATTAGATTTTTAAAAAAATATCATGTGGACAGACCAGTGGAATAGAACTGAGGTATAGATCTAAGAGTATATTGAAACTTATTATATGGTAAACTTGACATCTCAGAGCACTGGGGTAAAGGTGGACTTTTTAACAAATGGTTAACCATTTGAAAAAAAGATTACAGGCGGGTGCGGTGGTTCACTCCTGTAATCCCAGCTTTGGGAGGCTGAGGTGGGCGGATCTTGAGTTCAGGATTTGAGACCAGCCTAGCCAATATAGTGAAACCCATCTGTGCTAAAAATACAATTAGTTGGGCATGGTAGCACGTAGCTATAGTCCCACCTACTCGGGAGGCTGAGGCAGGAGAATTGCTTGAACCTGGGAGGCGGAGGTTGCAGTGAGCCGAGTTCACACCACTGCACTCCAGCCTGGGCAACAGAGTGAGACTCCGTCTCAAAAAAAAAAAAAAAAAAAAAAAAAAGATTTCTGTCTTTGGCCCATTAAATGGAACAGTGGAACAGAGATCCCAAAGTAAAAGAATGAAACTACAAATATAGGAAGAATATATGGATGAATTCTTCCGTAACCTGGGTATAGGGAGAGTTTTTCTCTATGTCTTAAATCCCAATGTAAGAAGAGGAAAGACTGATAAATTTGACTATGTAAAAATTAAAGAGAAGACTTGTGCGTGGGAAAAAACAGTAATTGCAAAGTCAAAAGACAGATACAAAATTGGAAGAAAACAGCTGGGTGTGGTGGCTCATGCCTGTAATCTCAGCGCTTTGGGAACCTGACACAGAAGAATTGCTTGAGCCCAGTAATTTTGAGACCAGCCTAGGCAACATAGGGAGACCCTGTCTCTACAAAAAATATAAAAAAATTAGCTGGGCGTGGGTCCATGCCTTTTGTCCCAGCTGCTCAGGAGGCTGAGGTGGGAGGATTGCTTGGGCCTGAGAGGTTGAGACTATAGTGTTTGTGCCATTGCACTCCAGTCTGGGCGACAGAGTTAGACCCTGTCTCAAAACACAAACAAACAAAAAAAATTGTAAGAAAAATGTTTACCACGGACTAAGGGCTATCCTTCATGTATAAAGAACCTTTAAAAATAGAGGGTGGCCTAGGAGCCATGGTGCCAAGGTGGGTAGATCACTTGAAGTCAGGAGTTCAAGACCGGCTTGGCCAACGTCGCGAAACCCCATCTACACTAAAAATTAAAAAATTAGCTTGGCGTGGTAGTGGTCGCCTGTAATCCCAGCTACTAGGTAGGCTGAGGTAGAGAATTGCTTGAACCTAAAAGGTAGAGGTTGCAGTGAGCCGAGATCACACCGCTGCACTATAGCCTGGGCAACAGCAAGACTGTGTCTCAAAAAAGAAAAAAAAATGGTGGAAAAAGAAAACAGCAAGACACCCAACAGAAAAATAGGTCAAAATTATGGACAGTTTCCAATGTGGCCTGAACTACTGTTTCAGGTTTACTTTAGAATGCCCTTGGCTGAGAGGTGGGGTCCTCGCAGTTAGTTGCGGGGCTTAGAATTTTTATTTTTGGTTTATGCTGGACGAAGGGATAATTCATATTCTGTTGGAGTGGGAAAGTGTAAGATTTCATCATGCTACTCAGATGCTACTTAGAATGGCACACAATTTAAAACATATGAATTGTTTCTGGAATTTTCCATTTAATATTTCTGGACTCTGGGAAGTCTTCCCTTGTCCGTGGTTTCACCTTCTGGGGATTCAGTTACCCTTGGTCAACCAAGATCCATACATTTTAATGAAATGTCCAAAATAGGCAAATATATAAAGACAAAGTAGATTAGTGGTTACCTAGAGTTGGATAGCGGGAGTAGATGGAAGAAGGGGGTATGACCACTAAGGATATGAGGTTTTTGGAGGAAGGGGTAATGAAAATATTATAAAATTGCTTATGGTTGCACAGCTCTTATGAATATACTAAAAACCATTGAATTTTATATTTTAAATAGGTGAATTATATGATCTCTGAATTTTATCTCAATAAAGCTGTTATAAAAGAAGTGAGTTACCTATGCTTAGTGATTTATGGCTCAGAAGGTTTTTCTCCATCACTAAAATATCTGTGATTCATTCCTGTACATTGTTAATGAGAATGCTAATTAGTACAGCCCTTTTGGAAGGAACTTTGGCAGCATCTAACAGAACTACATATGCATTTACTTTTGATCCAGCAATTCCACTTCTGGGCATTCACCCTGAAGATTTGCTTCCAGCAATAAAATAATACATATTATTTGTAATTGCAAAATACAGTTATATCTAGGAGACAGCCTAGTTGTCACTACATAGGAAAGTGATTGTATAAACTATGGTATAGCCACAAAATGCAGATGTGAAAAAGAACAAGGAAACTTCTATGAATTGATAGTGATTTTAGGATTGTATGATTAAGTACAACAAAGTGTAAAAGAGCATCTATACCACACTTCCTTAGGTAGGAAAGAAGCCAAGATAAGATAATATACATCTGTCGCAAATGAGACATAGAGAAGATAAACCAGGAACCACAGACACAGTTAGTAGGTTTAGGGTAGAAATAATGAAGGATGGGAATCTGATGAAAGGAAGTGGAGGAGGTTGTGACAGTACTGAGTATACCTTTAGTGTATAGTTCTAACTTGGAACCATGTTAATGTTTCTCATGTTTAAAAAAAAATCACAGAGAAAAATCAAAATAGACTAAAGTAGAGACAAATGAACTCATCTGTATTTCAAATGAGTAACATAATTATGGGGAAAGGGTAACAGAACAACTTTTGAACACAGTGTTTGGACTATATAGCTTCAGGAAGGAAGACAAAAGTAACTTTAAAAAATATTGAACTCTAGTTTTTAGGCTTTCCTTTTTCCTGCAGAGCTACAGGCTAGCAAACCAAAACTATGTTCTATGGTATACCAGGATTAAGCAAACAGATAAATATTTTATGGGTAATAGAAGCCAGGTTTTTTAGTGTTGGAGGAGGGAGTTTTAAAAGTAGAAAGGGAGAAGACTCAAAGGAAGAGATACTGTAATCTTCCACTAGAATTCAAAGTATCAATATAAACTCATTTCCCTCCCTTCTCCCTCCCTCCCATCTATCAGTCAATCATCAATCGAAATAGTTATAGATGAGACAGGTATGTACATATATGAATGTGTGTGTATGACTATGTATGCATGTGTATACATTAATTTATTTCCAAACTTTATCTGGTAAGAGGTACATACAAAGCACTGACGTCTGAGAAATTCAGGAGTGCTCAAAGAATGATAGGGATGAGCAAAAGGACACAGGGCATTTGTAGGACTCTCACTGGCCTTATCTGTGCTACTGTCAGTATCAAAATAAATAATAATAGTGATGGCTTATAAGTCATTAATAAAATAAGAATCGATGAGTACATACAGATGTAAATAGATGAAGAGGGCAATGTTGCTCTTTTGTAGTCGAATAACAACTAATGTATATAAAAGGAACAATGGATTTAGAAAATCACCATTTGGCAACCATTATGGTAATAATTGATTCATACATTGATAGTAATTTATTAATGGATGTTAAAAACTACCAAAGTGAAAGTTTGATGAGTAACAAGATACATAGATTCAGAGTACTGCCTCACAAGATGCTATTTCCAGAGAGAAAGTTGTAACTTTACAGTGGAGAAATTTTGCTGACAGGATTGTAACCATGTGATTAAAGTTTTATCACCAGTAAAGGGACAAGTTGACAAGTGTCTCCTGATATAGAGCCCTGAGAAGATACCATCACTTTTGTGTTACTCCTGCCAAAAATCTAAAACCTGAATCTAATCATGAGAATGAGACAGACTCACATTAAAGGTCATTCTACAAGACAACTGAGAAGTACTCTTCAAATATGTCAGTATCACAAAAGACAAAAATTTAGGAATTACTCAGATTAAAGATGCCACAAATAAGTGCATTCAGTGTTCGTGGCTTTTCTTTTGCTGTGAAGGACATTGTTGGAACAATTGGTAAAATCTGAATAAGGCCTATATATTAAATGGTGGTATTGTTTCAGTGTTTTAAGTTTCCTGATTTTGAAAATTGTATTTTGATTTTAAGAAAATATTCTTTTTAGGAAACACACTGAAATATTCAGAGTAATAAAGTATCATGTCTGAAACTTCCTCTCCGATGGTTCAGAAAACATATGCAGGTAGACAGGAAAACAGAGAGGAAGAAATGGTTGTAGCAAATGTGATTCTTTGAAAAAGAACAGGATAAAGGAATTGTGGCAAAATGTTACCACATGTGGGATTTAGGTGAAGACTTGGATTCTTTGTGCTAGTCTTGCGGCTTTTCTGTACTCTTTTGCAAATAATGTAAAATAAAATGTTAAAAATAAAAAGATACTTTACAGAAAGTTTAATGAAACTGCATATGTTTTTGAGAGAAGGAAGAATAACAAAATTATTAAATATCCACTTTGTTAGATTCCTTGAGAGAATACTATGCAAAGTACTTCTGTGTTGTGTTTACAACAATCCTAGAGATTAGATAATAGTTTGTAAGTTTTTATATAGGAGGAAAATGAGAAACAAATGGGTTAAAAGACTGGTCTGAAGTTGGAAAAATAATGAGGCAGAGTTAGGATTCCAGCCCTAAATTGTTTAACAACTAATTTCGTATTTTATTTTCTATACCAACCTTTTACTTAGATCTGCTTTCTAAGTGATTTTTATGAAAAAGTTTTATCATTGGTTAAACTTGTGTGGTAAGGCATTACCAAAAAATTCATTTAGAAGCTATCTTTGCTTTTGTAGTTTAGCCATTTACAGAATGTATTTGTTTAATACATTTTAAAAAATCATTAGCCATATGGCTCTTTAGTTTTGAATAGTGGACCTCCTTAAAATATATTTGGTTTAATTTTATAAATGTTTTCCCATCATTTTCTTTAATAAAAACATTTGCAATATTTGCAATATTCATAAAATGTTAGTAAGGGACAATATATAGCAAACATTTTTACCTTATATACAAAGGGCAACAATGTGTTTATAATATCTTTTGTGATTAGTAGATTAAATTTTTTTTGACATTTGAATTTATGTACTGGCATTTGGCTTATGGCCATCTAATAAGGGTATGGTAACAGGTCTTTAAAATATTAGTAATCAAAATGCTTTTATCTGTAGTTGACAAAATGCAGTCTAAAGCAAGAATTAAAGCTGTATTAGAGTGACTGAATTTGCTATTAAACCTTGCATTTAAAATAGTTAATAATAAACTTTCTATATAATGGCATTACTGTACTTTGAGAAAGAAAATATCTGTGAATGATGGGTCTTTTAATGATTGTTAGTAACTATCCACATAATGACTGAAATTTCTTTTAGCCATTTCAAATTAATAGAATCTCATTACTCTAAAAAAATGAATTTACCTAATAAAGCCGGCCTAGATGTATTATCTGTATGAATATGTTAAAAAATAAAATATGCCGGTAGCTAGGCATATGCTAAAAACTAGGGTTTTTTGTTTTGTTTTGTTTGTTTGTTTCCTACTATTTCATGTGAGGCACTTCTAAGTTTTATATCAGACAGGCAACAGATAGCCAATTACAAGTAATAATTTTAATAAAACTTTAGGTTTTAAAAGACAAATTTTCTTTGTATCTAAATTGAGAGCTTCCTGTGTATTTATCACTAAATATAATCAGATACTTGGGCAAATGGCTGGTTTTATATCTGAGGCAAGAAATGTACAAGAGAAACATGAAACATCTTGTCGCACTAGATAATAGGAAGCTTCAAACACTACTGGGCTTTTTCAGAAGGACCCAGGGTCCAATTTGAAAAATTAATAGCTGGCTAAAAATGGGACAACTTGAGCAGGAATAAAGATAATATTTGCAATGGATTGAGCCACACTGTCTATGTTTAAATGGATGAGTTCATAATGACTCTTTAAAAGATCACTGGTTACACTGGTGGAGGATACTAAGGAAACTTTTTTTTTTTTTTTAAAGTGGAAAATGGAAAGAATTGAGCTTTCATTCTGTCTTTTCTATAAGAACTGTACCATTGGACAACTAAATAGTAGATAAAAGGAAGTTTCTTTTTATAGAACTATTACAGCTATTACATGAGGAAGGAATTACAAAATTAGAAAGTCACAATTTTGTATTTAAAGCCCTAATAAATCAAGTATTCTAGGCGTTGAGGATCATGAATACTAATATTCACAGAAGAAAGACAACCAGACACATTTCCTTCCTGATGTAAGACAGTACCACCTGTGAAGGGGTCTCTCCCAGCCAAACAGTTGAATCTTAATCACATCAAACATCTAAATTCACCTACTAACTTACGGGAAATACTGAAGAGGAAAATAGTAAATAATAGCAAGGAGATACAACCTTGCTGTTAGCAGCAAGAAAAATTGAGATTCTGGGACACTGTATAGCACAAACAACTGGTTTCTTCCTCCCTCCACAAAATCTCAAGGAAAAAATGTGAGGGGACATATTTTAAAATTTTAATTAATTAAAATAAAAATTTAGGTCCTCATTTGCACTAGCCACATTTCAAGCGCCCAATAGCTATATGTGTCTGGTGGCTACCATATTGGATGGTGCTGATTTAGAACATTTCCGTCTTTGCAGAAGGTTATGTTGAGCAGTTCCATTAGTTTCTTAGGGCTGCCATAACAAATTACTACACAGTGGGTGACTTAAAATAACAAATTTGTTCCCTGACACTTTTGGAGGACAGAAGTTCAAAATTAAGATGTTGCAAGGTATTGGCAGGGCATATGGGGGAACTTTTTTTTTTTTTTTAAGGCTAGGTGTGGTGGCTTACGCCTGTAAATCCTAGCACTTTGGGAGGCCGAGGCAGGCGGATTGCTTGAGTCCAGCAGTTTGAGACCAGTCTTGGCAATGTGGCAAAATCCTGTCTCTACTAAAAATATAAATATTAGCCAGGAGTGGTGGCATGTGCCTGTAATCCCAGCTACTCGGAAGACTGAGGCAGAGGTTGAGGTTGCAGTGAGCTAGAGGTTGCTGTGAGCCAAGATCACACCACTGCACTCCAATCTGGGTGAACAGAATTAGAAAACAGTTAATTTAAAAATTCGATATTCTGTGTGTGTGTGTGTGTGTGTGTGTGTGTGTGTAGAGAGAGACACAGAGAGAGAGACACACACACACAGAGAGAGAGGTAGAGACAGACGGAGATAGCGTTTGTAGCTTTGTGTGTTTTGGCTGTTGAAAATTGTTTTGAATCCAATATTTTTGAGCTGAAGTTTGTAAAATTCAACAAAAGGAAAAAGTAATCTGTTTTTGGCAATTGGTTATTGGCTAAATGTTAGAAATTTGTTTGTTCAACTTTTTAATATCTTATGTATACTGATGTTAGGATGCTTCTGTAGAGCTTCTCAAATTGTAGCACACATCAAAATCACCTGGAGGACTTTTAAAACCAGACTGCTTGACTTCATCCCCAGAGTTTTCGACTTACTGGCTTGGAGATGGGGCAGACAATTAGAATTTGCATTTTTAACAGGTTCATCTGATCTGATGCTACTGGTTGCAGGATCACTCTTTGACAACTGCTGCTCAATAATTAAAAAAATAAAAAAAGATAAAATATGTATGGTAACAAAGATCTGTCTTCGATGCATGAAGCTATTCTCATTTTAGTTTATAATCAGTTAAATGTATATTAAAAAGCATGCATTTGTGTGATAGAGAATCATTTGGAACCTTAAGTCTTGTATTTGTAACTTGAACAGCTTCAATATTCGGATGATGATTTCTACTTTTTTCTGAACAAAACTGGGTTTTTTTGTATTATATCAAGTAGTAGTAGTATTTATATGGATGAGAATGAAGTTCAGAGTTAGTGAAAATAGTGAAAAGAATACATAATATAAAGAAAAACCGTGATTCCACTAATAGTTATCCAGACAAAACAATACATTTTTAGGGAAACATATTTTACAGAATTGTTTTAAATTGTAGTAGTAGTATTTATATGAATGAGAATGAAGTTCAAAGTTAGTGAAAATAGTGAAAAGAATACCTAATATAAAGAAAAATCATGATTCCACTAATAGTTACCCAGACAAAATAGTACATTTTTAGGGAAACATATTTGCCAGAATTGTTTTAAAAAGCAAGGAATGATAAAAATTAAATTCAGCATTGTGGTTACTTCTCCAGGAGAGAATATTTTTATTCCATTATTTGTCTGTATCTCACATACATGATATAAATAATTCTTTTGTTTTTAGTAGTCAGTAAGAATAGTTAAATACTAAAGCAAAATACTCTTATTTCCTTGATAGAAAAATGTGAAGAATGAAAGCTCTCTTTAGCTCTTTAGGCCAGATATTGCTGGCCTAAGTATTCAGCAGTCCCAACTAAAGAGCCCAAGGGAGCTTTATTCTTCATAAGAAATTCTAAAGATAGAATTTCTGCAATGATGGAAAGTTTTCTTTTTAATTTGTCCTGTCAAATGTGTCTGTGACCGAGCAATTGAATTTTTAATTTTAATTATGTAGTTTTAATTATGTAAAATGTGCTGGTGGCTACCTCATTGGACAGCACAACTCTGGGCAGTTTAGAACATAGCTTATCACTTGAGTTGTTAGTCTGTTAATAATGCTTTTATAGAACATGCAGTGTTTGGATGGCTGACATTTTGCTTAGGTCACTCCTTTTTGTTTTCTTGTTTACTTTGACTCCTACTTTTGTTTCTTACGTTTAATAGGAAGTTTGATTTACTTTCTTACACTTTATATTCTGAAAATTGAGTCTTTAGGATAAGAAGCTACCGGACAAAGTTTATTGTCAACAGTAATATGTACCCATAAAGTTATTTGAAATTTTCAAAAAATCATGTTTTTTTGGTCAGTTTTTAAATTACTTTTCATCTTTTCATTGATTTTATTTAAAATATCTCTCCCATTGACTTTTCTGAGCCCCCAAACAAAATCATTTTTACTTAATTTAGTCTATACCTTGAGTCATTCAGTAAATATTACTTGCTTGTTGTGAACCATGCATTCCTGAGAGATGAGCAATGATAGAGGAAATAGATCCTGACTTATGATGTGCTTATAAACTATGGAAGGCAAACATTCTATTGTAGCATGTTTGAAAGTGTTTTTAGGAAGCAGAATGTGTCTGAGAGAAACATGTTGAATGGTCATGTAATAGCTAAAGGAATAGAGTAAGAGAGTATGTGAATCAGAAGGGGCCAATGAAAAATGTTTATAGATTTTTAGTATTGCTTTCCTTAGAAGAAAAAAATTACAGATTTCTACTTAGTATGTTCTTTATTTGGTCACTTGATGGTCATGAAGATTATGCATCAAAGTTCTTAGCAGTACTGTTCCTGCTATCTAAATGTTGTGAATTCTTAATGTATAACTTCTGTGACCTGTACCCTGAAAATCTTTGTTATTTGTATTCATTTGCAGAAGTTTTATTGGATACTCTGTGTAATGTAACTGAAAATTTCCTGTTAATCGTAACAGTAGATTTGTGTCTGTATTGTGTTTTCTTAGTATATCCAACTTTGAAGGCCAGGTCCAAAATGTAGAATAGATGAAGCTATTATAGATTTATATACTGATAGTTTACATATGTATCAGCCATTGTTCATTTGTAAGTCAAGATTTTTGTTTTGGCTGAGTGTAGTGGCTCATGCCTGTAATCCCAACATTTTGGGAGGCCGAGATGAGAGGATTTCTTGAGGTCAAGAGTTGGAGACCAGCCTGGTCAACATAAAAGAGACTCTTTCTCTATGTAAAAATAAAAATAAAAATAAAAAAAATTTTTTTTTTTTTTTAATTAGCTGGGGGTAGTGGCACGCCCCTCTGTCTCAGGCTCCCAGTTAGCTCGGATGTTGAAATTTAATTGCCATTGTAACGGTATTAATAGGTAGGACTTTGAAGATGTTATTAGGCCATGGGTGGGATTAATGCCATTACAAAAGGGTGAGTTTGGCCCGCTTTTGCTTCTTGCCTTTCTGTCCTCTGCCATATAAGAATCCAGGCAGTGTACAGAGTGCCGTCTCAGAAGAGGATGGTGCCACAATACATTGAAGCTGCTGGCGCCCTTACTTTAGACTTTTCAGTCTCCAGAACTGTGAGCTAGTAAATTTCTGTTTATAAATTACCCAGTCTCTGGTATTTTGATGTTATAGTACAATACAGACTAAGACACTTTGCTCATGCTGTGCCTGCTGTTCATAAAGTCTTTATCTGACACCTTAGATTTAGCATTTCCTCATCTCCCATGTTTTACTCCCACTACTGTGACAGCCAGATCAGTTGTCATGTCATCTGTGCACATAGTCTCCAATTTCAGTTGTCTTCTCTTTTCCTGTAAGATTTTGTTCATTCTGCTAGTCACGTTTGGCTATTTCCTCATGTGGCTCTCTTCTCTCAGATTTGTGCTTTCCTTGAAGATAGATATTATTTATATGCTTATTTGGGATGCCTAGCATAATGCCGGACACACAGTACATAGTTGTTGGATAAATTATTGAATCACCTAAATTCTCAATACTCAAAACTAGAGGTTGGTATTTGACATTTATGGAAGATTAGGTCATCACTTTCATAGATTTATTTAGGTTTTAAGCAAGAAGCCTGATATTTCTGCATTTTCAATAATAAATTCCAGGCTAATGATGACTTATCTAACAATATGAACTTGTAGAAGTCATGTGGGGGATACTGCATTTATCAGAGGTTACTGAAATAATAAGCTTGCTTCAGGAGATTCTTTACTGAAAGTTTACTTTATATCTTGGTTTGTTTTGTGCTGCTGTAACAGAATACCTGAGACTAGGTAATTTATAAAGAACAGAAATGTATTATTTCACAGTTCTGGAGGCTGCCAAGTCCAAGATCAAGGTGTCAGTAGGTTTGATCTCTGGTTCTAAGAGATGTCTTGATGGAGCCATGCATTGATGCCTCTTTGCTGTGTCCTCTGGAGAGAAGGAATGTTGTGTCTTTACATGATGGAATAGCAGAAGCAAAACAAAACCACCTCTGCAAGCCCTTTTTATAGTGGTATTAATCTATTCATGAGGGTGGAACTCTTATGACATAAACATCTCCTGTTAGGCCTCACTTCTCAACACCGTGGCATTGGGGATTAAGTTTCAACATGAATTCTGGAGAGGCCAAAAACACTCAAACTATAACACTTATATTATATACAATCAGTCTTGGAACAACATGGGGATTAGAGGCGCTGACTCCCCACACAACAAAAACTCTGCATATAACTTTTGACTCCTCCAAAACTTAACTACGATTAGCCTGTTGTTGACCAGAAGCCTTACTGATAACATAATTAATGCATATTTTTATATGTTTTATATGCTGTATTCTTACAAGAAAGTAAGCTAGAGGAATGTTAACATTATTAAGAAAGTCCTAATTAAGAAGAGAAAATGTATTTACTAAGTGTAAGTGGATTATCATAAAGGTCTTCATCATTGTCTTCATGCTGAGGAAGAGGAGAGAGGTTGGTCTGGCTGTCTTGCAGAGGTGGGAGAGGCAGAAGAGGTGGGGAGGTGGAATGGTAGGCAGGAGAGGCAGGTACACTCGGTGTAACTTTTACTGGGGAGAGAAAGCCCAGATGTGAGTGGACCCATGCAGTTCAAACTTGTGTTGTTCAAGGGTCAACTGCAGCTTTTCTTGATTCTAAATTTAGATATAATTTACCAATTCATTCACTTAACAATTATTTTTTGACTATCTTCGAAGCTCCAGAGACTCAGGTAGGCTTTAGAGATAATAGTGGGGAGCAAGGCACACGTAAGCTCATGGGGCTTGTTTTAAAAAAGAATAAAGTAGGTAAAGAGTGACTATGATGAATAATTCAAAGCTCTAAGGTTTCTTTAGTTGATATAACTGAATTTAATTTTAGACAATCACATTTTATGTGTTTAATTAAGGTAATTAAAATGCTCCAAACAAGGTTTAGAATTTTTATGCTTTTTAAAAATACAGGCAAATTCAAAAATCTTTTGATTTTGATAGTGATTACATGTGATACAGATTTCCAGAAAAATCCATAATTAACTTGTTGAATTGGTGCTGACTCACTTTGCAGTGACCTAATAACTGTCTGCTTCATTTGCCATTGTGAATGAATTACCCAAGTCAGTTTTCAAACAAATTTGCAGAATTAACCTTAGTAACTATTGAACACATTGCTGCTTTAAACAACATATTATTACATTTTTTAAAAAAAATTTAAATTTATACCTTGATTCTGTAAACCATACTATAATCTTTCAAGGAGGAAGAATGCGTTCTCTGTAGAAAATAGATTAAATGGAATCTTCTCTCTAGTGATTTAAATTGGTTTAATTAAAAACAAATTCTGTATCTGCAAGAGAAACAGTTGCTCATCTAATTCAAAAAGTAACTGCTAATTGAGAAGTCATTTATAGTCTGTCTTAGCATACATTATCTGATTTTCTTGTAGTAGATATACATTCTGAATTGCTTTTGAAGTAGCTTTGGAGTAGGTAGTAAATATATGGTAGGTGTTTGGGATTAAAATATGTAACAGTTCTGCAAATGAATTATTATATGAAATGGTCATATTGAGGAACTACACAGTGTATGAAGGTCAAATGACATATTTGGAAGCACATTGAGAGAAACAAAATATTCTTATACAAGGTAGTTATTAGAAATAGTAGTAGCGGTGAGAATATGGACATTCTTAATGATTCAGGATTGCTGGCATACCTATTTTCTGTGAACCTTGGTATGTATTCAGCTCTGTCCTGTTAACTTTGTCACCCATAGTCATTCTTTGGCTGCTGCTGCTGCCTGTAGTCCAGTGTAAGCCTTTCGTGGCAAAAGGGGGATTGGTAACTATTAGAGAGAGAAGTTAAAGACATGAGCCTTATTGTGGCTTGTTTGCTTCCTTCCTTCTTTCCTTCCTTCCTTTCTCTTTTTGTGAATGGAACTGATAGAAGGTTGCATTTCTTTTTGCAAGAAAGCTGTAGAGGGAAAATAATTATATAAACCTGTTTTAAAATACAAAGATATTACTGCACAGTTCTTTAGCCTCAAACCATGAAATTGGATTTGCCTTGGAATCCAAAATATTCTGAATTTTAAAAACTGAATTAGTGGTAAATACTATATATTATGTAACGTTCCCTAGAGAGATCTATGGCAGAACCCTATAATCAAATATATCAGCATTTCTGAATTGAAAAATACTAATATGCATTTCAGTTCAGGTCAGATTTTACCATCAAATAAGTTATGTAAAACTTTTGTCTTTGAAGCTTTGTAGATTTTAGAGTTTTGGACAAGGGGCTAGGCATGGTGGCTCCAACCTGTAATCCCAGCACTTTGGGAGGCCAAGGCGGGAGGATCAGTTGAGCCCAGGATTCAAGATCAGCCTGGGAAGCAAACTGAGACTCCGTTTCTACAAAAATAAAAATGAAATTAGCTGGGTAGGGTGGCACATGCCTGTCATCACTGTTACTTGGGAAGCTGAGGTGAGAGGATCACTTGAGTCCAGGTCAAGGCTGCTGTGAACTATGATTGTGCCACTGCACTTCAGCCTAGGCAACAGAGTGCGACCCTATCTCAAAAAAAAAAAAAAAAAAGAATTTTGGATTATTGACTTCTTTTTGTTTAGTGTTTCTTAGGATATGTAGAACCTATTCTTGTGAAGAGAGGAAGATACATTGTTCTTCTCTTTTCACCTTTATGAACCATATATGTTTCTGGTTGAAATTATGTAAATATATAAACACATGAACACATTTATACATTATACATATGTGTACATATAACTGTATACAAATTTAGGAAAAGCATGTGCATGGTATGTGTGAGTGTATGTGTGAGGAGTGGGGAAGGAGAGAGAGGTGGATGGTTGGGACAAGGGGAGTGGTTAACCGGGCCTGTTAGCATTGTTTCATCCTTGTGCTAGCTCAGGTTTGGTACCTAACGTGGTGTGAAATAAGACCTTAATTGCAGTTTCACAGCTGCGTTTAGCACGTCAGCTGATCATGAACAAATTCTCTTGTCAGAGATAAAACCTTGAAATTCCGTACCATACAAAATAATGGTAAAAATATTCAAATAGTCATACCACAGTATAGCTTAAACTACTGTTTTACTAATACTTACGGAGTAAGAAATATTTTCTGTAGTAGGTAGGCACCCAAAGAAGCCATTTTACCTTGCCTGTTTAATAATGTGTGCAAGGACTGTGGTTCAAGATTGGGAATGAAGAATACGTGAGCCAATTGAATCAGTAATAGGAGTTTAGGTAAGCAGTTTAGGTAATGGTTTAAATTGGAGAAAGGCCAGACTATAGAGATTAACACCCTACCATTATGAAAAGTCCCCTCAGATCTCCGATGACCTCAAGAGGCTTGTACTTTTGTTAAGAACCTTTGTAAGACTGTGCTAAGACACCTTGAAAAATAGTGAGGCTCTAATATTGCTTAACCATCTTAGTACCAGTAAATGTGGTAGAAATTATCTTTCTACTCAAATTATAGCAACTAAAAGTCAGGCCCTGAATCAGAGGAAATGAACTCTCGGGTTGGAATGCACATAATTTCTTTTTATATATCAAAATGTTCAGTATTTCTTTAAGGTCCCAGATCTGTACAATTATTATTTCATGAGAAGATATACTTTTATTTCCTTCCAGTGCTTCTACAATGCTTTTTCTCCAATCCTGTGTTCTTTGCTGACAACAGCAAGTGTGTGTTCTTTGAGAGGTCAATAAATGCTGATTTCTGCAAGAAAACTCTTAGGAAGTGAGCCTAGACATTGTGAAGAGGAAGCACAAAGAATGAGGCAATTAAATGAAGAATATTGCAAAGGATTATTTTAAATTGTGAGTCAGAAGCCAACCTAATTTTGACTACTAAAATTGTGAGTCAGAAGCCAAACTAATTTTGGCTACTAAACTAATATAGTTACTTCCCTCGGGCCTACCGATCTTCATATGTATACCATGGCTTATTTTGACGTAGCTGGTTAATTTGTCCAGATACGTAGATGGTACCAAATTGGCATTATCAAACTCTCCCTTTTCATACCAAAGAGCGAAGTAAGTGTGCTTATAACCATAGTTCTTGTCTTTATAAAAATGTATGAATGAATTTGAGCCATGTAAATTAAGGTTACAGAACAGATGGCATTTAGTGAAGAAAAGCTGGTCCTTAGAGGATATCATTATTTACCCCATAGTACCTACCTAATGAAATCTAGTTTTAATGATTCCTTTTAGGACACCAAAGCCCATGAAGCCTATTACAATAATGTGTTTAATTCTGAATAATTGTTTTTCCCATTTAAATGAAGAACTCAGTGACTAAAGATTTCCTGCAAGTTTTCTTAGATGATAGAAGTTATATGTAGTAAAACCAACAGGACCAACTGTGAGGCTGAAGGAATTTCAGTTATGAGGTTTTAATTTTTATCAACTTAAACTGTATGTTTTGAGAAGTGGACAGAAAGGGAAGAGGGACATTTTGAGATCACCCAGCAGTTTTTGATCTTTTATCAGTTCTTTGGTGATGCTATAGATGACTACAATTTGAAACTTGAAATACGAAATTTTGTGTATTGGGTGATTCACAAACTGTTGGGTTTTCTGAATGGCTGAAATCCTTTACAGAAACAGTTTTAAAAAGACATAGCATGAGAACAGGATCATAATTATTCTGTAACCAGCAGTCTGTGTTCGTTACAGAAAGTATGCTTTTGTTTAACATTATAAATGAATTACCTTATATTTCTGCTTACATTTCTGGTTTTTGGTGTGTGTATTATCAATGTTGACCAAAATTAACTGAATGTGGTGACAAAACCAGAGAAAAAAGTTGAGCTTCTGTTGATAAATAAAATGTAAATGCTACTTTTTGAAATAAAAACTACGCTTATAGGCTTTTATGTATGATCTGTGCTTTCTTGAGGAAATGTTGATTAAGTAGTTTCCATTTTGGTATTACAGTATGTCCTGTTGTAAGTAGCTGACTGTGTAAAAATCTTTTAAGTCAAAAAAGCAGCTCAGCTTAAACCCCTACTTTTTATTATGGCAGAAACCAGAATTAGAAATCTACCAGAAGTTTTATAATGTATTATATTTTTGCATATCTTTTGGAGTAAATTATTTAAAGTTTTAAAAAGAGGCTGTTCACAACAGAAGTTACTTTATATATTCTTATGTATATCCTTATATACACAGTATATTTTAAACTCAATTTATTAAATACATGTCTGCATTTTTAAAAAAAGAAAACCCTAGCCCAAAATGAATGACAAAATTATCTCTCGTTAGTAGATTTGTAAGGTGTGTTGTTAAGCTATAAAATATGTGAATTAAATATAATTCTGACAGAATTAGTGTACATGTAATACATAGCAGGATATACTTTTTTGGGATGAAACAAAACTTCAAAGTATTCAATAGTGTTTTCTGTTAAGTAAGGAACTCATTTTTTGATTTATTGAAGATCTTGGGCTATTTTTTGATAATAAAAAGAATCTTGGTCTATAATATTACTAATTAATGAATAATATAAGTTTCTGAGGATAACACCAATACTTGAATTTTGATATCTTCTTGCAACATGCAGTAATGCAATATTAAGTGAGCTTAATTAGTTGCTTTTTTTTTTCCCCCTGAGACAAGAGTTTCGCTCTTGTTGCCCAGGCCTGGAGTTCAGTGGCGCGATCTAGGCTCACTACAACCTCCACCTCCTGGGTTCAAGCAATTCTCCTGCCACAGCCCCTTCTGAGTAGCTGGGATTACAGGTGCCCTCCACCACACCTGGCTAATTTTTTGTGTTTTTAGTAAAGACGGAGTTTCATCATGTTGGCCAGGCTGGTTTCAAACTCCTGACCTCAGGTGATCCACCCGCCTTGTCCTCCCCAAGTACAGGGATTACAGGCGTGAGCCACCAGTGCCTGGCCTAATTAGTTACTTTTAAATGTTACTAACAGAATCTGAGGAGTGTGGTTTGTGTCTTCAGAATAAATGCTTAAGCTTCGAGTGTCTGCTTCTGTCATGAGGAAAAGAGGGAGAGGAGAAAATTTCTTGTTGCTGCTATTTTATATGCATTTAAGACTAGTCGTTGTTAAGTAACTGGAATCTTTACTGCTTTACAGTTTTGGTGCATGTCAGGTTCAATAATTTTTACTTTAAAAAGTTATTTTTACATTTTAATGAGATTAAATTGTTTACCAATTAACGTGCTGTAAGGGGAACAGAAATATGACTGACACTTGGAAAGAAAAGTTGTCATTTGTAGACTGATGTGTGGTATTCTAATTTAAATTCGTGGTTTGGCAGAATTAAATTTGGATTTTAACATCATCCAGAAGTAAAAGTTATGTGCATTTTCAAGATAAACTCAGGAAATAAACCATGTAGCAAACACTCGTTTTTGCTTCAGAACACAGTGAAGATGAAACTTTGAAAATGCTTTCTAATCATTCAGTGTAAACCTTCTATTTACCAAGTTAAAATTAAATTGGTCATGTGGTTTTTCATATATCACTTATATTAGTATGTTTCTTATGCTTATAAAGTTAATGTGCTTAAAAATAACAGCTAAAACATATAGGCAGTGATTATTAAACAAGAACATTAAAATACTATTCAGAATTGTTTAATTGTATCTTTTAGCAGAAATACCATTTTAAAAGATAGTAACATTTTATTTTCTGTCAGTAAAAATATAGTCATGTGTCACTTGACAGGGATAAGTTGTAAGCAATTAGTTATTAGGTGATTTTGTCATATGAACTTCATAGATTGTACTTACATAAATCTAGGGGGTATATAGCCTACTATACAGTAGGCTATGTGGTATAGTCTGTTGCTCCTAGGCCACAAACCTGTGCAGCATATTGCTCATGTTAGTATGCCCAATACTGTAGACTTTTGTAACACAATGTGTATCTAAACATAGAAAAAGTGCAATAAAAATACTGTTATAATCTTATGGGACCTGTCATATATGTAGTCTGTTGTTGATCCAGATGTCACTATGTGGTGCATGGCTGTATTTTTGTTTGAACTGTTTAGTGACTGTCAACAAGAAATTGTACTGTCCAATATGACTTTAAATGTTAGTTGCTATAGTTATATAGACCACAAAGAGTGTGCATATTTAGGGTTTTGGTCACAGTATTTGCACTGTGTTTTCAAAGAAACATTGAAGCTAATGTGAATATAGTAGACAATTAGTATTTGAATTGAACTTTAAAGTGTATTATGTGTCTGAAATTAATTCCAGAGTGGTGACCTTGAAAGTCCAGATCAGCAAGTCTGACTGCACATATTCAAAACAAAGGGCCTTCTCTTATTTATGAATGGTAAAAGATGTAAAAATACCATCTTCATTCTTAACAGTGTGTGGTATAGGTAGTGGTGAATACCAAAGTGTTACTGAAGCTGTATCATATAACTAAATAGCTAAATTTAAGTAATTGATACTTCTGGTCTATATTTTCTTGTAAAAGTATACTATAATCTGTTTAAACTGTTTACTGGTTATAGCAATGATAATTTACTTTGGAAAGTACATAAAAAAAATAAAGGTTTTAAAAATAACATTTTCCAAGTGATGGCTGTTTATTGACATTTTGATGTTGATTTCCTACCTATCTTTTTTCTCTGCATATATTACATATTATATATATTTATACCAACATTTAAATTGGGATCATACTGCTTCTGTAATGTATTAGATTTTAACATTAGAAAAAATATTTTAAGTCCTGCAAGCAGAGAATGATTTTTGCAGTTTAAATGGTTATAGTTTAAATGGTTATGAGACCCTACATTATATCCTAATTTTTCCTCTTGACCTGCAAAGCCTGAGATATTTTCATATCTGACATTTTAAGAAAAAGTTTGCTGAACTCTTCTCTAAAGGAAAAACTGTGTTCTCCTACAAATTCTGTCTGTAGCATTCTCTGCTTGCAGGACTTAAAACAAAACAAACAAAACAAAACCAGGCAGCTGGGTGGATTTGGAATTCCTGGCTGTAGTTTGCAAACCTTTGCTTTAGAGGTTCGTTTGCTTGTATTGTATTTATATTTTACAGTGTGTGTGACTGTCTGTCTAAATTTTTCTTGACATTACTGCCTCAAAGGCACTGAGACAGTATGTGTTAAAACCCAAGGACCCAGACTGTAATTCTAGTCTTACTGCTGTAGGAGTCAATTTGCTGGTTTCTAGAGGGTGGGCTGACCTTGACTTAGTAAAGTATAGTACTTTTTGTCTCCCTAGTAAAAGTATTAACTGAGCTTCGAAGTGAACTTAATGCACCCTCTTCAGGAAACAGGAAACTGTTACATATGGGTGTGATACTAGGAGATGAGGATACTGTGTAGGAGGTGTTGGACCTGCCTAAAGTGTTTGGCCTTGAAATGTCAAGGTTGTTCTCCCAAACCTAGTTTTCCTTGACCTGGTTGTTTTTCTAACTTCAGAGATGGACTTAAACAATAGAGTTTATTAGATTATATGTCTATATGAACAAGTAAAGATTGAAAGGACAATAAAGTAGTTAAAAATGAAATGTCTTACTTGTTTTAGGATAAAAATTGTATTAATACCTTAAAATGTATTCAGCAGGCAAAAACTTCAGTAGTTTTGGTGTTACAGTGATACTGTTTATTTTTAAGCATAGTCTTGTCTCTTTTTTATGTGGTAAATATTATACCATTTTCAACTTAATGTGCAAAGCTTTTCCAGTTTATCTTTATCGTGTGTGTGTGTGTGTGTGTGTGTGTGTGTGTATGTGTTAAAGAAAATGTGTTTTAGGCAACATCAGTAGAGCAAAATAAGATTTAATGTTGTTACTTCAAAACTGTATCCCTAACAAGTGATACAAAATTCAGAGTGTTTTGGCCCCTTTTCTAGGACAGATTTACAAACTTATAGACTTGTAGTTATAGGATAAATATATGCCAAAGCTTTCTTCAAAGAAAACTCCATCATAAGATGGTTTTTTTTCATGGTGCTTATATTTTACAGGAACATTTAGAGGGACATGGTGTATCTATTTTTCTTTGCCCTTCTAATCAGCAGTTTAAAACATATTGGATCTACAGGTTTCTGGGGTAAATTCTATTGCAGATTTGTTATTAACACTTCTCTACATATCTGTAGGCCTGTAGCATCCTTACTGCAGAACTTGTAGCTTGATAGCCCAGTGTTCTTGGGTTATGATTCTGAAATACTGCTGAACTTTAAAAACTTTAGCAAGTTTGACCAGAACACCTATGTTAAAATTTCTTCATAACTCTTGAGAATTTTTTTTCTTTTTCTTTTTTTTGAGACAGGGTTTTGCTGTACCACCTAGGCTGGAGAGTGAAGTGGCATGATCATGGCTCACTGCAGCCTTTACCTTCCAGGCTCAAGCAGTCCTCCTACCTCAGCCTCCACAGTAGCTGGGGCCACAGATATGCACCACTGCACTTGGCTAATCTTTAAATTTTTTTGTAGAGATGGGGTCTCACCATGTTGCCCAGACTGCTGTCAAACTCCTGGGCTTAATCAGTCCTCCCACCTCAGCCTCCCACAGTGCTGACATTACAGATGTGAGCCACTGTGCCTGGCCAGTCTTCAGATTTGTTAACAAATCTCAGGGGTGTGCTTTAATCTCCCAAGCTTCCCTTATGTAACTTCGTCATGTAATGAAAGATGATGTTTCCCACCCACCATCTCACGTATGCAGTTGATTTTCACTAATAGTGAAGGATTTGCACTGATTTATGCATCCAATTCTTTCCGGATTCCTTTACTTTTCCCCCTCTTTCCTCACCAATCTTCCGTTTCCATCTAATGACTAGTGTCCCACGTTGGACAAGATAAAATGGTTGATCAGATATAGAGGCATAGGGAAAAAGTGGAATATTGAATTTGCATTGAAAGGGTTGAACTTGTGACCTTAAGTTATCGTCCATATAATTCTAATTGCTACAATATAAGGTTTTAATTTACTCAATTCAAATATCTAATTGGTTGACAGTAAAGTTTGGACCTATTTATATAAAGTTTGGAGGAAATGTTATCTCATCAATATGCACTGTGGAAAATGTTCTTTTTAGTCTGTGAATGTAGAGATATACCTACCTCTTGAATGAAGATGGTCTAAAGATTTAAAAGACATTTAGGGTAACTTTTCATGCAAGACATTTAACATTTTTAAACTAAAGTAAGATGAGCTACTCATTTTTTGTGTACCTTAATTCCTTTCAAATACTCTTCTGTCAGAAATACAAAGTTAAATCTCAATTATAGTACCCTTTTTTATTTAGGGAAATAATTATCATAATTGATTAATACATTGTACAAGAGTTAACTGTCTTTTAACAATCAGGGTATAGAAAAAGTAAGTTGGTTAAAACAACTTTTAAGTTTATTATAGAGATAAACACTCTTGTCGTATGATTCTTCAGATTTCCTTAAAAATGGATCTCCTATGCCAGGCATGGTAGCTCATGCCTGTACTCTAGTACTTTAGGAGGCTGAGGTGGGAGGATCACTTGAGCCCGGGAGTTCCAGATCAATCTCGGCAATGCAGTGAGATCTTGTCTCTACTAAAAAAAAAAAAAGCCAAAAAACAAAACAAAACAAAACAAAAAAAACCTAGCTGGGCACAGTGATGCATGCTTCTGGTCCCACCTACTCAGGAGGCTGAGGTGGGAGGATGATGTGAGCCCAGGAGGTTGAGGCTGCAGTGGGCTGTGATCATTACACTGTAGTCTAGCCTGGGTGACAGAGTGAGACCCTGTCTCAAAGTAAATAAATAAATAAAAATTTAAGCCTTGCTGCTAAATCCAGTCTCCTTTAATTAAGTTTTATTGCTACATTCTTTCTGCAGTTGATTTTTACTTGTAGTTATTAAAACTAAATTTTAAAACTTTTGTTTCTCATGTAGCAGCCAAAGTTTAAAAGAGATTAAGGGCCATTCTTCTGAAATAAAACATGTCCTGAATAATTTTAATTTGGATCTACTATTGAAAGTCACATAACATTTTGTTAAATGGTGATTCGTGCCTAATTACCTGTAAATGGATCACAGACGTAAATACCCAGTGATGTGCAGTACATTATGCCATTGTGAATTTTATAAAGGCTAAAGAGTGAGGAAGTGGAGTTCTTCTTTTCTGATAATGCACTATAAAATTTTGAGGACCTTGCAGTGATCGTCTGTAGTCATAAAAGCTGTTTAGCCAAAACATGATCGGATTTTGTTAATAGTGTTGTGCTATCTTTTCATGAGTTAGTTACCATGTGAATTGGGGCAATTTTGCTGAATGGAAGGAGAATGCTTAGGACTATTGTCTTATTTTAAATTACTGATATCTTTTTATAAGGATGTTTGAGGAGTTCATGTGTCAGTGAGAACTGAGCAACTGAGAAGAAGTTAGAGGTTAGTTCCATTTTGCAAGTATGATGGATTAATCACATACGCACTGTCTTTCTCACTGAATGCATCTGTAAAACCTGGGGAAAATGGATGGCACTCTCCTGGACTCTGCAGAATAAATAATACCAGGTGGGATTTGAAAGAAGACTAGCTTTCAGAGTACCATGTGACTGGCTGTGAGTTTACCTTTTTTTTTTTCTTCCAGCATCCCCAGACAACTTAACACAGTCTAAAACCTAATAGTGGGGCAATCTGAAACAGAAAGCTCTAAAAGACGCCTGCTACTTCTGGTTCAAGGAAAAGGAAAGATAACTGCTAAGTTCAGAATGAAAATTTTGTCATTTTTTTCTCTTCTCCATCTCTCATGCCCTATTCCCTAGCAACCCTGTGGTAATGGCAGCAGAAGTTACAGCAGGAGCCCATGGTCAAAACTGAGGGATGAGAACTTTCCTCTCCAGTTGACGAATCCCATTGCTTTTTATTTTTCCTTCTTCATCTCTTTGTCCTTCCATTTCTTGTTTCCAAGTCAGATACGGTATCAGAAGTGTGACCCAAGCAGAGTACCAAACATCCAGCATTCTGGATGACGAAATAAAAAGGGATGCCTCAGGAATTGGAAAGTGCTGAGACCACATGTAAGGAGAAGCTTGGAAAAGCAGTACCATAAAGTTCTTTATAGAGGAGTTCCGTGAGCTCTGCATACTTGGAAATAAAGACTGCCACCCAAGCTAACCATTCGATGATACAAAAGTGGGACAAATTCAGATGGCACAGCATAAGCCTTTTAAAGTTGAACTGATGCTGGAACCATGCCTATAGAAGCCATGTTGGAGCTCATGGCCTAAGCCTAACCAAATGAATCACTTGTTAAAACAAATATATTACCAGTGTCCACAGGATTTAAACAGGAACCAGAGTTTCATAGCAATATGTTAAAATGCCCAGGTTATAATCCAAAATTATCTAACATATGAAGAACCAGGAAAATTTGAACTCACATGAGAAGAGGCAATGAACATATACTTGTCATGATAATAACATTGGAATTATCTGACAGATTTTATAGTAGCTATTATAAAAATGTTTCAACAAACTAATTGTGAATACTCTTGAAATTTATGAAAAACTCTCAGCAGAGAAATAGAAGATATAAAGAAATGGAAATGTTAGAACTGAAAAATACAATAAGTGGGGGGAAAAAGACCACTGGATGGCTCAATAGCAGAATGCAATGACAGGAAAAAAAATCAGTGAACTTGAAGATAAGTAAATAGAAATTTTTATATCTGAATGTTAGAGAAGAAAGAATTTTTAAAAATTGAACAGAGTCTCAGGATATTATGGGAAAATAACAAAGTGTTAGACATTTAAACAAGAACCAGAATTTCATCACAATATTTTTAGACATCCAGGTTGTAATCCAAAATTATCTAACGCATGAAGAACCAGGAAGATTTCAACTCACAATGGAAGGGGTGATCAACATATAGAAAGAATGTGGTTCTGAGAAAATACTTGAAGAATTAAGTGGCTAAAGATGTCACAAATTTATTGAAAGACACAAACATACAGATTTAGAGAACCTGAAATGGAATAAATCCAAAGAAATTGATGCCCAGATGTGTCATAATTAATCTGAAAACTAAAAACAAGGAAAAAACTATTGAAAGCAGCCAGAGGAAAATGACATTGCTCCTTGGGGGAAGCAGTGATTCTAATGACTTCAGATTTTGCATCAGAAACCATGGGAGTAAGAATAAAGAAGAAAAAATAATTTGTTCAGTACTGAAAGAAAATAAGTATTTATAACTAGCGAAAATATTTTTTAGGAATGAAGGTGACATAAGGCCATTTTCAGGTAAAGGAAAAACTAAGAGTATTTGTTGTCAGCAGACTTGATCTAAAAGAATTGCTAAAAGATGTTCTTAAGACAGAAGGGAAATTTATATCAGAAGAAAACTTGACATTAGGAATGAAAGAAGATAAACAGAAATGGTAAATATTGTAGATGGTTTTTCTCCACACGAATTCTTTAAAATGCATTGGACAATTGAGAGGAAAAGTTATAACATTATCTGATGTGATTTTCAGTGGCTGTGGTATCATATATAACATCTGTGTTCCACTTGAAGAGTAAAATATTCCAAATAGATTCTGAAAAGTTAAATATGTATGTTATAATCCCTAGAGCCACTACTTACAAAATAAATAGGTAGGTTAGAATTACAATGGATAAATTAAAATGGAATACTAAAAAATACTCAAGTATCATGCTATTTTGGTTACTGTAGCCTTGTAGTGTAGTTTGAAGTCAGGTAATGTGATGATTGCAGCTTTTTTTTTTTTTGAGTGGGGTGGGGGGCTTAGGATTGCTTTGGCTATTTCGGCTCTTTTTGGGTTCAGTTTGAATTTTAGAATAGTTTTTTCTAGTTCTGTGAGAAATGACATTGGTAGTTTGATAGGAATAGTGTTGAATCTGTAATTTGCTTTGGGTACTTAGGTAGTATGGTCGTTTTAATGATGTTGATTCTTCCAGTCAATGAGCGTGGGATGTTTTTCCATTTATTTGTGTCATCTCTAATTTTCTTTCAGCAGTGTTTTGTAATTCTCTTTGTAGTGATCTTTTACATCTTCGGTTAACTGTATTCCTAGATATTTTATTATTTTTGTGGCTACTGTAAATGGGAGTATGTTCTTGTTTTGGGTCTTAGCTTGAATGTTACTGGTGTATATAAATGCTGACTTTTGTACATTGGTTTTGAACCTTGAAACTTTATTGTAGTTGCCTATCAGCTCTGGGAGCCTTGTGGTATAGTCTTTAGCATTTTTTAGGTATAGAATCATATGGTCCATGAAGAGAGAGAGCTCATCTTTTCCTATTTGAATGGCTTTTATTTCTTGCTGTTGCTTGATTGCCCTGGCTAGGACTTCCAGTACTATGTTGAATAGAAGTGGTAAGAGTAGCCATTCTTGTTCCAGTTCTCAAGGGGAATGCTTCCAACTTTTGCCCTGTATGATACTAGCTGTGGGTTTATCATGGATTACTCTTACTCTTTTGAGTTATGTTCCTTCAAGGCTTAGTTTGTTGAGGGTTTTTATCATGAAGAGATGTTGGATTTTATTGAAAGCTTTTTCTGCATCTATTGAGATGATCATTTGGTTTTTGTTTTTAATTCTATTTATGCGGTGAATCACATTTATTGATTTGTGTATGTTGAACCAGGCTTGCATCTCAGGAATAAAGCCTATTTGATCATGGTGAAGTACCATTCGATGTGCTGCTGGATTCAGTTTGGTAGTATTTTGTTGAGGATTGATTCAGTTTGATAGTATTTGTTGAGGATTTTTGTGTCTGTATTCATCAGTGATATTGGCCTGAAGTTTTCTGTTTTTGTTGTGTGTCTGCCAGCTTTGGTATCAGCATGGTCTTGGCACAAAAAAGACAATGGAACAGAATAGAGAACCCAAAAGTAAAGTCACATACCTGCAACCATCTGATCATTGACAAAGTCAGTAAAACTAAGCAATGGGGAAAAGACTTCCTATTCAATAAATGTTGCTTGTGATAACTGGCTATACATATGTAGAAGAATGAAACTAGACGTCTGCCTATCAGTGTATACAAAAATTAACTGAAGATGGATTAGGGACTTTAATGTAATACCTCAGACTTTACAAATCCTGTACGTAAACCTAGGAAATACCCTTCTCAACATCAGCCTTGGCAAGGAATTTATGACTAAGTCCTCAAAAGCGGTTGCAACTAGAAGAAAAATTGACCACTGAGACCTGATTAGAGAACTTCTGGACAGCAAGAGAAATTATCAAGGGAGTAAACATACAACCTACAGAATGAAAGAAAATATTCACAAACTATGCATTCAACAAGATCTAACGTCCAAAATCTATAAGGAACTTAAATCAACAAGCAAATAACCCCATTAAAAATGGACAAAGGACATGAACAGACATTTCTCAAAAGAAGACATGCAAGTAGCCAACAAACATATGAAAAAATGCTCATAATCACTGATCATCAGAGTAATTCCTATCAAAACCACAATGAGATACCATTTTATATCAGTCAGGATGGCTTTGTTAAAAAGGCACAAAATAACAGATGTTGGCAATGCTATGGAAGAAGGGAACACATAACACTATTGGTGGGAGTGTGTAAATTATTTCAGCCATTGTGGGAAGCAGTTTGGAGATTTCCCAAAGACCCGGGAGTTGAACTACCGTTTGACCCAGCAGCCTCACTACTGGGTATATACTCAAAGGAAAATAAATTGTTCTGCCAAAAAGACACATATACCCGTATGTCTATTCCAATACTCTTCACAAGAGCAAAGACATGGAATCAACACGTATGCCTATCAGTGGTGGATTGGGTAGAGAAAATGTGGTACACATATACATCGAATACTATGTAGCCATAAAAAGAACAAAATCATGTCCTTTGCAGCAACATGGTTGCAGTTGAAAATCATCTGTGGGAACTAATGCAGGAAAAGAAAACTATAGCACTTGTTCTCACTTATAAGTGAGAGCTAAATATTGGGTACACATGGTCATAAAAATGAGAACACTAGACACTGGGTAATATGAGACGGGGAGGGAGGGAAAGGAGTAAGGGTTGAAAAATAACTACTTATTGGATACTATGCTCACCACCTGGAGGAGGGATTCATTTGTACTCCAAACTTCACCACCCAGTGTATCTGTGTAACAAACCTGCACATATACCCCCAGATTCTAAAATAAAAGTTAAAAAAAATTCAAATAACGCAAAAGAAGGCAGGAAAGGGGAAACAGGGATCAATGAGAAAACAAATAATAAAATGGTAGATGTAAGTTCTTATACATCAGTAATTACATTGAATTTTTAAATGCTGTAAACAAATCAATTAAAAGAGTTTGTCGAGTACATTAAAAAAAACTCACTTTATGCTGTCTGTTGGAAACTTTAAATACGATGTAGGTGTGTTAAAAGTGAAAAGATGGAAAAAGATATAGCATGCAAACACTATTGGAAAGAAAATCCTAGTGGCTATATTAATAAATAAAGCAGACTTCAGAGCTAAGATAATACCCGAATAAAGAGGAACATTACATATTGATAAAAGAATTGATTTGCCAATCCTAAATGTGTAAGTAGCTAACAACAGAATTTAAAAATACGTGAAGCAAAATTTGATAGAACTTAAAGGAGAAATAGGGAACTCAATAATTATAATAGAAAATTTCAACATTCTCCTCTTACGAATAGAACTAGTAGAGAGAAATTACTAATGGTATAGAATGCTTGAAGGTGGTCTGGGCGTGGTGGCTCATGCCTGTAATCCCAGCACTTTGGGAGGCCTAGGCAGGTGGATCACTTGAGGTCAGGAGTTCGAGACCAACCCGGACAACATGGTGAAACCCCCTCTCTACTAAAAATACAAAAATTAGCTGGTTGTGGTATCACGTGCTTGTAGTCCCAGCTACTAGGGAAGCTGAGGCACGAGAATTGCTTGAACCCAGGAGGTGGAGGCTGCAGTGAGCCGAAATTGTGCCACTGCACTCCAGCCTTGGCGAGAGGGGCGAAACTCTGTCTCAAAAAAAAAAAAAAAAAAAAAGAATGCTTGAAGGAGAGTATCAGTCAGCTAAATCTAATTGACATTTATAGTATGCCTTACCCAATAATAACAGAATATGCATTCTTTCCAAGTACACAAGGAACTCGGCATTTATAATTGAAGACTTCAACATTCTTTTCTTAGGAATAGATAGAACTAGTAGACAGAATCACCAGGGGGCACAGAATGTCTGAACAGCACTAGATCTAATTGACCTTTATGGAATACTTTACCCAACAACAGCAGAATACACATTCTTTCCAAGTATACATGGAACATGCACTAAGACAGACCGTATCTTGGTCTTAATACAAACCTTAACAAGTTGAAAAGAATTGAACTCATAAAAAATACGTTCTCAAATCATAATGGAAACATATTAGAAATCAGTAACAGAAAAATAACACAGAAATCTCCAAATACTTAGAAATTAGACAGCAGACTTCTAAATAATCCATTGGGTAGAAGAGAAAGCCTCATGGGAAATAAAAGAAAATTTTGAACTAAATGTAAATGAAGATACTAATGTATCAAAATTTATGCTGCCAGGCAGTATTTAAAAGGAAAGTTAGTGCATTCAGCGCTGTTAGAAAACATGAAATACCTCAAATCAATAATCTGTGTTTCCCGCTCAAAAAATCTAGGCTGCAGGCTCATGCCTGTAATCCCAGTGCTTTAAGAGTTTGAGATGAGAGGATTGTTTGAGACTGGGGTGTTCAAGACCATCCTGGGCAACATAGCAAGATCGCCATCTATCTTTACAAAAAGTTTTTTAAAAAGTTAGCTGGGCATGGGTGGCGTGTGCCTGTCATCCCAGCTCTTTGGAAGTCTTAGGTAGGAGGATCTCTTGAGCCCAGGAGGTGAAGATTGCAGTGAGCCGTGATCACGTGACTACATTCTAGCCTTGGTGACAGAGTGAGACTTGTCTCTGAAAAAAAATGGGGAAAAAGAGGCTGGGCACAGTGGCTCCTGCCTGTAATCCCAGCACTTTGGGAGGCCAAGGCGGGCAGATCACAAGGTCAAGAGATCGAGACCATCCTGGCTAACATGGTGAAACCCCGTCTCTACTACATATACAAAAAATTAGCAGGGCGAGGTGGCGGAAGCCTGTAGTTCCAGCTACTCCGGAGGCTGTGGCAGGAGAATGGCGTGAACCTGGGAGGCGGAACTTGGAGTGAGTCGAGATCGCGCCTCCAGCCTGGGTGACAGAGCGAGACTCCGTCTCAAAAAAAAAGCGAGCGTGGTGGGGGGAAGACACTAGTCAAAGAATAAAATAAACCCCAGTGATAGGAGAAGTCAGTGAATTAAAAGCAGTAAAACTAGCCAAAATCAGTGACATTGAAAGCTGAGTTTCCTTTTTTATAGATCAGTAAAATTGATCATCTTTAGCAATACAGCAGAAAACGGGAAGACATAAAAAACCAGTATCAGCAACCAAACAAGTGATATCATTACAAACTCCACAGGAATTCTAAGGGTAATAAGGAATACTAAAAATCTCTATGCACGTAAATTTGACAACTTAGGTGAAATAGACTAATTCCTTGGAACAATAACTACCAAACTCACCTAGGATGAAGCAGATGATCTTGTATAGTCTTTTAACTATTAAGTTGAATTTGGCTGGGTGCAGTGGCTCGTGCCTGTAATCCCAGCACTTTGGGAGGGCAACATGAGAGGATCACTTGAGGTCAGGAGTTCCAGACCAGCCTGGCCAATGTGGTGAGACCCCATCTTTACTAAAAATACAAACATTAGCTGGGCATGGTAGCGCATGCCTGTAGTCCCAGCTCCTCAGGAGGCTGAGCCTCCCTTGAGAATCCTTTGAGTCTGGGAGGCAGAGATTGCAATGAGCCAAGATGGAGCAACTGCATTTCAGCCTGGGTGACAGAATGAGACTGTCTCAATAAAAAAGTTGAATTCATAATTAATGAAAAATTCATAATTAATAAAAAACATTAAACTCCTGAGCTCAAGTGATCCACCCACCTCAGCGTCCCAAAGTGTTGGGATTGCAGGCATGAGCCACTGTGCCTGGCCTAAATTTCATTTCTTAATCAAATGCTAAACTTTCTCATTTTTCTCTTGTTCATAACTAGGAGTATTCATTCACTTGTGCACTAGTATTTGAAAGACAAAACATATTTCCTGTACTCAAAATCTGTGACCAACTTTCTTTTTGACCTTTTGTAATCTACTTCATTTCTTGAAATCTGTTTTGTTTAAATTTTAAAGACAGGATCTCTCTCTGTCACCAGGGATGGAATGCATTGCCACCATTATAGCTCATTGCAGCCTCCATCTCCTGGGCTGAAGCGATCCTCTCGCCTTGACTTCCCAAAGTGTTGGGATTACAGGCGTGAGCCACTGTACCTGGCCAGAAGTCAGAAGTCTGTTTTTTTTTAAAACATATAAAATAAGGGATGATAATACATTTCTAAATAACACAGGGATCAACGAAGAAACCTCGAGAGAAAGTGTTTTAAACAAAATGAAAATAAAAACAGTTTATCAAAATTTGTGATACAGCAACAAAAGCAGTGCTTGGAAGGAAGTTTGTAGCATTGAATGTAGAAACTAGATGAAAGATTGAAAATTAACCATCTGAGCTTCTGCCTTAGGAAACTAAAGAAGTACAATTAAATCCAGTATGAGCAAAATAAAACATGATAAAAATTAAAGCAGAAATCAATGAAATTAAAAATAAGAAATCAGTGAACACAAAAGCTGGTTCTTCAGAAACATAAAGGATGATTTTTTCCATTGCCACTTCTCAGAGTCTCACTTTGTTTTTATTATTTGTGCCTCCTTATTAATGATTTCTAGTTCTGCACACCAAGCCTGATAATTTTCGCCACTGAGGTATGATCTGTGTCAAATTTACCATTACCAGGGCTTGGCTCCTATTTCTTTATTTTAGTTTTTCACTGCTGAAATTCTTTCTTAGTGCTTTATTTTGCAGGTATCCTGTTTATTAGGACTCTACAACCATTTTTTTTCTAGAAATAAATTTTACCTTTCTTTTCTATAATTATTCTAGTGCTTTTATTTTTTAATTTTTAAAATTTATTTTTTATTTTTTATTTATTTATTTATTTGTTTCGAGACGGAGTCTTGCTCTGTCACCCAGGCTGGAGTGCAGTGGTGCGATCTCGGCTCACTGCAACCTGTACCTCCCAGGTTCAAGCGATTCTCCTTCCTCAACCTGCTGAGTAGCTGGGATTATAGGCATGTGCCACCATGGCTGGTTAATTTTTGTGTTTTCAGTAGACAGGGTTTTGCTATGTTGGCCAGGCTGGTCTCGAATTCCTGACTTCAAGTAATCCGCCTGCCTTGGCCTCCTACAGTGCTGGGATTTCTAGTGCCTATTTATATTTCATTGTCCCGGAATTCCACAAATTGTATTGTTTTTTGTAGGTTTCACAGATTTGAATACCAGCCTGCAATATTTCAGTAAGCATTTCCACCAAAAAGGACATTCTCCTACTTACCCTGCGTTATTATAACAAAGAAAATTAACGGCAATTCTCTGACATGATTTCTGTTTACATTCCCGATTGTTCCCAAAATGTCTTCCATAGATTTTAAAAATATTCATTGGATTTGATTGTTGCATATTTTAGTTTCTTTTCATTTAAAATAGTTTTCCTTATACCTGATGTTTCAGAAAGCAGAGCACCTGTCTAGGGATGTCTCACATTCTGGATTTGTCTGACTTTCCTTGAAGGGTCATTCATGTGTTCCATACTCTCCAATTTTTCCTGAAACATTAATTTTTTTGTCAATAAAATTTCTTAATTGCTGTTATATATAATCACATCAATAGGACATACTTTTGAGTTACTGGTTCTTAGTTCAACCTGCTTCCATTGTTTATTCTAGAGGTTGTCTTTTTTGTAAGAGTTCAAGGTGAAAGCCACCAGAGAAGGATTGCCACTGTCTTTGGAAAGCCATAGGAGTGAAAGAGTCCAGATATGGAAGGTGTTACAACAACCCTTACATAACTGTCTGGATTGAAGGAGAACATGAAACTTTCTAGAAAGAGAGAAATCAATAAGCCTTGAATTTGGATTTGAGATGATAGGTATTTTGAAGTTGAGAAGCTTATCTCTTTCCCTAGTTTTTTTAGTATAGCTTTCATTTTCCATGTTCAGAAGTCAGCGACTGGAGCACAAGTGGTGACCTGTGCTTAGTTGCTCTAAGAGTAAAACTGGGAGTTGTCTCAACAGGCAAAGACATGATGGTGATTGTGTTGTGTGTGCCAGATGAAGAGATGGAGTGGGAGTTGTTTTTGGTATAGTCACCTGTTCCACATGCCCCATGAGAAAACAAACACTTCTTGCACATTTTACTCTCCAGAAAATTGAGAACACAAAGGAATAACCAAATATGCTTTAAAAAAAAAACCTTCTGTGTTTCCTCCCTAGGTGAGTCCCCTTAAAATCATACTCAGTCACAATGTTTACATTACTTACCATATAAAGTGTATTAAAACAAATACAATGCACCTAACACATATATCTTCATATTCATAAACCTGAGATTTCTTTTTGTGTAGTGACTTCTACCCGTGTTGACTGACTGTAATTAATTGACTCCTTCATGTATTTTTTGACACAATACAGAGTACTGAGCTAGCAAAAGACAGTTATCAGTCAAGCATGTCATTTCTAGATTCCCACATAGATATATCCCAATTCAAAAAGAAAACTAAGTGACTTGAGAGAAGTTTCTAAAAGCTTTCCTTTTGACTGATGAGCTGTCAATCGAAAGGGAGACTTAGTTTTCATTCTGTATGTCTCTGTAAAGCTTCACGTTTAAACAGATGAAGCAGACAGTCTATGGCTGTTCTCATGCTGTACTGCTGTAACAGTTTGCAGGCAATGATTGATTCAGATGAATCCTTTACATACTTGCACCTGGAAAACCAACAGATGATATGAATTCTGCATCTGAGAAAAGAGGATCACTTTTAAAATCAGTGAATTGAATTTACTGGTAAGCTGAGAGTTTACGGTTTAAAACTACTGTACATCTTTCATAGTATGCCACTACTAGGTTAACAGCAAACTTAGAAAAATTCATTCTTCTACAAGAGGAACATGATCATTTCCTAAGGGCTTTTACATGAGAAATCTAACCAACATTTATTCATTTCTGAAAACTTTTTCTGCAAATGCCCACTTTCTGTGGGTTGAGGAAATCTGGAGGTAATGTAACACAGGGTAATGGGTAACTTTGGTGGCTTCTCAGTCAAGGTAGTATGGTCTACAAAGTTGTCATGGACACCAAATTAGTTAATACTGAACCACTGTTCCTAGGGGAAATACAGGGTTAGGTACCTGTGAGCATCTGGTCACAGCATTTTTGTTAACTGATCAATACATAAACATGTTTTATGTGTGTTTCTGTTTAAAGACATATATTGTTGATTCATTAACATTGAGCTCACAATCAACAAAACAATAACTCATTCCTGAACTAAGTTTGTCTAACACAGCTATTTTCTCCATAATGCACATTGTAGGCTTCTTGTGCTTGAGAACACTAGGCAGCACTTAAAATGACTTGGGGGCCATGAAATAGTGAAATAATCAACAGAAACACAAAAATGCAAAAAGCGTGGCACACAATAGGCTGCAGAAAGGACTCTTGTTTACATTATAAGAGCTGAAGCAAGAAAGCCTACTCGATGTCTGCTGGGAATGTGCATATTTGGTGACTCAGATTTTTTGTTATCCTGTGTGTGTCTGCAAATGACTGGAAGGCCCAGCCACTGTACAAATAAATTTCATTAAATAGGCAAAGTTGCATATATTGAATCCATGAATAATGAAGATCAACTAATCTTATGGTCCTTGGGTACCTGTGCAGACTGAAGAGGGAAGCTAGTGTTCTTATTTGTTTCCTGTGCTTTCAACTTCTTCTTTTCTCCTCAGTACTTGGTTGGTCTCATAGCAAATTTAAAATCAAATAGAATGTTTTCTTCAGATTCCATTTTGTAAAGGTTTGTTGGCTCAGGCTTCTTATATGGCAGTGCACCAGTCTGCCTTCATTTTGAGGGATAGATGGGCTGTTGACCTTAACTGAAGAAAATTGGTTTTGTTCTCAGTGATGTAATTTCTATAAAGATCGACTCTCACTTTAAGTTAAGATAAACTTTTGCCTTTTTTCATATAATTAATTTTAGCTGTATAATTATTCTCTTCTCTCCTGAGAATATTGATAATTAAAAATTGAGCTAAAGAACCTAAATGTAGGTCTTTACATTTGTTCTTTTCTCTTTTTTCTTTTCTTTTCTTTTCAAGACGGAGTTTTGCTCTTGTTGCCCAGGCTGGAGTGCCATGGCACAATCTTGGCTCACTGCAACCTCCACCTCTCGGGTTCAAGTGATTCTCCTGTCTCAGCCTCCCGAGTAGCTGGGAATACAGGCGTGCGCCTAGCTAATTTTTTTATTTTTTATTTTTTTATTTTTTTGAGACGGAGTCGCTCTGTCGCCCAGGCTGGAGTGCAGTGGCATGATCTCGGCTCACTGGAAGCTCCGCCTCCCGGGTTCACGCCATTCTCCTGTCTCAGCTTCCTGAGTACCTGGGATAACAGGTGCATGCCACCATGCCCAGCTAATTTTTTTGTATTTTTAGTAGAGGCAGGGTTTCAGCACGTTAGCCAGGATGGTCTCTGTCTCCTGACCTTGTGATCCACCTGCCTTGGCTTCCCAAAGTGCTGGGATTACAGGTGTGAGCCTCCGCGCCTGGCCCCAGGCCCCAGGCCCAGCTAATTTTTGTATTTTTAGTAGAGATGGGGTTTCAACATGTTGATCAGGCTGGTCTCAAACTCCTGATCTCAAATGAGCTGCCCGCCTCGGCCCCCTAAAGTGCTGGGATTATAGGCGTGAGCCACCGTGCCCGGTGTTCATTTCTTAAATTGTGAGTTTACATTCAGTTCTCTAAGTTTTCAGGAAAATTTAGAAATTCATTCTGATCTTTAAAGTATTAGCTATACTATATGCAGTTTTAGAGGACTGTTTTTTCTTCCATTCATTGAAATCATTTCATGTTCAAAACTTTGTGCCTGAGGGAGAGATACCAGCCAAACACTATGATATAAATACCTCTCTACTACTATTTTTAAGCATAGTCCTTCCTTCTAAGACTTATGATCAGGGTGTCATTATTAGAAAAGCATTATTAATTGACACTTCCTAGTATTTCTGGGTGTTCTTAGGTATTCTTTAAATAAAAATAGATAAAGCAACAAAAACTATGGTGAAATATTTGGAGAACACTTGATTAAACAAAATTAAATTGATTTCCTTAGCATACCTCTTTAATACTCATGTACCTTTTTTAATCTCCCAGAAGAACTCTAGTATTGCATGTATTATATAAACACTGCACGTGTTTCCTAGATTTATATGATCGTGGCATTTTTTGTGAGAGAGGTAGCGTAAGGGATCAGTGATCTATGGAATAAACTTGAGGAAATGCAGACTTAGCCTTCCTTCAACTGTCTCCCATAGATCTCATTTCTGTTGTTTTATCAAAACAAAATGAACCTGTATCCTCCTCTATATAACAGCCTTTTGAGTATTTTATTTTTAAAAAATTTATTTTAATTTTTCGTTTTTGTTTTTGTTTGTAGACAGGGCTTGGTCTGTCACCCAGGCTGGAGTGCAGTGGTGCAATCATGGCTCACTTTAAGCCTTGGCTTCCTGGGCTCAAGCGGTCCTCTTACTTCAGCCTCCCCAGTAGCTAGGATTACAGGTACACACCACCATGCCTGGCTAATTTTAATATATTTTTTTGTAGAGACAAGGTCTCACTATGCTGCTCAGGCTGGTCTCGAACTCCTGACCTCAACCCATTCTCCCACCTTAGCCTCCCAAAGTGCTGAGATTACAGATGTGAGCCACCACCCTCAGCCTGAGTATTTTACAGAAGCTAAATAGTACCCTAAGCCTTTTCTTTTCCAGGTGAAAAGTCTGTTGCCCTTCAGTGGATTATTATACTCTTATTTGATAGACCTTTTTGCCAAACTTACTGTATTTTATTGGATATACTGCTATTACTTTTACTAGACTGTAAGGTCACTTATGACAAGGGATGTCTAATTTTTCTGTGGTTTGCAATGTCTCATAGCACCATTCATGTACTATGTGCTTAATAATAAATTGAGCTGAACACTTTTATGGTTTTAATTTCAGTATATTATTGCCACAAAAAGTACAAGGAACCAGTGATGTATTAGATATTTGGAATTTCATGATGAGATTAGATAAGGTTTTTATTCTCACAGACTATACTTATTTTTGCCAGAAATTATGACTTTGCCAGGACTGGCTTTGTTTTAAGATGGCTATTAATTTTTTTTTGAGATGGAGTTTCACTCTTGTCACCCAGGCTGGAGTCCAGTGGTGCTATCGTGGCTCACTGTAACCTCCACCTCCCGGGTTCAGTTGATTCTCCTGCCTCAGCCTCTCGAGTAGCTGGGTTTACTGGTGCCCACCACCACATCCAGCTAATTTTTGTATTTTTAGTAGAGACCGGGTTTCATCATGTTGGCCAGGGCATGGTGGCTCATGCCTGTAATCCCAGCAGCAGTTTGGAAGGTCGAGGTGGGTAGATCACTTGAGGTCAGGAGTTCGAGATAGCTCTTGATTTAAAATAGCTTTCCTTTTAAAAGTGATTGGCTGGGTGTGGTGGCTCATGCCTGTAATCCCAGCACTTTAGGAAGCTGAGGAGGGTGGATTGCTTGAGCTCAGGAGTTTAAGACCAGCCTGGCCAACACAGCGAAACCCCATCTCTACCAAAAATACAAAAAATTAGCATGTGTGGTGGCATGTGCCTGTGGTCCCAGCTACTTGGGAAGCTGAGGTGGGAGGATTGCTTGAGTTAGGAGGCAGAGGTTGCACTGAGCTGAGATCGTACCACTGCACTTCAGCATGGGTGACAGAGTGAGACCTCATCTCAAACAATAACAACAGCAACAACAACATAATGAGGTATGGCAATTAACAAGCTAGATAAAGCATATTTGGCACCATGTTAAGTAGTTTTTTTTAGGTAAATACTTTGAGGAATTACTGTATAGTAATTGTGTCATTTATAAGGTTAATGAAATGTTTTAAATAGCTTCTCTTTCAGAGTCTATATATTGTATTCTACAAAGCATAGGTATTCACATCATATAATTATGTGAAACATTTCCTCCTCAGTTTCTTTTTAAATAAAATTAAGTATCCTAATATATACCTAAATATTCTTCTGCAAGAAACAGTAAATCATGTAGATGAAAATAAGGTTATTTCCTTATCTACCAAATTTAAAATGTTTTCAGAAAGGCAAGCATGGGTCAGTATTTTCTGTCTTTTCCCACAATTACCTGTAGGAAGATATTTCTAGCAAACCTACTTTGAGTAGATAAAAACGAAAAAGGTATGATGTGTTCTGTTTGACATGTATTCTGTCTGTTTGAGGAGGACAATCACTAAAAAAGATAAAATAAAGGAGTTGTTTAAGAGAGTGTTTTGGAGTATGGTAAATGTTCTTCACGTAGTAATAAGAGAGAGAATTATGTATTGAGATCCCTCGCCCTGCCATAAACTGTTTGGACGAGTCACTTTGCCTTTTTGGTCCCAACTTTCTTCCTTTGTAAAATGAAGAGGTAGTAATAGATTATCTCTAAAGTCTTTTCCAGCTTTCCAGTGATTTTTTGTATAATGAAGACTGACTAATATAGTAAGTCTGAGATGCTGACAGATTGAGAAATACCTTCTGAAAAATCAAGGAAAACGATGTAACAAATCTTCCTTCCTTCCCTTCCTCCCTTCCTCCCTCCCTCCCTCCCTTCCC